>NW_027526225.1:89376799-89469921 GCF_048455015.1 Haemaphysalis longicornis | reverse complement strand
ATGAGCGGGCTCGACTTTATTGTACTCCTTCTTCGTGATCGAGTCGTGTATTGTCTTATCCAGAAGCGTTCCTTTTTTAAGTAACCGTTTTGACACAATGGCAACCCGGTATCGCACACGCGCCGTGTGTCCGGAAATCTTGGAGCTTTTCGGTCGACGAACGGGTCCGTGGGAAAATGCATTAGTTTTTTTTTTTTTTTTTTTTTTGACAGGACGCCATTCGTCCCACTAAGAAAGCTTTCGCTTTAAAACGATTTCGTTAAAGAGAGGGTTCACTTAGTACGAAAATTGACATCGAGTGTCATAAGCGTCTCTTTAAACAGCGTGGTTGTTACTGAGCACAACCGTCGAAGTTCTACGCGTACTGTGCAGACATCGGAGAAAGCGCGTGGTGTGAAAACGTAGCTTTATTGACTCCGACCTGGTGCCCAGCGTCATTCATTCATTCATTCATTCAGTCATTCATTCATTCATTCATTCAGTCATTCATTTATTCTTTCAAAATTCACCGAACACTACTTCAGGGCTGCCAAATCCTATTCTGGCGAAGGTGAGCTCACTGGAGGGAGGGCCACTTGAATCGACTACGACCTCTTGCGATCAGCTTCAGTAATTTTCAGTAAATTTTTCCACCGAGGATTTCTTGTGCACACAAACAACCCCATCCGGGTGCATCGACCGTCGCCGCCGCTGCGTCGCATTCCGTACCGACTACGCGGGGTTTTGTCGTTTCGCACAAAGCGCGCGCTGACGTCACCCCCGAATGGCGGGGATTTTGAAAACAAGTAAAAACCGGGAAGACGGCGATGGAAGGGTTCGGGCCGGCGGCCCCGTGGCCGAACGAAAAGGTCGAGTGTGTGCGAGGCCGTATACGAACGAGGGAAGGGCCACTGACCGCACGGTCCCAATCCCCTCGCAGGCGGACCGGAGCCCCGGTTCCCTTCTCCTCCTCCCCGATTCCGAACCCTCCCTTTCCGGCCCCCTCGGAGAAAGGAAGTCCGGCCTCCCCTTGCGATGCGGAAGAAGAGGAGGGGGAGGAGGGGGAGGAGGGGAGGGATGGCTGCTGCGTCTCTTTTGTCCCCTTCTCGCGGGTCGATATTTTACTGCCCGCTTCCGCAGCACCGGGGTTCGCCGAGAGCACCATCACCTGGGACCCGAAAGCAGGCCTGCGTAGTATTAGCGTTATCAGCGCTGTTCTTATCAGCGTGGTATCAACGTTATCAGTTTTTTTCACCGCTGTTCTTCTTCATGATAGCCGAAGTCGAAACACGGTCAGAGTCATACCCCTGTCACACGGCGAATCTAATGCCGTTTGATAGTGATAGCGGGGACGATTAGCAAGGTCGCGTAATTGCAGATTGTAGTTCAAGTGCGTCTACAATGTTTTCATGCATAACTTTTTTTCACTGAGAATTGTTTTTTGTAACAAAACAAATAATTATTTTAAATTAAGAAAAATAAAATCACCGTTTTAGGGGACATGAGTAGACATCACAAGCCGAGACAAGTCCGCAAGAAATCCGTATCTGGGTTGGGGACTATATTTTTTTTAATTGTTTTTTTTTTCTTTATGTGCAAAACAACATGGAGGGGAAAATGTCTTCACTGACAGTTTTTGCGAAGAGTATTCTGTAGTTTTTTACTGAATTTTTTTGTCTAGTGACGAGCCAGTGCTGTCGGCTACTCACTTGGCCGCTGAATGAGCTCCCAACCTCATTTAGCTGCTAAGTGCCATTCGGTATTCTCGTGTAGCGCCCAACTAATGGCATTTGATCTAAGTGTCATGAGGTTTGCCGTGTGACGGGGGTATTAGAGGCGTAAAAGTAGGAGCCTTATAGTTCGGCAGGACCTCACACGGCGGAATTGGATTTTTTCGCATTGAGGCCTGAGCTAATCTTGAAGGCGACGGAAATTTTGCTGAGGCTCGGGTGAGAGGGTTGGAAACGGAGGTCGGGGTTGGTGTGGTATACTGATCTAAGGTTCGAAAGACCAGACCGTACGCTCAGCCCGGGCAGCGAGCGAACGCAGCTGCCAGGTCCAGTACGCCGGCCAGCCATCACCCCGGCGCTCATGATTGCGTGCGCCGGTGAGTGACAGGTTCGCGAAGAAGAATGGAAGGGGAGCGGAGCGTGTCGGTATATATGTATGAGCGTGGAGATGTCGAGCGAAGGGGAAATTTTTCGGGTGGAATTTTTCGTTAACGTCGGCGGCGTGCGATAGGGGGATGGCCTGAGTGGAAATGCGCCGTGAGGGGGTCGGGAGTGAGTTCTGGAATTCATTCTCTTACTTAGGTGCGAGGTCGCGGGTTCGATTACAAGCTGCGGCTGCCGCATTACTGGGAGTAGTGCCGGAATATCCGCGTTTAAGCTACGTTCGGGGCATGCGAAATAATTTACGCTTGCAAGGGCCACTAACTTGAAGCGTGAGAAACGTTTTTGAATGTGTACGCCGCGTCGTTTTGAGGGAGGACTGAGGGAGTGGGTGTATTTATTGTACACGTGTTATTGGTGGGAACCTCGTAGTTCCGCTTAATGCCAAGCAGTGTAGACGGAGACTTGAGAGCAGGGATGCCATGTTGGGGGCTGTAAATAGCCGAATTGGGCTTCTTGTACTTACGATTGGCGGGTAAAATGGTTGGCTGGCTAATCGGCTAGTATTGGGGGATTCTGTATTTTTGCCACTTTTTGGCTGGCTTGCCAAAAAAAAAATGAACGATTCGATCGCAATTTATATGATAATCTTAGGTATTAACAGCATAAACGTAACGGGAAGAAGCCTAAGAAGATATGAAGTTTTAAATGGTTGATGGTAGCTATTGCGCTGAGCAACAAGTTAAAAAAACGTCCGGAAATTTTATCTCTTTTTCAAACATTGACAGTGCCTATGGGAGCCGACTTGCGGTACGCAGCAATTGAGGAGGTCACGTCGGTGACATAAATCTGCGCTGTATAGGCGAAAACTTAAAAAGAAACGTTCCCTAACAGCCTCGGATACGAGCAAGAGAGAGAATATAGATTATAGCCATCTAATGCATGTTCGAGCCTGCCAACTGGGAAATAGCAGACATCTGCCAAATAGCAGACATCTGATCAAACGTTTGAAGTGGATCTTGCACACTTTTCTGACTTGGCTATTTGGGCTATTTCTGTGGGTTGACATTGGGTTACTTTTAGGCTATTTGGCTCAAAAATGTGGCGGTGGGTTGCCCTGTGAGAACCTGGCATCCCTGCTCGAGAGGTAACGCTGAGAAGCGGAGTAGCAGTCGTGCCCTCCGGAGTCTTAGCGCAACGTGTTGTGCAAACGCTCAGCTGATAGAGTGCAGCGTCGACGCAAGAAGGTCGGTCGGCCGCTCGCTGCAAGCGTACCGAGTGCTATTGCGTAGCCGTCTCGCAGTCGAAGCGCTTTGTGTGGATGAACCAATGCACCGAATCGTGCGTTACGGATAGATGGCTGAACAATGCGAGGCGTAACGGCCGCGTTACAAACAGTAAAGGCGCTGTACACACCAGGCGTACGCGAGGGTTGGCGGCGCAGACAAATGTCGTTGTCGTAGTCTCTCTCTCTCTCTCTCTTAAACAGTTCTCGCTGAGCAGTCTCCCTGTCAAAGTAAGTATGCGCCGATTTGGGGAGGGGGGGGGGGGGTGTGCTGGTTGCAACAAGTTTGTTTGCAGTGCCATACAGCTTTGTAGTGCAACTCTTACCAATGACGACACGCTAAGTATTTCAGCGATTACTCGCGAAGATTGAAATGATTAAAACAACGTTTCTTTGTCAATAAATTGTTGGCTGTGGCTCACATGGCTAGAAACAAAAATTGGCGTTCCTGCACTACGTGTGCAAGGCTGGAAAAATAGCAGAGCTGGTGCTCCCTCTCCTTTCGTCGGAGACCTGCGGCTGTTGCACCTCACAGGGATTTCAGAACTTGCCGCTGGAAGTTCTCCATGACTGGCAGGCCCGGATCGTTTCGTCCACAGGCTTGCACGTATCTTCCGAAGTGGACCGCGTTAGCACGCGCTAGAACCGGCGGCAACCGGTTTTGCGAACTCCCCCGTTTCAGGCGCGAACGCACGTGAACTGGCGAAGAGAACAGCACGCGAGAGATCACGCCACGAACGCTGGGCAGAGTGTTGTTCTCGACGGCCGAGCTGGCCCGACACCGGGTGCTCCTCGCGAGGCGCATGCTCATGTGCGCTCGGTATTTTTCATTTTTATTTCTTTTTGTAACGCTCGACGGGGAAGCTAAAAGCGTAAGCAGCTCTGCTGTTAAAAGACGAGGGGGGGGGGGAGGAAAATGGTCAAGCAAAATAATTAATTAATGACGCTTTCTGCTTTGCTAGTTGGTAGACTGGTAGCGAGAAGCTGAAAGCCAACGCCCAAAGTGAGTATCCTGTGTGTTGTCTTTTCTTTTCGTGCCAACTTTAGTTGGACCTGCGCCCTGAAGTTAGCCACTCGAGATTGCGATGCCTTCAACGTCTTCTTTTTCTTCTTTTTTTTTTTTTTTTTCGTTTCCTTTTTGTCCGTTATATGACGTCTGCCATGGGCAACAGTTGTCCGAAGCTTTAATTTCCTGTTCTCGAGAAACTTCTCAGCGCGCGTGTGTCCGTGCCGCGTCACGTCTAAAACAAAACGGCAAGATTGGTGGGTCGGTGGTAGCTCATTGTGGAAACACGCAGCGTGCAGACGGATGGGACACTAAGGTACGACAGACACGTCTTGCGTGTTTCCTCCCACGCCTCCACCCGCCCAGCGCTGTGTGGTTTGGTTAGTCATTAGTGTAATTGCCAACGTACGTAAACCAAAAGGGCGCCGTTGGCTTTGGTGGAGGCGACACTCCGTGGGGAGCTGTGTACGGCAGCCGGAAAGAAGCCGGAAATTTGACGTTTCGGGTTCAATTTGGGCGGTAAAACCTGCTCGCACACCTGCGTGCCCGCGTTCTCCGTTTAAAAAGTTGTTTGCGTCAAGCCGCCCTGGGGTGTTTTTTAAGGGGCGAAGCCCCGCAGCGGCTCGGGCTGTCGGCGTCTCATGTCATCGTCGTAATTGTCGTCTCACGTAGTCACGGTACTAAAACACCGGGACACTCGCTTACGCCTCGCGCTAGAACGGTTCGTAACGCGTACTAAAAAAACACCAGGATACTGGTTTGCGCCTCGCGGTAGAGAGCATCGGACTTCGAAGACAAGAGACGTTTAAAGCAAAGCTGTATTGGCGGTGAGCGCGAACACAGGCGGCGCTGCGAAGCGCGCCTCAGTGACGTCAGCTTAGGGATTCTCGCATTTGTCGTCTGCTTCACTCAGGATCGCTCTCCCTGCTGTTTCTTTGCGCTCGGTCAACGTCTGATGCTTGTCCGCACCAGAATTGGCGTGTGGGTAACTTTTTAGCATAATGATAGGCTTAAAATCGCATACACTAGCTCATGGTGTCAATTAAAGTAGTTTTGGATACCGCTACGGGAGAAATATTGCCGGCGCCACCCCATTCCTTGCGAAGCCGGTCCTGTGCGGAGCGCGAAGAGTCGAAGCTAGGCGTCAGCTTCTCATGTATGCATACGAACAAAAGGAACAGCCAGCTGCTAATAACCGACAACAGCGAAAATGGAAGACCAAATCAAATTCTAGGCCTTCAGGGCTGTCGGCTTTGGCAGAAGGCATCACGATTCCCGGTAATCATATGTAAGGTAAAACAGTTTTTGCAACTTTGCCGAACGCTCGAACGCGTTTTGTCACATCACTTTACGTTGTCAAGGCATGAAAGTTTGCCGACATGCACTATAGACTGCAAAAACTGTAGGTTGAGTTCCAAATAACCCAGTGTTTATATACGCTCGTGCTGATTCTATACCAGGCATCTAACCAGTATGGAGGGTTATTTAGCAAAACGAGTCACGTCTTCGTTAAATTTATAGTAACACATATATGTTTGTTAAGACCTGGAGGGATATTTCGGAACATTTTGCACAGCCATATCTTCCCGATATTCGGATATGCGTAATAGGAAAACTGCACTCAAGAGGAGGAGCAGGAGTAAGGGGAGGAGGGGAAAACTTTGTTTAACAATTAAATCGATCTGGTTAGTGGGCCGGGTCCTCAGTCTATGACAAGAGAGTAAAAGTAATTTTCTTCAAATCATAGAACGCCATCCCGAGTAGAATAGGATTTGTTCTTCGCGCCTGGAAGGGTTGAAAAGCAATAAAGAGCTACTTGGAATTCTTCGGTTTCGAGTCTTGTAATATATGCAGGTATACTATTTATTACATTAGTTAGCGAGTATATCATGCCTTAAACACCGTAATCATGTCATCATTGTTCGAGTTGAGAGTCAGTTATGATAACGATATAATTACGATAAAAATTCGGAGCACAAAAGCCGCCTTCGAGTACTGTGGACCACGTTGTTTAGGGCGCGATCGCGGTGGCGTAGCACAAATCTCATTGCATTTGCATGTGAATAAACAAAACACGCTGCGGATATGCACCTTCTTGCACGCAGCCGTAATGAAAGCCAATTTGTGAAGAAGGGAATGTATGCCATACAAAATGAAGGAAATATCCACACGACCTTTGTGAGGCTGCCAAACATCCCGAAACCTCCTAATAAGAAGTTGGTGACGGCGCAGAAAAATTAATGCGTTGGGCAGAAAAAAAAAGCAAGAAACATTAATCCGATACAAGACAACAACGAAAGAAACAGGAGAAAGCCGCTTTATTTCCTGCTGTACGATGAGCGTGTAGAGGCCGCTGCTTGGTACGTAGTATTAGACTGTTGAGTCTTCATAGGAGCATCTCAAAAATACTGCAGGGAAGCCTACGCATTTTGAATACTTATCGAGAAGCTCTGATCGCTGATCCTGGCGAATAAGCAAGAAAGGACGAGTTACACATGATCTTCTGACCGATACTCTGAAGAAAGTTGTTCTCTATCTCTTCGTGTGTTGCAAACTTGTGGGGGATACAGCTTCAAATTATTCAGATGCGTCAGAAGCTGGCAAAATAACTGAGTCGCTAGAAATACGCTTTTTAACGCAGTACAGCAACGAAGCGGGCGATTTCTAGCCCAGGCACTGTTGCCCCTAACAAGCGGAGTGTAGCAGACGACAGCGGCGCGAATCCCTAAGCCGACGTCAGAGCCAGGGGGCGCCACTCCAACATCTCACCGCCAATACCTATATTTCCATCCAACGTGGACAAAAAAGCCAAGGCGCCAAGAATACACTTGAACACTGCATGCCTCGCCCTTCCCCAGGTTTCAGGTTAGTGGAGATGGCCCGGTTTCTTTCTTTCTTTTTTTTTTTTTTTTTTTTTTTTTTGTCGGTGCGGTTGCTTCATCGTCGTCACGTGGCATTTTAACAAGCTGCCGGTCGCAAGTGTTAAGAATGAAGACAATTATCGCCGTTTCCTATAGAGAAGTAAAACTCCCGTTTGGCGCCAACAAACGGCTTAATGAAAGTTGTATAAGCCTGTTTCCACGAGTGGCATGATTTCGCTAATAATAATAATTATTACTTATAATAATAATCCCCAGTTTTCTCGCTGAACATTCCGACCTGTGGGTAACTTAGTAAACCGCTGCGGGAAAATGATATTTCCCAAAGAGCAGGTAGTCGACCTGATTATGAACGATGTAAAGATACCTTGCGGAGCTCTAAATAGTTTTCTGTGTAATTCGTTGCCAAAAGTTACCGCCCATGCATTTCAATGGCATAGTTTCCATGGCTCTGGAATGTAGTATAGCGAAGTTCAAAATTTGAAACTCCGCACAATATAGGCTTTCGTCCTCGGTATTAGCTGTGCGAAATTTCTTTGCATTACACTGAACAACTGTAGAGTAATCACCTCTGAAAGAATTGTCATGAGCCGGAAAGCTGTGCTTGATCAATCAATCAATCAATCAATCAATCAATCAATCAATCAATCAATCAATCAATCAATCAATCAATCAATCAATCAATCAATCAATCCGTTTATTTACGTGTCCAGGAACAGCCGCGGGGCCTTTGTGTTGGCGCACGAAAAAAAAATACACAAGCACCATACGAGCACAGACCTCACAAGTAATGCAATTTGGGACAGCGGTGCTCACTCAGAAAACATTACACGCTGTCGTACACCCGAATATACATTCAACCACTTACAACCACACACATACACGCACACAAACACAATCAGCACCTCGCAGTAAGGCATGAGACACCACACGCACATACATCCTATTACAATAATATACATAAATGATAGCAATGTTCTGCGAAAACGGAATCACTCAAGATAGCTTATATGTGAGAAACAGGGTATATAATGAATATAAATGTGGAGAAGACAAGTGAATTGAAAAAGTTAGAAAGGATTGCTTTGATACAATTTCATGCTCCACGTGATAGCGCATGAAAAAGGATAAAAACGGTCACTTAAATGACAAGCTCGCAGACGTTTAATAATAATAATAATAATAATAATAATAATAATAATAATAATAATAATAATAATAATAATAATAACAGTAGTAGTACTAGTAGTAGTAGTAGTAGTAGTAGTAGTAGTAGTAATGCGGTGGTAATAAACGAGCCAACGACTTTTTAAAATTCAATTGCAAAGAAAAAGAAAACGGTAATCGACATGCTTCTGACGTTTTTCCGAAAACGTGTTCATAGCGACCATGCGAACTGGACACTGGAAGTCTGCGGAGAGCTTTCCAGCTACGACAGCGGGCAAGGAGGGCGGTGCAGGCGTAGGGCCGTCTCCTGTCATGGGTTAAACGAACAACGCCCGTTTTTCGCCCCATTTCGGCGGAACGTCCTCGGCGAAACGACCTTGGCCGAAACCTGCTCGCGTGAAATGTCCTCCGACGAAACGAACGGCGTCCGGCGAAACTGCGTTCGATGAGGCGCCGGCTACCGCGAAGTGGCGTTCGGTGCAAATGCGCGCAGTGAGCTCATTGGATTGAAACCGTCATGCGCCCAGTGAGCTCATTGGTTGGAAACCGTAATTGTGGTTGGTCACGCTTCATTTGAAATTACACTTACTCTTTTATAACGGAACGGAAACCATGAGAGCCGCGCGCAATATCGGATATAACGAAGAAATATTGGCCAGTAGGCTGAGAAGCTACTTAAAAAAACTCCCGGTGTCCCAAACTTCGGCAGTAGAAATGGCCCTTTTGTTCGTGGACGCAGTGAAAATCTTCATCCTGCTCAGCACTGTGAATATATCCACGGGCGAAGATCACACCCTTGCTCAAAAACTTAAGAAGGCGGGCCTGTTTTGTCAAGTGAACTTTGTTCTGTTGTAATTTCACGTTTCGTGTTCTGGTACAAGGTTCGAAGGTTAACATAATGCGTTCTCGTATCAACGATTTTGGCGGGAGCCAGATTGCCGGTTGGTTTGAGCCTATTTTTAACTCTTCTGTTACAACGAATGTCGGATATAACGAACTAAATTACTGTCCCGATACTACTTCGTTATAACGAGGTTCTACTGTAGATAACTACAGGAGGGCGGTTAAAGAAAAGATGCGCACGACACTGACTTACATGGCAGGGGTTTCATGGCTTCATAGCGCCCTTTCTATAGGTTCGAGTAGAGAGAGCCAACAAACACTGGAAAGGAGAAAAGTATCTGCTCTCTCTCTCTATCTCTCTCTCTCTCTCTCTCTCTCTCTCTCTCTCTCTCTCTCTCTCTCTCTCTCTCTCTCTCTCTCTCTCTCTCTCTCTCTCTCTCTCTCACGCACGCACGCACGCACGCACGCGCGCGCGTTCTTTTCTTCCCCTCACGTTTCGCTTCTCCAACGATAAACGCTAATAGAGGTTTGCTCAAGTCAATTCAATTTTGCCGCGTTCCCTTGCTCGCGCCGTCTACTGGAACCTCTTGTTGCTTTTGAACTCGGAACACTACCACAAGGGGGCGCCGCGAGCGCTTTTTGTATTAAAACACTTTTTAAGGCGTATTTTTTATCTCTTATCGCGAAAATCAAGCAGCCGTGTATTTTTAAATAAAACAACAATGCAAATATCATTTAGGCACGTATGTCTTCCTTCAAATATTCCTAATGCTTCCTTTTTGCTCAACAATGTTGACGAGTGTAAGCATTGCCACTAGATTTAGTACTCTGGAAATGTTTCGCCCATATAAATTTGTCATTTCAGAATTCTTTAAACTTTGAATGGATGGAAAGGGAGGCTGAATGGAGGGAAAGAGAGACAGACAGAACAAAAAGTTACAGTTTAAATAGCTCAAGAAATGCTTGTTTTTAAAAACAGTTTGAAGAAGAAAATTTCAGATTTAAATAGCTAAAAAAAGACTTGTTTTTTTTAACCGTTTAAAGAGGGCATCGTTTCTGCTTCCACACCCTTCCCCGCTCCTCCTTCTTGTGTTCTAAAAATGCAATTTGCTTTCTGTTGAATATGCAAGAACTTCTTCGAAACCGTGGTTGCATTCATTGTGTTATTTCGAATCCGCTATTTGCTTGTGGAGATTAGTTGCGGACCCATTGTTTGCTTGCTTTTTTTTTTATTTTCATTGGTCCTCGAGTTTCATTTTAGCGAATATTTTCCCCTTCGTTTGTATCTCTCGTATTTTATGCGTGCCCGAACGTGTTTGCGTAAACGCCTAGGCGGCTATTTAAACGGCTTATGTTCACTAACCCCGTCTCTAAATGGCTTTAAATGTTCGGCGCGGCAGATCAGATACGTTCCCCAGATGACGGCTCGGCGCTTCTTTTTGTCGCCCCCGCGCATACAATTTGGTGAAAAAGTGCGCTTTGCCTGTCATCCGCGCTAACAATTGAGCGCGTAATCCCCCCCGAAACGCGCGCAAACGCGACTAACCGCAGAGGAAGCTAGCTTCGGTTACGACTCTCGCGGTTACTCCCATATCAGCGTGGAAACAGGAATGCGGCGCGAAGTTCAAAACAAAAATGAGGTTTGGGTTTCGCTGGCTCCGGACGCCCTGTTCTTTGCTTTTCCTAAATACGCGCGGTGTGCGCGTGCAGATAGCTCGGTATTCTCTTTCGGGCGTGCAAGCCGTCGGGGTCGTTTACACGTAATTTACGCGTAAAGCGATACGTGCGCGCATAACGATAACCGCACGATCGCCCTCTCCGCTCCATTGACACGGGACGGCCGAGGGAGGAAAATATAATATAATGGATGGAGTAACGCTTTCCTAAGAGCGGAGGAATGATGAGAAAAATCGATGAAATACGCCAGTTGGCGGCGGCGGGTATTTCATAGTTCGTTATTTAAAGTGTTGGAAGCCTTCTCTTTTTTCTTTTTTTACGTTCGCGTGCTTGAAATTCCCCGTCATGCCCGGGCGACTGCGTTTTAGCGTCTCTCCGTGCTTCAGGAGGCATGGGTGGCGCACCGGATATCCGGCGGAACACGAGCTGTCTGTCGCGGCAGTTTGATGAAGAACTCGCGTACACCCACTAAGTAGACGGAAAGCCTCGTCACACGTACACGTCGTTGTTGAGAAGAAGCTTTGAGAAAAGCGAGCGGCAGAGTTTAGCTAATTAACTTCAAGACGGACTTGGCGAAGGTACAGAACCAGCTTTGTGGCCTTGTCGTTTGGCCGGGCGGTTGGAGTGTTTCGAGGCCTTGTTATCTTGGGGGTGTTGCGAGTACGCGGTTTCCATGACAGCGAGCGTTGTCAGTCCGTCAGCTCGTTATCCGTCGCTTCGGTGGGGTGTCGCTTGGGGCCTTGTCCAACGCCTTCCAGACGAGAGGAGACAGCGATTCTGCCCAACCTGTTGTTACATATCCGGCATTCGCTGTTTTGGGGTGTGTAACTCATTTGTCCGTTACCGTTGTTATTTATGCGACTTTTGTGGATGTAGTTCGTTTGGTAGTTCGTTTGCCTGCCTTGAGCGGTTATGTGCCGTGCGGTGGTGCCTTGGATGAGGCTTTGTTATCTAGTTCTGTCCCGTGTGTATAGGGTGTGGCCGGCAAGTCCTACAGACACATTTTTGCTTGCGGCTCTCATCATTATTATTTTAGTGGGTCGGTCGGTTACCGCCAGTCGTGGTGGTAAGGAAATTCGTCCCCCAACTTTGTTTGATCTCGGCCATTCGTAGCGTCCGCTTGGCCTTTCGCAGCTCGTGTGGAGATGCGTAACTCCTTCTCCTAACAGTTCTAGCTGCTGTTCTCGAGTGTTCGCTGTTCCTGAGTGCTGATCTTTGATTGTTCGCTATAAAGCATAATTCGCTTTATCCGAGTTCGTTATATATTCGGGTTTGACTGTGATCTCGCCTATTTCGTTGGGGGAGTCATGCGCGGTGCAATGTATATCGTCTCGTAAAGTACAGCCGGTAAAAGGCTTGTCTATAACACAGCTTTCGTACTCTCAGCCCTATCCTACCCCGCCGGAGCGGGATTTGAATAAAACTACTGCGGAATTCTGAAGTCTTAGCCCTTCGCTTTTGCCTCCGACATGTTTGGAACGAGTACGTTTCGGCAGTTTTTGGATGTAGCTGGTTGAAGTTGAAATCGCTGTTATAGACAAGCGTTTTACCGACTGTACGTGACGGATTGCTTCTAGCGGCGAATTTTCGGTGTGGAGTCCGAAGAGAGGAAGGAGGAGTATTAGGTTGCTATTTGAGCGAAATTAAATTAAGGAGGCGTGGGAGAATTAGCAGTGTCTTTTTTGTCTTTTTTTTTCTCGTTCTGTGCAACTGCGTAGCGCAATTTAAAAATCGCGTTGGCATAGCGGAACTTTTTTTTTTTTTTTAAACGGGTGGTCATTGTGGCAGTCTCCTGGGTGCTCGTTCTCTAAACCGCGTAACGAGAACTGCGCGGCTTTCCTTTGGCACACACACACACACACCAACCTGTGTTCCTAGCATGATCACGATCACTTGTCCAGCCGCTCGAAGTAGTTCCGAAGTAGTCGTAGTCAGGGGACGTAGCCAGGTCGGGGAAGAGGGGGCCGGGGGTTCGGTGTGAGAAAACCCCCTGAAATTTTTTGAGTGCTGCATTCCCTCCCTCCCTTCGTGTTTTTTTTTTTTTATCCCGCGATAAGTAAACACCGCATTCATAAACTACAATGTGAAAACGAAATAGGGAAAACGTTGATTTCTTGACAAAAAATGGCTCCTAGGAGCCCTCTGCGCGCTCGTATTGTTAGTTAAGGTGTTGTTTGGATGCAGGCTCTTTCTATTTTTTTACCGCTGGCGTTTTACACCCCCTGAAAAATATTTCTGGCTACGCCACTGGTCGCAATGCTGGGTAAAGAAAGGGGCAGCGTTGATGTGCACGGTAGCAGACGACAGGTTTCGAACGCTCTCCGCCTGCCCCAGGGGGTTTCTTTTTTAGCTACGCATTTTCTTGCCCGAGGCATTCTTTCTTATGTGACCTTGACCGAAAGTGCACGCTTTGACTGAGGATGATTGACTGAGTCTGCACGCTTTGACTGAGGAAAGTCTTCACGCCTGGGGATGATTGTCTCTGTCTAGGTCGCGCGCAGTCTTTTCTACTGTGACATTTATTGACAGGCTTCACACACGACAGGCGCGCTTTCACGGGTTTCGTAGAAAGAAACAGCTCTGACAGTCGCTGGAGTTGAGTGTTTTTAGGTCAATCTTATGGCGGCCTGAAGAGCGTGCGGGGACGTGATCCGGATATGCATGGCGGTCACGTTGCTTTTAAAGCCTATTAGCTAACAGCTTATGAGTCGACGAAATTCGGCGTGTGCCGCAAATTGCGCCGTCATTTTCCATCCGCAAGCATTAAACGTATCCGCCAGTTTAGCGATACTTATTTAAAGCGTTAATGATTTGTGTGTGCGCGCACACATTTTCATGGAGGTATCTCGAATAAAGAGAAATTTCGAACAACGTGATTTCGCTACAACGAATGTTTACAGTATTCCTGCGCGCGCATCTGCTGTCGCCCGTGTGTGTGGGCGCTTTACCCGTGTGCACGCGCGCGCGCGCGTTACACGGTCGACGGTCTCTCCTTGCCAGCTTCCTGTAATGTTTCTTCTTTTTCGGCGGAAAAACGGCCTTTTTCGGCGCGGGGGTTTTCCTCGGTGGTGCCGGTGGTGGGTTGGGGCAAGCATTTTTACGGTCGTGCCCGACTCGCACGCGCGTCGACCACCCCGAGGAAACGTTGGACCGACCGAACACGACCGACCGAGCCCGTCTCGCCCGGCGCCACATCCCTGCTCCTCCCGGCGTTGGTTTACGATTGCGCAAGCGGAAACAACGCCTAGGCTAGAAGGACTGCGCCATGGCCCCAATGAACGCTGTTAACGAATAAGGGCTGTTAACTGGGGGTGGTTTTATTATTTTGTCGTCACCTGTTCATAACCCTGGATAACGGGTTGAAAGCACACCAACTAACTACACGTGTTGGAAGTAGGCGAAGCAAGATATATTCGTAAGAAAATGGTTGTGGGCTGAACTTGAACTTACCGCTTGACCACTGGCTGCGCATTTTTTTGGTTGCTAGCAAACGCTTTGGCGGGCCACATTGTCCATTTATATCCTCATTGTCCTTTTATACTGTCCTGTTATTGAGAAGGCAAGCGTGGCAGGGGTCGACAGAAAGTTAGGTGGGCAGATGAGATCAAGAAGTTTGCGGGGATAAATTGGTCGCAGTTAGCACAGGACCGGGATAATTGGAGATCTATGTGAGATGCCTCTGCCCTGCTGTGGGCGTAGATAGGCTGGTGATGATGATGATGATTGTTCTTTTAACTGCCGCATATTCTCTCAAAAGCTCCGTTTTGTACGTTCCTTCCTCTTTTTTTTTTGTTTTTCTTTTTGAGTCAGATGGCCGGAAATGGACACTGCGTTGGATGAGCTCTTGTGTGGCACGAAGTACGAAAGCGCATCCACGCGTTCTTTAGGGACCGAGTTGGTGTGTACATGACGTTTATAGCACTTTCCTTTCGCTTCCGGAACAACCGCGGGGCCCCCCTCACCGCATCAACCCGTTGGTACTGCCGCATTTAGAGCTAGCTTCGAGATTGTAAAAAAGGCGAGTGCAGAGCCATTTCTTTCTTGCTCGCACTCAGGCAAGCAGCGCTGGAGGAACTAGATCTGGTCGGATACAACGCGCAGAGAAGAAGAGCCTCGCCGAGTCCGTCGCTAAGGCGACGGTGCGTGTGTAGTCAGAGACGGGGAAATAATAATACGACGAGCCCGAGTAGACCGAGAGCGAGCACAAGGGGAGCAGAACCGTCGCGCAGTGAAACAAAAAGCCGGGACCGAGTCGTCGATGGAGCGGAAATCGATTCGCCGCGTGGCGCGGGTGACGGCTCTGCTGCTGCTGCGGGGCCATCGTAGAGCTATTCGAGGAACGCGTATGTCTCTAAGCGTTTGCCGGAATTGTCCGCCTGCTATGGATCGCCCCACAAGTCGACGTTCCACGGACAGGGAAAGTGCGGGGCGCGATTTGTACGCGGCTTTGGTTGCGCGTAGGGATTCCGCTGTGTGGCTTGGTTCTTCTGCTGCTTGTATTGGCGCGTCGAGCGTTTAGCATCCGTGTCGCTGGAAGGTGACCTTGAATGGCCCCAGCGTCGACACAAACTGTACAAAGTCTGTTACAAAAAAATTACACCATCTTCCTGTAGGGGAACCCTGAGTAGTATGCGAAGCAGCCATGGGGTCGACTGAAGTTCCCATTAGTTTTCAGTTGGTCGTTTCCGTTGAAGTTCAGCTTCGCGTGCCTTCGTTGTATCAGTCAACGTTACTAGAATTCTAGTAACGTTGGTATCAGTAGCTTCTTGGTGTAGTTTGAATGAGTGAAGGACACAAGGCTCGTTCGTAGCACATGCTCCCGTCTCGGTTTGTAGCGCAGTGGGAAGAGCGCCACGTACCTCCCGTTGCGGCCAGAGAGTCGTGGGATCGAAACCGGGCGCCGCCTAACCCATTGTTCACAGGTGCCTTATCATACATAATGCTGTTTCGATGCTTTTTTGTGGTTTCGTTAAACGAACTCTGAGCTCTGTGCTGTATGCCTGATAATCCTGACGCATGCGCTCGGCATCTTAGGCCCTAGCCCATGGAGGTGACACCGTTGGGGGGTAGACGTATACAGCTTTGCTGTCAAAATATCACGTGACCGAAGAGGGGCCAGAACGAACAAAAGCATGCCAGCCGTGTATATTATTATTACCGAAGTTAGTTGGTTAGCGATTGATATTAATGGTTAGTAAGTTGGCACTGAGACGAAGGCGGGTTAATGATGATATTAATTATAAGAATGGCAAGATTAACATGCATTAAGGTTGGTGTGAATGGACGTCGACATAGCACTGAGACCGTAAAATAGCGTGTCCGCTGTGTAGATGGGCGGACATGTCGTATATAAAAGGTACCCGTCAAATTAGTACAGCCGGAACCTGAACCGCCGTTTAGACGGTGGACGTGAATAAGTATCCGTGGCTCAGCGCCTGAGGATCGGGACGGTTGAGCACGATGATGCGGATTCGGTTTCCGGCGCGACGGCCTTTTTTTTTTTTTTTTTTTCTTTAGGCGGAAAAAAATTGCCGTGCATCGGCTTGCTTCGCTGCTAATGTCGTCAGAAGCCGCCAGTCTTTTGCGTAACACAATCTTTTCTCTCCCCCTTCTACCTATCACGCCCTCCTCCTCCGTTTTCTCACATCCCATCCCATGCTGAGTGCAGTGAAGGTATTCGTAATTTGATTTTCCCGCGTTTCTCTGCTCACGCACCAGCTGTGGTGAAGTATCGTTTGTACTTGTGGAGTTTCGTTTGTATTGTGTTTCGAAGAGCTCTAGACGTCATGTTTTATTTTGGTGTTCACTTTTAACTCATCTCTTTACGACGTCGACATCGACAGTTTTTTTTTATTTGTTGACTAAAATTAATCCCGCGTGTATTTTTAATAGATTAAAGAAAGAACGCTTGCACCCTCGGTTATTTACTTGCGTTTTGCCTCAGATACGCGTGACGTTTCCTTTGCTCTGAATGCAGTCTTAGGACCTACCTGTATGTGCTTCGTCTTCGGTAATCCTTTCAGTTTGACCGGACTTTTTAATGTAGTGACCGACAGACAAACAGACCGAAATTCTTGCGGTAGGCAGCCCAAGAAAGACTTACCGCCATTAAAAAAAAAAAAAAAACGAAACGCCATGTGTGCGAGATTTCGGCGTGCGTTTAAAGTATTTGTCCCAGGCGGAATAAATTAATATCTAGCCCTGCAATGTGACGCACCTCACGTCCAGGTGCCGCAAATTTGAAGCGGAGCATCGTAGGCTTGTTGACGGATGGTTTTACGGCCCTCTTAGTAGTTGTTATAATCAATGCCTCAGCGAGGAAAAGCCCCTGCTGTAACCCTCCCCTAGTCTGCGCCTCTTTCTTTTGGGTGTGGCGCTGTCAACGGCTATAAATTGACTGTGCGAATAACATTGAAAGAGGAAAGTGAGGATATCTGCACGCGTGGAGGTCACACTTTAAATGGCGTGGTGCTAAACGCACGCGCACGCGTGAAATCTGTCGCTATATTTCAGTCAATGCGGACTTAGCAGCCAATAATTGTCTTGAAGTAGAAAAACTGGCTGCACTGTATGTATAGTCAACGCACTTTGCGTTGGCTGTCTTCCCGATGGCCACATTGGCTGAAATATTCCTTAAACAACAGAGAGAGAGAGAGAGAGAGAGAGAGAGAGAGAGAGAGAGAGATAACTTTATTTAACCAAGGGTTGCCGCAGCTTGGTGAAAACGCGCTAATTTTCTGTCTCGGTAACTTTAGCATCACCTCCTCGTTTCCGACCGGCTTCACCGCCCCTCAGCTGGAAATTTATCTATTAAGCCCGCTCTTTTTTTTTAGTATTGCACTTCTTTCTAATCGGGGGTAATTAAAGTGGCGCCCGAAAATTTAGGGCGTCCGTTTCGGGCGAACGTATTTCCCGGTACACACTGAGAAATAAAGCGCTTCCGAACTACGTAAAACGCGTTCGACGAGCTAATTGATATCCTCTGCTTCCGCTCGCTTCACCCAGTAGTAGCCGCAACGGCCATTTGGTGTCGCGGATAATGAAGAAAAATAGAAAAAAAAAAACGGCCAGTCGGTTTTCATGGCCGCGCAATCGCGATCGAGCGCTAAAACTCGCCGGGGCGAGACGCATAAAGCGAAACTGCTGCTGCCTGCAGCCACGGCCGTCTCAAACAGGGAAGCAGAAACATTCGCCGAGAGGAGAAAAAGAGCAACGAAAGACCGGTTCAGAAACCTCCAACAAGACCTCGCTTGGTTGAAGTTTTCTTTTTTTGGGTCTCTTTTCTCATTTTTTTTTTATCGTCCTGGAAAGCTCGCGCGTGCGGATGGAATTGAGGAGCAAAAAACTTATTCCAGATTCCTACACCCACGTGTCTTTCGTGCATGTATCTACAATGCGTGTAATGTATAGGAGCGGCTGTGGGGTGCTTGCAGAACACCCAGACCTTTGCTGGGATTGGGGGGAGGGGGGGGGGTGTATTTACTACGCACATATCGTAAGTAGAAGCAGCAGGAACAGTGGCGTATATACCGCTGCTGCGTTTGAAACATGGTAGCTGCTTTTTTTTTTTTTTTTGATCTGGGATTTCGAAGCGGAAGCTCAATCATTTCTAACGCTGCGCGCTTTTAGTCTTTCATACATTTTTTAAAGCTTGGGCATGCACCGGAACTGCTTTAGCGCTGCAACGTATACGTTGGCAGTACACGCGGTGGCTGTCTCTAATGGGGAGCGCCCGTATAGTCTAGTTTTTCGAACAGAAAACATGAAGGGGGGGGTGGGGGGGGGGGGGGCGTGTTTACGGATTATTCTCCTTTCGGGCGAAAGTGGAGGCGGAATGCAGTCGTTGGAAGGAAAATACTGTTACGGTTTTTTTTTTTTTTTCCTTTTTTGAAGGAATGTGTGGGAGCGCGGAAGGGGAACTGAAGACTGATAATGCGGTGCGGATTCACTCCGAGAAACGTCTTGGTGTAGGCACTATGTGCGCCTATATATATATATATATATATATATATATATATATATATATATATATATATATATATATATATATATATATATATATATGTGTGTGTGTGTGTGTGTGAATTGGCAGTCAAGAAAACCTCGGAAAGCAAAGGGGAGAATGTAGTTAGTCAAGATAAAGAATTTGGAAAATAAGAAAGTGGAGAAAAAAATGCCCGCCAGGTGGGATCCTGGCGGGCATTTCTTATTTTCCAAATTATTTATCTTGACTAACTACATCCTCCCATTTGCTTTCCGAGGTTTTCTTGACTGCCAATTCTTATTTCTGTCTTATTTCAACGAGCCCCTCATTTCCTATTCTGATTCGCTACATGCATAGCGAGGGCCTCTGATCTGGCAGTCTTGGTGCCATAGGGAGCTTAAGATGGTTCAACGCTGGTCGACCACTCTCGACATGTCGTAGACGCTCGAGTCACGGCCCGGGGGTTAAAAAATTGGCCGCGTATCTGCTCCTTTCGTTGCAAATGTCGTCAAAAGACGATAGTCTTTATCGACTTTTGCCAAGTAAATGCCTCCCTTCGCTTTACCGCTCACCTCTCATGTTGTTCTTCTTGCGTCGCGCTCCTCCCAAGGTAAAGACACCAAAGGTTTGCTTAAATCATTTTAAATTTCCCGCGTTCCACTGCTCCAAACCGGGTGTCTCGATGTGAACGCTGCCGTACGGCGAAGACGCGCGTTAATCGAGGCACCCTACTTCAACGTTTATAGAACCGCGTTTCCCTACTCCACGTGCGTTGCAAGCAGAACGTGGAAACTATCTAGTGGAACCTTGCGTAACTGTTGCCGGTTGATTTCTTAAAATGGCGCCAGAAGCTATAGTGGCGCTGGCGACAGCAGGCGACGGCGGAGTAAATTCTTTTTCTGCAGTTGATGAAGTATTTAATTTCGCAAAAGTCAAGCATGTTTGAATTTTTATAAAGGAACACTGCAAATATCACTTCTGTATTGATTTGTTGTCTCATATTTACGTAATGTCTTGTTCTTCTTCAACAATGTTGACAAGTATGAACATTACACCGGACCAAGACGGGTAGATTTAGCTGTGACTATATAAGACTATTGCGCAGGCATTGTTTTGCTTTGGCCGGGTGGCTGAATCGAGTCACAGACAGACAGACGGACAGACATACAGACACACAGACATACAGACAGACCAAAATTTCTGGGTTTAAGTAGCCCAAGAAAGACTATCGTCTTTAAAAGAAGGTCCCCTTCACCCCGAGTAGTCCGAGTGGCGCTGGCTACCACCCACAAGCGCAGGAAACAAAAACACCTGGACATAAATACCCCAGAAAGTGGAGGCTAAAGTAGCCCCGCCGGTAGCGTAGTGGTTATCGCACCAGACCGGTATTCTGGAGGTCGTGGGTTCGGATCCCACCTGGCGGGCATTTTTTTCTCCACTTTCTTATTTTCCAAATTCTTTATCTTGACTAAATACATCCTCCCCTTTGCTTTCCGAGGTTTTCTTGACTGCCAATTCTTATTTCTGGCTTATTTCAACGAGCCCCTCATTTCCTATTCTGATTCGCTATATATATATATATATATATATATATATATATATATATATATATATATATATATATATATATATATATATATATATATATATATATATATATATATATATATATATATATAACGTTTCTATAATATTTTCTATACCCCGTGAAGGCTGGCACCAGGAAGGTTGCTTGATTGCACGCTCTTTCAGCCGAACTTCAACTAAGCGTACGGTTGTAGGCTGGTCGGCAGCTTTCAATAAGAACTTCAGGTCCTTGGAGAGAGAAAAAAAATAAACGTGAATATTTTAGCAGCAATTATCGAAGTGGCGTTATCGGTACACGCCGTCTTTCGGAAATAGATTTCGTGCGCGCTAGGTTTTTTCTTCTTACTTTACAAGGACAGCTTCCTCCCCCCTTCTGCTTTCTCTCCGTCTCCGGCGCGGCTGTGGTAAGTAATTAGTTCACGTATAAGCTTTGGCCGCTTGCAAAGTTCGGGGAACGAATTTTCCTCCCGTCTTTAAGCCGGCTTTCTCGGTCCCTCTGGGATCTTATTAGGCCTCCGACAGTTTTCCCGCGTCGCTTTTATTTTGAGTTCTCTGTTGGAAACCGACACACACACACGCACACACAAAAGGCGTTCGCAGTTGCTGTGCTCACCTCCCGGGTTCACGCACGTAGCGGGTTTTCTCCGCGCGCGGAGTATAACTGCGGCGGCGGCGGCGGCGAACTGTTCGACAAAGCTAACGCAGCGCGCACGTACGCGTGATGCAAGCTTTGAGGCGCATTACCGATGCACGCCGCGTACGAAATTAATTATGCATATCACTTGTTCGAAATCCCCGGCCGGTAGCTTACTCCGTGCCTTCGCTGTCTGCGCAAGCCAGCTGGTGGGTCGGAGAGGGGAGGGGTGGGGAATGGGGAAAGGGTAGCCGCCCTGTTGGTGTATAGCCTTCAGCAGGATCGGCAGTTCCAACACGCTTGTCAGCTACAGGTCTTCTTCGAACGGTGTCGTCTGTAGGTGCTTGCAGAGATAATGTCTGCGTACACGCGCAGTATCTTTCTTTGTTGTGCGTGTGAAATGCTTGAAGTCGTCGAACCCGTCACCCGTCTTACGGTGTTTGTGCGTGTGTTCACATGTCATTCGACTGCGGTGCGTCTCGCTGCAAAGGTGATATATATATATATATATATAGAGAGAGAGATACGGGACGAGGGACTCGGTAAAGATACATATCAAGGTTGCAGTCGTCATTGCCAGTGCTATTCGGCTTTTTTTCGAAATATTTAATAGGGCCGAATGACGTGTGCTTGTCACGTTTCTTTTGATTCATTGATAAATAAGCGAAAATATAAGTCGAGAAAAAATCCGCCGTTTTCCGGGAGCGGGACTCGAACCCACATCTCCGCATAACCGGTGCGGTGCGTTAGCCATTACGCTATCCCCACAGCGGCTTCTCTCTCGACTTTAAAGCGGGGGTTTATATTTACAAGAGCTCTGAGGCCGGTCAACTAGCGCCGCCCCTCGACTACCGCGGGAGACGTAGAACGTCTTCTTTCCCAGCGGCCGCCACGTAGAACGTGGTCGGAGGTCGGGGTTAGCAATTGGCATATCCGAACTGCTGGAGCCAGTGCCTCGTAATGCATGTAGCAGAACAGAGAGATACGGGACGAGGGACTCGGTAAAGATACATATCAAGGTTGCAGTCGTCATTGCCAGTGCTATTCGGCTTTTTTTCGAAATATTTAATAGGGCCGAATGACGTGTGCTTGTCACGTTTCTTTTGATTCATTGATAAATAAGCGAAAATATAAGTCGAGAAAAAATCCGCCGTTTTCCGGGAGCGGGACTCGAACCCACATCTCCGCATAACCGGTGCGGTGCGTTAGCCATTACGCTATCCCCACAGCGGCTTCTCTCTCGACTTTAAAGCGGGGGTTTATATTTACAAGAGCTCTGAGGTCTGAGGCCGCACCGGTTATGCGGAGATGTGGGTTCGAGTCCCGCTCCCGGAAAACGGCGGATTTTTTCTCGACTTATATTTTCGCTTATTTATCAATGAATCAAAAGAAACGTGACAAGCACACGTCATTCGGCCCTATTAAATATTTCGAAAAAAAGCCGAATAGCACTGGCAATGACGACTGCAACCTTGATATGTATCTTTACCGAGTCCCTCGTCCCGTATCTCTCTGTTCTGCTACATGCATTACGAGGCACTGGCTCCAGCAGTTCGGATATGCCAATTGCTAACCCCGACCTCCGACCACGTTCTACGTGGCGGCCGCTGGGAAAGAAGACGTTCTACGTCTCCCGCGGTAGTCGAGGGGCGGCGCTAGTTGACCGGCCTCAGAGCTCTTGTAAATATAAACCCCCGCTTTAAAGTCGAGAGAGAAGCCGCTGTGGGGATAGCGTAATGGCTAACGCACCGCACCGGTTATGCGGAGATGTGGGTTCGAGTCCCGCTCCCGGAAAACGGCGGATTTTTTCTCGACTTATATTTTCGCTTATTTATCAATGAATCAAAAGAAACGTGACAAGCACACGTCATTCGGCCCTATTAAATATTTCGAAAAAAAGCCGAATAGCACTGGCAATGACGACTGCAACCTTGATATGTATCTTTACCGAGTCCCTCGTCCCGTATCTCTCTGTTCTGCTACATGCATTACGAGGCACTGGCTCCAGCAGTTCGGATATGCCAATTGCTAACCCCGACCTCCGACCACGTTCTACGTGGCGGCCGCTGGGAAAGAAGACGTTCTACGTCTCCCGCGGTAGTCGAGGGGCGGCGCTAGTTGACCGGCCTCAGAGCTCTTGTAAATATAAACCCCCGCTTTAAAGTCGAGAGAGAAGCCGCTGTGGGATAGCGTAATGGCTAACGCACCGCACCGGTTATGCGGAGATGTGGGTTCGAGTCCCGCTCCCGGAAAACGGCGGATTTTTTCTCGACTTATATTTTCGCTTATTTATCAATGAATCAAAAGAAACGTGACAAGCACACGTCATTCGGCCCTATTAAATATTTCGAAAAAAAGCCGAATAGCACTGGCAATGACGACTGCAACCTTGATATATATATATATATATATATATATATATATATATATATATATATATATATATATATATATATATATATATATATATATATATATATATATATATATCCTCAGGAAGTCCACTTCCTGAAACTTCAGTAAACTTTTTTTTTATGTTTCTCGTGTCTCTGTCTTTACTTACCTTATTTCCTCGCCCTCTTTGTGTTTTTGTTTCCGGACTACACACGCACACAGAGACAGACAGACAGACAGCCGTAGTTCCTTTTTATACGCAGTTAAGCCGAATCCCCGACTCTGTTGCCCTTTGACCTATTGCATTTGGATAAACCGTAGTGCCGGTTAGTACGGATTTTCTTTGTGTCCCTGTCAGGTACTGTTTAAGGTATATATGTATACATATATATACATACACACGCCGTGACTTGAAATAGAGCAAGAATTTGAAAAAATAAAACCGCTCTCTCTCTCTTTCTCGCGCTGTCTGTGGCTTGTATAATCATTTATTTCATCGTTTGAGAACTACCCTACGTGTTGTTATATGATGAGGTTTTGGTGTTAAGTCGGCAGGTGCTGCGGCGGAGTTTGACGTAATGATTTACGTGGTGCTTCTTAGCATTTCCCCGAAAGCGTAGCCGCTTCTTCTAATGATCCACGGAACTGCCGGACGTCGGAGTAATCGTTGAGTTTTATTTTCTGTTTTCTTTTTTTTTTTCACTTTCTTTTATTCTGCGCAAGGGCAACGATACTTTTCTTCCTTCAAGCCTCAAAAGGATACTTTCGTGCTGCTGTGGAAGTTGGTGTCCGTTTATAAAATAAAGCAGGAATAATGAAATAGAGTTGAAAATTAACCGCAAATCTTTCTGCAAAAGAACACACCTTAGTGCGTGTTCTTTTATAACTGTACAACAAATGTGGGTCCTCTTTTCAGTCCAGTGCTGATTGTTTGCTGACTTTTAGGCGTCCGCCGTCTTCGTCTTTTTGCCTACTTGTAAACGAAAGAAGAAAACATCAGTGGAATGGATTTTCAAAAATGCGTGAGCATCTCACCCTTATCCTCGCGAACCTGAGTCTCGGCCGACGCCCACGCCTAGTTTAGGCTTTAGAAGTGCGCCGAACGGCGTTTCTCGCACGACCTTCACACACCGCTTTAACAGTGCTTCGCTTTGTAACCGTTGGTCACTTCTGCTCGGTTTAACAGCGGCACTGGCGGCCCGACGCTCCTTTTTGTCGAACGCGAGCGTCGGCATGCCGTCGCCGTCATTCCCACTCCGCCCTCTTCTGCTGCCTACTCGATCTTGCACTTTCTGTACACAGCATTTTATAACGCGTACAAGCGGTGACGGGGCCGCCTGTACCGATATTTTCGTAGTTCGGACACTTTGATGATATTCGGAGGTGCGCAGTTCCCTTTGAATGCCCCAGTATGTGGACAGTAGTAACAATCCAGTGATGCGGCTAGGAGGCATGACCCAAGCAGCTACTTTAGGAAGCCTTGGAAGAACGCGAAACTATACCGAGAGAGAGAGAGAGAGAGAGAGAGAGAGATAACGGGCTTTTTCTCGGTTAGGCGTTGTTAGACGAGACGCCGAACGATAGCCAGGCAGGACTACGGTACTGGTCAGACCGGCGAGCGAAACGACGCCAGCGCTAACGCGACAATGCGCTACCCGACCCCCACGCCGGGTAACGGATATCTGCGGTACGAGCTACGACGCGCCGAACTCTCGCCGCCGCTGCACATATAAGGCACGGCAGGGACTTGTGGCTCTACGATTGTTCTCCGCGTTGGGACGAAACTGTTTATTATAGGTTTGCTGTCTCACTACGTCGCCGTTTCCTTTTTCTCTGAAGGTCTTCAGCGACGACGGTTCGCTTCGCAGTGCGGTTGCTCTTCCCCACGGACTGTGTTTATCTGGGCGGCGACGGCCTGACCAGGAATGAAGAGACGGGGTCTTCTACCGCGATCGTCTGCGGTCTTTGTCGGGGCGCTGTTTATCATGCCGCCACCGCCTGGCACTGCCTTTTTTCTTTTTTTTTTTTCCGCCTCCTTCTTACACTTGTCCCAGCGGTATTCTCTTTCGGGATCCCCAGTACGACGACAGTGCGGGATTCGGGTTGCGTGTCGCGTCGTGGGACCGGCAGTCGTTGCCGTTTGTCCCGGGCCCTGGTTGATCTGCCGCCGTTGCACAGCTCTCTTGTAATCCCGATGTGTCCGCGAGCTCCGGGCGAGTTTGTCCCACGCTGTCTGTCCCCTGTGCGTGCGCTGCACCTGTGGGTTTGATGTTTCCGGCAAGGCGGTTGGGAAAAGGGGGCCGCGGTAATCTGTAGCGGTGGAAAATGGAGCGCGACGAGTGCGTGTCCAACCCGGATGTATCGGATTCGAAGGGGATCGGAAGATAATTCGGTGCTCGAAGTCGTCGTCACTTCGTGGTCCATGGGCGCACGTTGAGCTTGACGTCGTTTACGCTGTTTTTCTCGACGAGCGATCCGCTGAACATCGGTGTCGGTTGAACTTATTTCGGAGAAAATGTTCAGGCTTCGATAATGAGCAGTAACGCGAAATATCTGTGCTGGAGGTAACCGCATTCGACTGCGTACGACTGGCAGCAGTTGACCGATGGCGGCTCACGCCAGAACGCACATATTTGCGGTTCCTTTCCAGTTACGCGACTTTTTGGGAAGGTTCAAAGTAGAAAAGAAAGCTTTGGGCGGGGTGGGGAGGGGGGGGGGGTGCGAGGATTTTAATGTGCTTCTATCTTCCGCACCCCACGAATAAGAAAATAAAGCGGTGACTTATCAGAATCGAGAATATGTGGTATCGCTGGAAGAACAGATGCAATGACACTTGCCTTGTCGAGTCTACCGTGTTTATGCTTACAGAATGCTTTGAAAATATTCTTTATTTTGATCTCATGATCCTCTGTATGCAACGGAAATAAATGACGGTGTGAAGGCTGCATACCTCGGCAAAGTTGGCGCGGCTCACTCAAACTCACTCACAATTTTTTTTTTTCGAATCACCACTCACTCAAACTCAGACTCAATGCTGAGCAGCACATCTGCGCTCACTCAAACTCAAACTCACATTGAGCTCAAAACTCAGAACTCACTCGGACTCAAAACTCAAAATGTACTCAGAACTCAAAATGTACTCAAACTCAAAATGCAATCAAAACTCAAAATGCAATCAAAACTCAAAATGCAATCAAAACTCAAAATGTACTCAAACTCAATTTGGACTCAAAACTCAAAATGTACTCAAAACTCAAAATGTACTCAAAACTCAAAATGTACTCACACTCAGAAATGGACTCAAAACTCAAAATGTACTCAAAACTCAAAATGAACTCAGAACTCAAAATGGGCTGAGAACTCAAAATGAATTCAGAACTCACATGGCCTCACAGAGATTGAGACAGTCAGAGAGTGAGAGTTTGAGAGTGTGAGTGTGACTGAGTGAGAGTGTGAATGTGAGTGTGAGTGACAGTGAGAGTGTGACAGTGTGACAGTGTGAGTGTGAGTGTGAGTGAGAACCTTTTGCTATATACCTTTTGCTATATCCTCATAATTATAACCAGAAAGCATTTTTATATTTGTCCCACGTGATCCCCCTCGACGAGACCTTTAATTTGATACCCCACACACCTTAGGAGGGTCATACAAAATTCATACCAGTCAAACTAACGATGCATCTCATGACTGTAACCAGGACGCATTATTTAGGTGTCCGACATGATTCCCCTAACTGGAACCTTCAATTTGACGCCCCACATGCTTCAGCGGCCTCACCTTGAATTTAACCCCATCTATGACTCATAATGACCATCTCATGATTCGAACTACGAAGCCTTTTTTTATTTGTACCACGTGATTCCCCTCGTCAAGACCGTAAATTTGATACCTTACACGCCCTAGCGGGGTCACTTCGAATTTTACCCCAATATAAGACTCGCCATGACAATCTAAGGTTATAACCAGGAAGCATTTTTGTATTTCTCCCACGTGATTCGGCTCATCAAGACCATTGATTTGATACCCATCACATCCTAGCGGAATCAATTTGAACGTTAAACCAATCAATGACTAACCATGGTTATCTCATGATATAGCCCTACCACATTTTTGTCCCACGTGATTTTCCTTATCGGAAACTTCAATTTGATGCCCCGGACACCCAGTGGCATCATTGTGAATTTTAACCTAATTTATGACCCATTTTGACTATGTCATGATAATAATCAGGAAGCACGTGATTACCCTCATCGAGACCTTTAATTTGATACGCCCTAGCGTAATGAACCTGAATTTTAACCGAATCTTTGACTTACCATGACTACGTCATGATATATCCATATCTCATGTTCGTCCCGAATGATTCCCCACATCGAGACCTTGAATTTGATTCCCCACATGCCCTCGCAGCGTCATTTTGAATTTTAACCCAATCTATGTCTCATTATGACTGCCTGATGACTACAATCAGGAAGCATTTTTTTTATTTACCCCGCGTGATTCCGTTAATCCGGACCTTTCATTTGATACCTTACACGCCTTAGCCTCATCAGTTTCACTTTTCACCCAATCTAATGTGGTCATTATTCTGTCTAAAGTGGCGCTGCCCAGTCAATTCAGCTAATTCATTTGAAACAGCAGAAAGGACAGCCCCCGCCCCCATTTCCCCTCCGCTCTCACCTCTTCCTTTGTTACCCCTAGTATATCAAGCCGTTAACAGTAGCAGGCGAACAACCAGCACGCCAGCGCCGCCATGTGCTTTCCCACCAACCTTTCCCACGCTCATAGTGGATCCGTCAGGAGGAAAAGTTAAGACCACCCTTTTTATGGTCTCACCAGTCAATTATCACTCACGCGCCCAGGCGCGAAAATTAGGTATACAGCAAGTGCTTATGGCCATGAAAATTCAACAAGAAACAAAAAAAAATCAGACACCACCTCCCTCCCAACCGATCATGCAGATCGCGATTGGTGCCATACCCGCAGGTAACCTGAATTCCGAGCCCACAGTGACGCATGAAACTTAACAGCCAACCATAGCTACCTGCTAGGCTACTCATATGTACTCAAACTCCAAGTGGACTTAAAACTCCTATGTACTCAGAACTCAAAATGTACTCAAACTCAAAATGGGCTCAAACTCAAATTGGGCTCAAACTCAAATTGTACTCAGAACTCAAAATGGACTCAAACTCAAAATGGACTCAAACTCAAAGTGTACTCAGAACTCAAAATGGACTCAAACTCAAAATGTACCCAGAACTCAAAATGGACTCAAACTCAAAATGTACTCAGAACTCAAAATGGACTCAAACTCAAAATGTACTCAGAACTCAAAGTGGACTCAAACTCAATCGGACTCAAACTCAGTCGTGATGACTCGTCTGAAACTCACTCAAGCTCAAACTCACCATGCCACACTAGCCTCGCGCTCACTCAAACTCAACTCACGCGTGAGTTTGAGTCCAAATGAGTCTGAGTGAGTGGACTCATGAGTGAGTTCGCCGACCTCTGGAAGGCTGACAGTTTGGAGTATTTTAGATGTCCCGTTACCGGGTTACATTCCGAGGAAGATAAAGGGACACAATTAGTTGGGTGCCTTATCTGCGGAAGCGGTTTGTATTGCAGAGGAAATTACTCGGGACGTGGTGTGACTGTGATGTTCGGTACTGGACGTTGGTATACCTCAGGGAGCAGCAGTGGCCAACGCGTCGTGAAAAGTACGTTTGACTCTTGTTTCTTGCTTCGTGCTCGCGCATAATTCGGTCAGCTTCTGTACATCGCGGATTAGGTTCCCTCGAATACCCGCGTCGTGCGTGGACAAACGGCTGGGCAGCTCTCGGTCGTGCTCTTTTCCAACCATTGCGAGGCAACGCCAAGTCCATGAACAAGCCAAATAACTTAAAGTAACCCGTCGTGTGCACCCTCATCTATTGTACTCGTCTTCCAGGGCCGTTTACCAATAATGTACCAGTACCAACTACCCAAACTTCAAAGTAACCACCCGCACGGTTTACCATGGGTACACCCTTTATGGGGGGGGGGGGGTCTACCATGGGTAGACCCCCCCCCCCCCCTCCCAGTCATTTTTTAATTCTCTTTCAAAGCTGAAATACTTCATATTCCTTTTAAGCTAACATTTAGCTGTGCTTTATGCAACTTTAACTATAAATGCACTCCCCTTGAAAGCTGTGTACGGAAACACGGGAGTACTTGTCGTAGTGCCTGGGTTTAGTTCACGTAGTTCCCCTCGAGTCCGCGGTTCCCTCTATTATCACGGCCCTTGAACTCTCTTCCTAGCCGAAATGTCACTCAACGGTGCTCGCAAGCCAGGGGTTTATTTAAGTCACTGACCCCCACCGAAGCCGCACGCAACGGGGTTTTCGGAGCCTTCCGTGCGTCCCTAGCCCGTAATTTCGCTGATATCGTTCGGCGGCCCATCTCGAAACCACTTTCCGGCTTCCGGCCTTGATGACAATCCAGGAACGCTGGACGTCGGCCCGTCGCGAGGGGGGAAAGAGGAGCTCTCTTCTCTCGCACGTCCGCCATAGTCCAGTTGTGTGTTGATTGTTTCGTGTCACCAAGCGAAAGAGAGAGCCTCGACAGGAGGGGATCAAATAAAAAAGCACCTCCGGCGACGACCGGATATGGCTGCGGTTGGGCTTTGCTGTTCTAACTGCTCGGCTCCAGTGTCGCGCGACGCTAGGAGGTAGAGAGGGGGAACGTCTGTGCGGGTTATTTATCTATATCCCCGGCGCTCTCGACCTTTCGTCGTTAGCACCTTCGCGCAGTTGGTGCCGCACTAGTTTCTTGTTTTTACTCTTGGCACGGCTCGACGCCGACGAGGACTACGTCATCGCGCCAGCGGAGAGTGAAAGCCGATGAATGATCGATAGCGGCTCTGGGCGATGCGGCTGGACCCCGACCGGCGGAGCAGGCTCTCGGAAGGAAACTCGGGGGCGAAAGGCTATATCCGCGTCTGTCATGTTTCCTTTCGCGGCCTGCGAGACCGTCTGTCGCGCGGTTTCGCCTGCCTGCCTTTCCCCCCGAGGAAACATACTACTACGCGTCGCTGTCTTGTCGTTGTTGCGCGCGGATGTTTTTGTGTTTTGTCTGTCGCGCGCTTCCTTTTATGGCGTCGTGTTTGCCGCTGCTCGCTTCCGTGGAGATGGGAGGGAGGGCTGGACCGAAGCCTGCTCGCCACATCTCTCTCTCTCTCTCTCTCTCTCTCTCTCTCTCTCTCTCTCTCTCTCTCTCTCTCTCTCTCTCTTTCTCCAATCTATCGTTCGACGGATCCTAACCTCTCTCACCCCTTCTTTCCCCAATGGTAGCCGAGCTTCCCGTCGCCGACCGAGACAACGGCTTACAGCACCCTAGAGCTTCGCACGGCTTCTTGGGTTCCTTTTTTTTTTCTTTCCTTTTCTGTTTACGTAAGCACTCATTTGCCTTAGGACCCGCGCCGAACTCGCTGTAGCTTACTCAGCGGAATGGTGAAGGTGACCGGCCGCAGTATGGTGGAGGGAACTGGGGAAAGGCAGAAAGCAGTTCCGAAGCTTGTACCGTTAGGTCGGAGCTCCCCACAGCCATTGCCGACTCCAGAACTGATTGTCTGCCTGGCATACCCGACTGGTTAGTTGTGTTACGTATGTTGAGGCTGTCACCGTCGGAGTATATGTAGTTGGGGAATCTGGGTCCCTTCCTTTGATAGTAGCATGGAAGAGGGGCGCAGTTTTTTTTTTTTTATCTAACCTGCTTTTCTTTTCCTTAAAAAATTTGGGCGAGGCAGTAGTTGAGATGAGCATGAGAGATTCTTTAAAGACAAATGTGTGCAAAAAAAAAAAAAAAGAATCAGTGGCATTGCGTGCACAACTATCAGTGCTCTTTTCTCATGCCTTGACACTTGTCCCGCCTTTCTCGTGTTCCCGTCCGTTCAGCATAATGGAGCAACGTAAACACACTAAGTCAACGTGAATAAGCAAAAGAACACATTATTGCGCCACTTCAGTATACTGAGCACTGCCCAGCAAGCCCAGTCGTCGGCGATATTACATTCTATCTGTTAGCACATTGCATTCGGCTCGTTTAATCACACACCAATAAGCCTTGTTACCGTTTTTTTTTTTTTCCCACATTACATCAACAATTGTGCGTTATTCAGATTCTTCCTTTCTTTTTTTCAACTGTTCTTTAATTGCCTGTTTCCTCTTCATTTTGTTTTTGCCCCTATCTGGAGCTGTGTACACATGAAGTCAATTGCTAATCTATCTGACTTGCAAGAGCTCCGGAAGCAACTTGTTTCTCGCTGTGGCATTGGCTTTCGTCTGTTTGATTGTGCTATTGTGCTCAGGAGCATTGTTTGAGTCACGGTTTGCACACCCGTGCAACCCTTTGTTGATTGGCGGGTCCCCTGCACTCGAGTTCTGTTGGTGTTATCGGGGAATTTCACTCTCTTTCCCCGTTGCCTTGTATCTTTGCTCTTTCACCACCTAAAGAGTCAACTCATGTGACAGACAAAGAAGTCTAAACAGTGTGAGGGGGGAGTCTTATGTATGCACTTCTGCATCCCTCATTTTCCCTCTGAATTTGATGTCGACAGCCCATGAGCGTTTTCTTTGTTCACATTTTTTACCTGTTCGGTAGTGTAAAGATGAAGGTAGCTGTTTTTAACAATTACGTATTGCGCTCAATTTCAATCCAGCTAGGGGGAAGGCTTTCACTGTGTACTGTGATCCCAAAGGTAACCATTAATCAAGGAGAAGTGATGATGTGTGTATACCCAACACAACGTAGTTGGTGTTGGTGCATACCTTCGTTGTGCGAAATCAGCTGAATGTCGTTTTAGGTGTGAAGCACCTTAACACCTCGCAATGTCCGTCCGCCGTTAGACGGGGTCTCCCCAAGACTACAACGAGCTACACGAGAGGGCGCTACGCACAAACACGAGTACAGCGAGCTACACGAGAGGGTGCTATGCGCAAACACGAGATCACATTCAAAGCACGCAAGCCGTCATTTCATTTCGGGCCAATAAATCGCACCATCTCCGCGCCGTAAACGATGCCGAGGATGTGAAGCACTGGTACGCAACTTGTCTTGCGTGTGGCGTTTTTCATTTACAGTGCACTTACTGCAGCTATAATCATTTCATAAACTTTGAGTGCATCATCATGCACGGGCGATAACACTCATCCACACAATACACACAACTTGCGTCCCCAAAACATTTAATGAACTTTGAGTGCATCATCGTGCACGTATGATGACGCTCATCACACAGGTCATACACAACTTGTGTTCCGTGCTTCGCACCCTTGGCATCGTTCACGGCGTGGAGATGTGTTTTTTTTTTTTTTTTTTTTTTTTTTTTCATGCAATTGCTTGTATGGGTGCAGGTTAAAGGCAAGCCATCATTTTTTTTTTCTACTTTTTTGCAAATGTTTGTGATACGATTGGTTGTTTCCGATCCACCTTGCTCTTTTTTTTTTCCTCGCTCATTGCTTGCTTTGTCAGAAATATTGAAAAATTTCAGCGTCAGCTGAGTGATGTAAATGGTGCCTTTGTGTTTCCTTCTCTCCCCCTCTTAATTCAGGAGGCCCAGTTCGAATTGCTCACGAGGCAGCTTGAAGCTGAACGCCAGACTGTTGCTACCCAGCTTGAAAAAGTAAGCAAATTTCGCAACGTTTGTTTTTGTCTCTTTTGGATGCATGTGCAGCTTAGGAGCTAGGGGCACCATAACTTTGCATCGAGCAATTTTTCACAGTTGGTGGTTTGTGTAGAGAACGTTGCTGCTTGACATTTAACACGAGCAAGAAAAAAAGTGAGAACCATAGCTCCTCTCTTTGCAACAACTTTCTCTTTTGCCTGTGCTGTGAATGTGTTAACAAACGGCCTACCTGTGTGGCTCCACGTTAGTGTTTTCAAGCGATAGCATTACAATTTTGAAAATTTGGTCTGCTTGAATTTATGGACCTGCTGTCACTGGTTGTCACGTGACTTGGTATTTGAATTGTTAGTTCAAAATAGTAAGTTGCTTCGGAGGTTAGCCTGACCAGCCTCAGAAGTGTTTGGGCTTTTTGATCGTAGGACCCTTGAGGTAAGTAGAATTGTTGAGTGACAGGCAATCGTTGCAGATTTTACTGGCCCATTCAGGCACCAAACGAGGCTTATTATCTTTCTGGGGAGTATAAGGCTTTATTATCTTTGTGTGGATGTACACTCTTTGTCAAAACTGTCTGGGCCACATAAAATTCATTGCACAAGCCTAGTGTTCAAGTTTGGCTGAACTGTAACAGTCAGGGAGAAAGGTGCCTTCGCTAGCTTTCTAGCGTGAAACATTTTAGTCTTATTTGAGATGTATCGTACTTATTTGAATATAAGGCAAGTTTTTTTTTTTTTTTCACAGAATCCGTAGTCTCAAAGGCATACCCACCCCGCCTTATATTCGAAGCTCAGTTGTGTGTGTGTGTGTGCGCGCGTGCGGCGATTTTTTTACTCTTAAAACTGCACCCTCGCCTTACAATTGTGACCACCTTTTAATCGAATAAATGCGGTATGTGTGTATGTTAAATTGTTCTTGGCCTATGAAATTTCACCGTGGCCTAGAAGTGTTTGTTGTAAGGTGGAATGTATGTCCACTTAATTGAAATCGAACTGAATTTGTTTTGAAGGAGCCTAGTATTTTTGCTGCTTTGCGAAAAACAGTCTTCCTTAAAATGTTAAACTGCGATCTTCATATTACCTATCTCGTTTTTATCGAACTTTGGAGAGTCCAAAAGTAGCCCTCTGCGCCGTTCTCGAACCTTCCTCTTCCCGTGCAGATCAAACTTAGGGATCGAGACGACGCCGTGAGCGTGTCCAGCGTCTCGGTGAGTGGGTCAGCCGCCGACGACCCGCCGTACGCCTGGAGGCCCGCCCAGGCTGGCAGCTTTGGGGGGCCCGACGAACGGGAGACGCGGCCCAAGATGACCGACTCACACCTGTGAGTCTCCACCGCCCCGCGACGACGTCGGCAGCATGGGCGCTGACTCTCTCGCTCCCCCCGCCCTCTCGCCCGCTTTGGTGTGGGGGGGCAGCCGCTTGTGCTTGGGCAAGCTGCATGGACGCTGACGGTTAGGCGAGCGTTGAGGCGTGTGCCTTTGTCGTGCAACATCAGCTGGATGTCGTTTTAGTTGTCGCTTATATGCGTTTCTGTGCTGCCGGAATGGGGCACGCTTTTCTCTCCTTGCATGGATCAAGATTCCAGAAAGCAGTTGCCTAGTTTTTGGCTGGGAAGAGCTTCATTAACTTCGTATCGACGTGATACAACAGAGGAACAGAGTGCACACAGACCAGCAAGCGTTTAAAGGGGCCATGCAGACGAAACACAAGTTTGGTTCATTCAAAAGATTGCCTCGTTAGAATCATACTGACACCACTTTTAATACACGCTTCGCTTAAAGAAGTTGATTAGTTAGGGAAAAGAGGGAATGGCCATGTGATCCGCTAGCTCATTTCCCGCAACAGAACCTATGATGTCAAATGTGGCAGCCGTGCGATTGGCTGAGGCCGGCAAAGGCAAACGCAAATTAGGCAGGGCTTATAAGCTTGCCAAACAAGCCATTTGTGCTTAAATGCAGTGCATATTCTTTTTATAGCAGTAAGAATGGTGGGGTAGGCAATGAAAGTTACGAAAATACGTGTAAACAAAGAAGTACCGATGCGCACTGCTGTCGGTACTGGGTGCACTAGGCTTGTTTTAACTGCAGAGCTGTCCGCCGCTTTGGAGTTGTCTTACACGACACTGGCCGATCAGCGTAAGCGACGTTGTCTTACGTGACCCTGTTTGTCGAGGATACCCCATGTTTCACAAAATGATGACTTTCCACAGTAATGAAAACAAGCCGGGTGCAAATACGGTCAAGAACAAAGCAACGGCGGGCAATAGTTCGTGGCTGAGTATGGTAGCGCCATCTGGGAGGACTGACGGCAGGCAAGGCTGCAGAGCTGAATGATGAAGTGGAAGTTCATTTGAATACGTGCACTTATGACTTCATTGGTGACGTCTCGAAAACACACAGTGTGGTGGGAGAATCAAATTTTAACGTAAATTGATTAATTTCTCCGTTAATGCGGCATCATTTGCTGCCGGATGAGCGCTGGGGGCGCTAAAAATCACGAAATCTTTCGAATAAGACAAACTTGTGTCTTATCTGCATGGCCCCTTTAACATTGTTTGTGTTATGAATTGGGGCAACTACTGCTAGATAGGGTGGCATGCGCAGGCCATCTGTTTGGTGTTTCAGCTTGTGGCTGGCGATGTCTGTGAAAAGCCAGCTCTGACTTGTGCCAGCGCGTAAACATTGTTGCAGAGAATAATCAAGCAGCACAGGAAAGAAAAAAGTTGTTTTGGTCTGACGCGTCCCTGTTGTGCCTCAAACCTGCTGCTTTTTGTGCCTCCTCAATGCTGCTTTTGGCTGCTTGTTGGCCCCTTTTTTTTTTCTGCTGCCTGCACCAATGATGCTCACTCACCCCCCACGCTTTTTTTCTTCCCCCTTCCTGGTCGTCTGCTTTGCCTTACCACGTTTTCCTCCTCCTCTTTGTGACCTCCTCACCCTTCGACTCTCCTCCTCCTCCTCCTCCTCGCCGCAGCATCATTAACCGAAAGACGGAATCCAAAGAGGAAGAGCACCTAGTGCGCACTGAGCTCGTCGAAAAAGTGCAGAGGTTGGTTTTTGTTGGAATTTTATTTTTAACCACGCCTCTACAGTGGGTGCTAAGCACGGAGGGCTTTACACATTTGCCTGAAACATGATTTGTTAGTGGATCCCAAACTTTATGAGGCCCCACATTCAGGAGAAGGGTCTTGTGTTCGTTCTGCATTGTTGGCTACCATTGGTGGCCGCCGGAGCTGTGGCCTCGCTGTAGCGTAGCCTTTTCAAAGAAAAATTTCGCTCTGCCCACAGTACAGTTGCACAAAATATGATCGAGTACACTGCTCATTAGTTTTCACTGATTGATGTAAGTATTGTTTTGTAGGAACTGGGAATGAAAAACGAGCAGGTGTTAGTCCTATACTCTCCTAATACCTGATAGTAATTGAAGGGGGCTAGGGTAATTGTTATGACAGTATGTGTTACCCTGCAACTTCTAATGGGCGTTCTAGTTCATACAGAGCGCGGCTGTATTTCAACCAGTGGGAGCTACGACAATGAAATTTGTCCAAGACCGGGCCCTAGTAACAAGAGCTGCGCTGTTCTTGGCCAGCTAGTTAACGTATACGCCGCATCATGGCAGTGAAAGTGCAGCTTTACGAAGACTTTCAGTATCCAAGCAATGCTTATCTAACAGCAGCAGGCTTAATAGGCATCAGTAGCCGTTTCTTACCTTCCATATTTTCAAATGCTTCATTTTCATCAGTTTCTTGCAGCACCTAGTGTAAAATAGGCACTGAACAAGCTTGGAGGACGGAAACGGCGAGCACTCGCCTCATTTTTGATTCGGTCAAATGTGGAGAACCCTTCGTGCAGATGTGTGCATGCGCTTTCCCCGACTCTCGTGCACGCCGACACGTCCCTCACGGGCTGCTCACGTCTACCCCGCACACAGTTCCCGTCTTTGGTGGACGTTTTTGTTCTCAACCTCTGCGTCGCGCCTAGCCTGGCCGCTGTTCTTTGTCACGCGGTGGTGGTTCTGTGTGTGTCGCTGTTGCTGCGTCGGATTAACCGCTCCTTGGGACTCCGACCTTGCCTGAACTGGGAACTAACTGGCGTTTAATTTTTTGTGATGGCCTAACGGGTGTTATTAGTCGGTGGCTTGTTGCCAGTCTTGGTCAAAAGTTGTATGGATCTGAGTCTAGGCAACCTTACTTTTTGCTTAACTCAGTAGCCTTGAAAGTGGGGAAAGAAAAGTGCCAACCATTGAGATCCTGTTGCATTTGTTTTAACCAGGCTATCATAAACAAGAGCTGATATCAGGGAGATGGGAAGGATAAGGGGGTCTGCGATATTTTCTGCCCTTCAGGGCAGTTAATGATCACCCATTGAAATCAGATTGATTTTTATTTGGCATTGACGTTTCAAGAAGGTTGGAATCTACCGATTCCATTGCGGAGAATATTTATGATTCCTATTGTTGAGAGGGGCAGTAGTGTGACATCTGCCTATGAATAACATTCTGTAACATTCTGTATTATAGAATGTTTTGGTCTATAACACAGAATGTTTTATAGAGGTCTATAACACAGAATGCTATAACATTCTGTGCTATAGAACGTTATAGGTCTATAACTCAATGTTCTATAGAGGTCTGTAACGCAGAATGCTATAACATTCTCTGTTATAGACCTCTAATAACACTCTGTGGTCTTGCCAGTTGCATTGAAAGAGGAATTGATGCCAAATTTTCTCCCATAATGTCAACAACTAACTTGATCTGTTTGAAGAGCACAGCAGTGCTTGGAACTTAGCACTATATTCCTAAGTGCACTCGCAGGGTATGTCGGCTACCACTGCCACAAATTCTTGTGCATAGAAATGTTGAAGAAGGGGGAAAAAAATTAATTTTTCAGTTTCTCTAAGGTGGCACTTTAATCAAACGATATGTACCAAGTTGTTTTCTGCCTTTAAAGCCCTCTTACGAAGCTTTTCAGCTGTATGGTTTGCAACGCTCGCTGATGCAGTTCGTTCGGTGACGAAGTTGACTTGTTCGCACCCCATTCTGTAACCTGAGTTTAGAGTCCTTGGCAATCTCTTTCACAGTTTTATCCTTTGCAAACTTGCAGCCCTTACCATTGTTTCTTAGTGGTCTTAGGGAAGCCACTGCTTTTATCTCGACTCCTGAAAGTTATGTTTATTGCTCTTGTTGGTGGCTCCTGCAGCGATTGACATTTGACGATGTTCTGGAATTCTCAGCTGGCAAATTTTGTGCGTACTACATTGTGTGCTCCTGTTAACAGTACCCCAGTCTTGCGTGAGCTTGAAAGCTGGAATCTTGCTGTAGCCGTGCTAATAGGTTTGGTGTGCACTAACAGCTCATGCTAACTTGCTGCATTAGGACAATCTATGTGGTAAGGTGTAACAGGCAGCCTCATATAGTTGATTAAATGAATCGAGCACGAACGATCCAAACTTCTGTCCCTGGTAGCACTTTGGCTACTGCACTGACCGTGTTCCTGTGTGTAACCTGTAGCAGGAAAAGTCTGTTACAGTATTTTTTCAATGTCAAATTTCTACCCACATAGGCGCTACTATCCTGATCAAACAACCACAGAGTATCATCGCTACATGTAAGTTTGACAAAACACGAGTGTACTACGTGTGTGTCTCGGTGTCTCTCTTGGGCAACTGTGCCTTCGATGTTGCGGTCACCCAAATTGTTGCGTCACGAGGGAAGTTGCATGTTGCACTGACTGTTTTTAGTTCATCGTACGCTGCTTTCTAGAGCTTGGGGGAATGCACGTTAGGCTTAGACGTGCTGCGAAGTGATGCATGCTTGTCTGCTGACGTTTGTGGTCCTTGTAGTTTTAGCCCGCTTTCAGTATAGAGTGCGGATTCTACTGGCTGAGAGGTCGAAGAGGGGTAGTTTTTAGAGTATGGCTTTGGGTCTTCAAGAGTGTGGGAAGTGATGATGTGCACTGAAGGCTGTTTAGCCATTTAATTGTCAGCAATGATGGTGCTCTAATGTTGTTGGGGTTACGATTCCGTAGCTACTGATTTATGCGAAAAACATTTTCTCGTTTTTTTTTTTTTTTTTTTTTTTTTTTGTGGTGGCGGAGGGGGGGGGGGGGGGGTCTGTGTGAAGCTAACAACAAAATAAGTTTTGTATGAAGGATTTAATACAGTGAAGTAGTATTAGAATACCCTTACCCTAGTATTATGTGGTTGTATGAAAACAGAGCCGCAAGCCAGTATTATGAGAGCTTATGTGACCTGTAGACGTGTTTATCCGCCTCAAAAGTGCAGCAATTTTTCGTGTCGTGTTGATTTGCTGTCACTTCTTTGCTTGTATGTGTGCTGTCACAAAAGCATGCAACCAGTGGCACTATGCTCATGGCAGTTCTTTATGCTTTCGTTGGCTATAGTTGGCTCAATTAGAAAGCTTCAATTTAGTGCAATTTTGCTGCTTTAATGTAAGCAGCTGCAGTTACCTATGGCTCTCTTTGCTATACGAAAGTTGTCGCGGAACTGCTTTTTTCTTTACTTCAATTTTTATAGGCTTGCAGTGTATTCAAGCTAGAAAAAAAAAAAGTAATGATGATATGTTCTCACAGTAATCATTGGTACCGTTCAAAATAACAATCACTGATAAGCCAGGGCAGATTAGGCAGATTTTTAAATTTCTTAAAGGGCCGACCAAAGCTTAGGAAATACTCAAAATTGTCTCTTTTTTTGCATTAATTTAAGGAGCGCATACTTGGTTTGAAATAGAAGTTGGCCAGCATCTATACTCTGCTTTACAATTGCTCCAATACAGCATTATTTTATTGCGCTTAGCGTCTAAGTGCCTCCAATCAAGCTGACCATTATCCGAGGCAGCAACGAGCTATTGAAAATGCAGCAGAAAGAGTAGTTTGCAGTTGCCAATACCGGTAGCGGGGGTACCCATCTTCCTGTTTTCTGCCCGCTCCCCCACTTTTCAGGCAAGATGGCAGCTCTCCCCAGGTGCAGGAGTCGTACTCCATGAACTACCACAGCACGTCGTCGACCAACGGCCACCAAGTGGGTGACGGGGAGCACTCGCCAAACTCGTCCAAGATGGCCGTGCCCAGCGAGAACGCTCAGCTGGTCAGCCGCACCACGCAGCAGACCAAGACGCAGCAGGTGCGTGGGTGCTGCGCTGCGCTACTGCCCTGCAGTCTTCTATTGGGGCGCAACAGTGCGGGGCGAGTGATCGCAAAGCAAGCTGGGACGTTCGTTCGTTATGCTGATCTGACTTCGGATCAGGCTGACTCTCTAGCCGACTGCAGCCAACTACAGCTGACAGTACAGCTGACACTCATTATTTAAAGCCTGGCTAATTCTTTTGGTCAAGTTTAGATGCGTCCTGTAAAGGTAAAAAGCTTCGTATTTTGACTGGTTCACTGTGATAAGGCAGGGATAGTTTTCAAGTGCAGTGGACCCTTGCATGTTCGACCTCTGTTAATTCAATTATTTTTAGTTGAATCCTCCCCCCCCCCCTATTCAAGTTTGGGTACACTGCCAAAGGGATTAGTTTTTGGATTCATTTGAATCCATACCAAAAAATGTGGACACTCTTGCGGCCCAAAGTCAAGAACAGCACAAAACACAATTTAAGTAACGACAAATAAGAGCAAGGTGAGCTAGAAATATGCTTGTCATTTGATTTGATGAATTTTTTGTGGGCGCATAAAGGTATAAAGCTGTAAGTCTCCACTTTGGTAATTGAATTTTTTTTTGCTTGAATTGCCACTGTTTTTGTCATCCCGCTAGGAATGAATTATGGAGCCACCACAGTGGCTCAGTGGCCAAGTCATGGCACTGTTGCAGGTTTTGCTTGGTAAAAACTTTATTGTTGGTAAAAACTTTCTCTCTGATAGGAACTCTCTCTTTTTTTTTGTGATAGGAACTAAAGGGAGAAATGCTAGTGTGTACGAGATTTTAACGCTCGTTAAAGAAGCCAAGTTGGTCTAAATTAATGCTGGTGCTTGTCTGCGACATGCCTCGTAGCCCAGGGGCAACTTCAGCGCATGAAACTCTAACTTGATTTGCTGTAAATGCAGTGTTAATTGGTAGTCTGGGGTATAGTGGTATGTGCATTGGTAAACCATGGTCTCAGCTAGTTGCCGGGTGTGGATTAATTTTGAGAGAATTCAGGCCTTATCCATGCTTGCTTCTTGAGAACCACTGAAGCAACATCAGCGGCTGCTCTTGTCGCAAGATTTGGCGATTGCATCTCAGATTTTAGTTTCAGAGATGCTTTTGATGAATTCCAGAATTAAACAAGTCGGACAGGTTTGTTTATCACATGTTAAGTCAGCAGTTTGTGCCACATTTATTAGAGCTCCGCTGCGACTTTTTTCCTGGCAACTCTCAGATAGCTGAGCTTCTTTTTCCTAGACTGCTCTTTTCTTTTTCTTTTTTGAAGTATGTGTTTAATGCTGGTAGCAAGTACTTTTGTCAGGACTTTTGCATCATCGAGCTATGTCAATGTATCTTTGTTCAAGGTGTCGACTTTTATGTAAGATGCCACATGCTTATTCACAAATTGCTGTTACCGCATGTGTATGCCTGTGTTTCCATCCACAAAACTGATGTTGTATATGAAAGCTTAACTAGTGCTACCCTTACAGAGCAGTAAATCGAAAGCATCGTCCACCTTGTGTGGAACTTCGTGGCATGACCCGGTCTCTTGTCTTCCCCGCAGGTCAAGACGGTGACGAAGGTGATAAAGACACGCGAGGTTCGTCACGTCGGTCCTGACGGCCAGCCCCTGGAGTACAATCCCTATGGGACGCACGGCATGCCCATGTCGGGTCCCGACTACGTCACGTACCCCTACACGGGAGCCACGGACAACTCCCACGGCTACGGCAGCTACGACACAGGTGCGGCACACTACTGTGGTCTCTCCACATCCCAAGTGCTTCTGTGTGCTGCATATTAATGCACGTAAGGGTGGTGCTGAGGGAGTCGGTTGGCCTGACTGACTCTGTTTGTCAGGGCTGATAAAAGTTGGGGTAATTAATGGGGATGATAGAGCTGTAAATGGATTGCATCTTGGCGGGCGGTTGGTCAGTGTGCAGTTTGTACCACTCATTTTAGGGTAGAGCACTTCGTATGATGGCAACGGAGCCACTTAGTGTGTGCGTTTGTTTATGTATGAGTCTGAAAACTTCCTTCGAAGTGAGTCGATATCTGTTTGAGTTCATATCCACTACACTGCAACTCCCTTTCGGCAATGGATGCGTTAAAATCCTGCGGCTTTCCTGCATTCCCCTGTCAAAAATTTAAATTAAATTAAGAGGAGGAGGGCCAACGTACTGTTTTACACTTGAGCTTCTCTGAGATAATGCGATACAACCACAAATTTCTTGAATTTGGTTCGTGGAGGAGTAAGTGCCAAAGAAAGGTGTGGTTAGAATTTGCTCAGAACATGGAGGCGAGTATGCATGCAAATAAAAACGTCATGCACCAAACAATGTTTTATGCGTGGACCAGAAATATTGCTTGCGTAGAACTTGTTTGGCTCGTTGCCAGAGATCAAGAAATGATGTCTTCTTGGATACCCCCCTATTTCCCCAATCCCCTTTGAGTGGCACTATCGTTAGTTCTAATGAATAGGAGCTTGCGTATTGTCATTGGACAACGTTTAAAACTTGGGTGGAAGCGAAAAGCTAAAACGCCCGTGTGTTCGAGATTTCGGTGCACGTTGAAGATCCCGAAGTGGTCAAAATTAATCCGAAGCCCTCCAGTAGGCACGCCTCATCACCTGTGTAGCGTTGGCACGTTAAACCTTACAATCAATCAATCAACCTATCAATTAATCAAAACCATGGGCTTGCCCCCGTTGTTTTCTGGCCTAAACTGGACGTGAGTGCCGCCCTTGCGTTGCCCGATGCTCTGACCTTCTTATCTCCCGCCCCCTTTGCGTCTAGGCGAGCCCCCTAGTCCAGCCAGTCAGGTGGCGCCCCCGCACAGCGCCTACCCGGGGGACTACGCCACGTACGGGTCGTACCTCCGCGACTACGACTACGGGGGCTACCCGGGGCAGGCACCCACGCCCCCCTCGGTCGCCTCCGAGTCCCCCCTGCCGCCCTCCGCACACATGGCCGTCCCCCAGGCCGCCTCCTCACGCAGCCTCATGTCGCCCCTCATGGTCGCCCCCGACGGATACCCCCACTCGGGTTACGACGAGCTCGACCCCCAGCCCCCCAGGGCCGGGGGTGCCGAGTACGCGCCCGACTGCTACCGCAGCACCCCCTCGCCAGCCCCGCACCCCGACCGCTACGGTAGGGGCTACTTTACCCCCTCCACTGCGGGGCTTCCGACGTGCCGTGAAAGATATGCACCCCTCCGTCTATCGACGGCAGTGGTTGAATGCAAAGCTTTCTCGTGAGGGATTCCTCTGTTGATACAAAAACTTAAAGCAGGCTTCACCTGTAGAAGAGTATGTTTGAGGCAGAGTATGCTTTACAGGAGGAAGTTGGCTTTCCTGCAGTGGGTTTTGGGGTGGACAACGGATGCCATCAGTGAGACATAAAAAGCTTCGCTTTAAGCTCGACCGTGTCGGAACGGCACATCGGATAAACGGCGGCTTCATAAAGCGAGGGTCCCATGCTCGATTCCGACCACAGGAATCGTTTTTTTCTTTCACTTCACCCGCGATGATCATCATAGTCCGAGAAGGTTGGCTGTCCTGCAGTGGGTTTTGAGGCGGACTACAGACGCCATCAGTGAGACACAGACAGCTTCGCCTTAATAGAGGTTTTCATGCACGCCAGTGTGCATCTCCCGTAGGTGAAAGACTTGGTCTAACAAACCTAGTATAGTTGAGTATGGTGTGCATCTCCCATAGGTAAAAGACCTGGTCTGACAAACTTACTCTTGTTGAGTATGAGTTAACAAGTTAAGAACGGCTGATGTCTGTTGGGTATCACTCCAATGAAGTGATGCAGTCGGGACCTCAAGGCTTTGAAAGGAGATTGCACTTAATGCCGGACGTCTGCTGCCTTTTTTTCACCTAGTTTGTCGTTGCTGCAGTGATTTATGCAAAAAATCACAGAAACAACTCGTGTCACATTCAAAATTCTTCGCGTTGCATGGGGAAACAGCCGGCTGTGGTAATGAGGTGCTGGAGAAACTCCCGTTGTCATTCTTAAGCAGGACCCGAGTATAAGTAGGTTTTGCAACTTAGTCTAAGCTCAGCCATCTTGTAGTTTGCATCAGTGCTTGCTTGCTTGATTCGTAATGTACTCCTGATTCGTGCTGGAGCTAATGCCAGGGTGTGTAATTCAGTTAAAGAACTCTGAAGACGCCTAAGCACTCCTTGTGGGTTGTGAGTGCGAAAGCGTGATTTTGGTGCCCAATACCCGTTGCTTCCGACTTGCATTCTCAGAGGGCTTTGTTACCTTGCCGCTTGAGGTGTTTTGCCACGTGATCTGCCTTAACCTTTTCGAATTAATTTTATTTGTCTTCTACTTGTTTCGTCACTGCTCATTTCTGTTGCAGTGTAATGAGAGGGTTTCGATGGTGGGGAATTTTACTGCTTGTCCGTCTCCCGTTTGGCTGCATCCTTCCACTCCTTTCACTTGCGATGTGCTGGCGTAGACAACCGCCTCTTGCATCTTTCAAGTTTAAAAGCTTGCGCTGTGGAACACGTCGTGCTGTGGAACACTTCCGAAGGAGCCACCTCTATCTCTCTGCTGCCGAGTTTAGGCTGGTGTGGTAGAACTCCTCATGTTGTGGAGCACCTCGTGCTATGGGATGCTTTCCAAAATGCTATTTCACTGCTACAGATGCCGATGCTGGCTTTTTCAGCTATTTAGTGCTTTTGCATTAATGGGATACACTGCTGTTACAATAGCTTCCTGTAATTGTTAAGTAAACCCTGTGACGCTTGTCGGTCTTGCTGCTTTTCCCCCACTGATTTCAAATGTGCCATTATTTTTTGAGTCAATCACTTAGTTCCCAAGATAACTAGAGATAATGAGTCATTTTTGGTCAAACAATAGACAAAGCAGTGTTGGCCATAAAACCGCAATCTTTATATTTTTCAATACTATGAACCCTGGTGAATGCAATAAGAGAAGCAGCTTTTTGATGCACCGCTTGGAACTAATCTTACAGCTCAGTAAACTTTTGTGGCACCTGTGGCAAAGAACCGTTTCGAGTGCCCATTTCAAACACCAAAGTTTAATGAGCTGTAAAATAAGGTCCAAGCGGTGCATCAAAAAACTGCTTCTCTTATTGCGTTCACCAGGGTTCATAATGAAGTATTGAAAAATATAAAGATTACAGTTTTATGGCCAACACTGTTTTGTCTGTTGTTTGACCAAAAATGACTCATTATCTCTCATTTTCTTGGGAACTAAGTCATTGACTCAAAAAGTAATGGCATATTTGAATTCAGTGGGGTAAAAGCAGCAAGGCTGACAAGTTAAACAAGACCCCTGCATCCTTGACATGTGTGGTCTCAACTTGTGGCTCAACCGACCATGCAGGCACGTACGGCTACCTGGGCGCCCCCGGTGCAAGCTCTCCAGGCTACAGCCCGGGCTACGAAGGGGCGCCACCACCCCAGGGCTACCTGGACCGCCGGCCCAGCTACGACGAGCATCAGGCGGGTCCCCCTGGCGGAGGCCCGAGGGGTCCGTATGGAGCAGGTCCCCCGCGGGCCCTCTTCGAGGAGGAAGAAGAAGAAGCCAGCCCCGCGCCCCCGCCCCTGGAAGGGCAGCTTCCCCCCAGGCCACCCTACGTGGGGCCCCCCCTGGACGGATCCGACCCCCGAGGTCAGCACTAATGGGTTTTAAATGCAGAGCATTTGTATAACTCACGATGTCACCCGTGCGTCGGCGTCCGCAGCAGCCAGCCTCCCCCTACACTATAAAAAGAAAAAGAAATAACAGTTACCAGCGCCTGGTTTCGATCCCACGGCGGGCGGAACGCAAGGTACATGGTGCTCTACCCACTGCGCCACAAAACGACACAGAATCAAAGGCTACGAACGCGCCTTATATCCTTGACTCATTCAAACTACGTCGTCAGCGGCGTGCGTTGGCGACTCAGCGGCGTGCTAGCGGCGTGATAGCTGCAGCGGCGTGCTAGCGGCGTGATAGCTGCGTGGTGTACACGTGATAGCACCAACCCCCCAAACACTAAACGTTAACGCAATACACCCACCCCCTATGCGACGCATTTACTCGAGTCCCCCTCGCGGTGAGATGGGCCCAATTTTTTGTTGGTTTGCTGTTGTTGCTGTTACAGTCGAACCTCATTATAACGAGGTAGTATCAGGACAGCAATGTAGTTCGTTATATCCGATATTTGTTGTCTAAAATCGGTTCAAACCAATCGGTAATCTACTTCCCGCAAAAATATCCTTGGCTTTTATCTTCAAGCCTACTATAAACAAGGTAACCCATATCTTTCTCCTTGTGACATTTCAAGCTCAATGAACCAGAACATGAAATGCGGAATTACAACAGAACAAAGTTCATCTGACAGAACAGGCCTGTGTTCCTATTTTTTCGAGGAAGGATGTGATGATTGTTTGGTGGCTATTCACAGCACTGAGCAGGATGAAGTTTTCCACAGTGTCCACGAACAAAGGGGCCTTTTCTACTTCTGCAGTTTTGTTGGACGCCGGGAGTTTTTTCGAGTAGCTTCTCAGCCTACTGTTCAAATATTTCTTCGTTATACAGTTAAACCTCGATGTAACGAACTTCAATGTAACGAAACCCTCGATGTAACGAACGACGGAATTTTTTGTAACTTCAAGTGTATGCACGCCATGTATTTTCACCCTCTGTGTAACGAAGTCCCGTTTGCCGGAATTTCAATGTAACGAAGTTTCATGGAGAACGAGGCACGATATTTAAGTTGTAGAAGTAGATTTTGGGAGACGCAAGCGCCGAAATGGGGTCCCAATAAAACGCGAACGGCGACACGGGTCGCCCAATGCCGCGGATGCAGCCAGCCACGGAGTCTTTGATTAAGTCCCTTGCTTACAAACTGCGTGGCGTGCATACACGGCTGGCGCACTGTTTCTGTCGGAGTCTATTCGTCCACGGCTTAATCGGCATCAGCGGGAACCGCACGCAGCGTTTTCTCCCTGCAAAAACGCAAACCGCGCCCCGCAAGCCACAGGCGCGCTGACGCAGCCGCGGAGACCACCCGCGCGATGCGGGTAGCTCCAGCGACCGCTTCTAACCCCTCGCTGAAGCGCAACTCGAGGGGCATATGAGAGGGGCGTGCGAGAAAAAAAGCGGATAACGTGGGCGAAATTTTCATTATAAAACGTGACACGCGCCGCTTACGAAAGCGCCCATCAAATATCCTCCGCGGTGGTAAGCCTAATCGCCAATGGCGTTGCCGCCGCCGCCGCCGCAAGCCGCCGCTTTGCACTTTGTTCGAGTTCGCTCATGCTTGTTGGGTTTCGTCGTCCCATGGCAAGCATTTGTGAATCTTTATGAGCCTTGCACGCGCGTTTTTCTTTTTTCACACCGGCGTCCGCGATTGCGTGCCGGCGGCGGGAAGTGAGTCACGCTGCGCGCAGCAGTGGGAGGAGCCTGACCAGTTTCGCCAATGGGGAGGCGCGCACCCTATGGCGGGAGCTTCGAAGCGCTCGGGGATGCCGGCTGGCTAGACGATAAGGCCGCCGCGAAGGATATTTGATGGGCGCTCTCGTAAGCGACGCGTATGATGTTTTACAGTGAAAATTTCGCCCACGTTATCCGCTTTTTTTCTCGCATACCCCTCTCGTTTGCCCCTCGAGTTGCGTTTCAGCGAGCAGTTAGAATCGGTCGCTGGAGCTACCCGCATCGCGCGGGTGGTCTCCGCGGCTGCGTCAGCGCGCCTGTGGCTTGCGGGGCGCGTTTTTTCGGGAAGAAAACGCTCCATGCGGATCACGCTGATGCCCGCGTAGACGATTAAGCACCGATAGAAACAGAAACAGTGCGCCGGCCGTGTATGCGCGCCACGTTTTCTTTTTCAGGAAACGCTTCACGGGATGAACGCTTCATTATAACCGCGAATTTCAATGTAGCGAAATTTCAATGTAACGAAGTAAATTACGAATTTTACCGACTTCGTTACATCGAGGTTTAACTGTATCCGATAGTGCGCGTGGCCCTCACAGTTTCACTTTCTTTCTAAAAGAATAAGTGTCATTGAAGTTAAGTCTGACCAAGCAAAGTTCATATTTAGTTCGCCATAGCCGGTAATTCGCTGTGTCAGTGTTCGTTATAACGAGGTTCAACTGTATTGATGTTGTTGAAGGGGCCACAGACTGTTGAGGTAACCATTTGGTGTTCATGTTGTGGTATGCCTAGAATTCAAATTTCATTACCCTATGCCCAGCTATTGCAAAGGGTGAGGGTTTTGGTTTGAGTCCTAGACATCATCGCCATCGTGGCCATCATTGGGGCAGGCCTTTGTTCTGAAGTGAACTTGTATGGTGATGTCGTCTAGGACTCAAATATAAGCCCCTACCCTTTGCCGTAGTTAGGCACGCTGATAATGGTTGTTCAGGAGTTCATGTGCCTATGTACTGGTGAGGTCACTCAAACTGTTGGCAATTGCTAATTTGAAGGGGTTGTGCTGCTGAGAACAACCTTAGAGTTATATACGCCATGAGCCCTTGCTAAGGCAAACTCAAAGGAGCTGCAAAAATTTGTTTATATCAGAAATTCGTCGATATCTTTTGCATTCTGCATGTTACAAGAGAGCAAAAGGGCTGTTCATCTGAACCATGAAATCCGCCATTACAGTCTAACCCTAATATAACAAACTCTTATGGGGCAAATTATGCTTTGTAGTGAACACTCAAAATCCTTCTGCCATTATGCATGTAAAATGCATTTTCTAAAACGAACTAGACATTAAATATATCAAACTCTGCACACTCGCGATCAGTCACCCAATGCCCGCTAATGTGCTTCTGTGCTGGCTGTGTCTAGCGTCCATGCTGTCATGCTGCCCGACGTTGCAAGAAGCCCTTTCGTGCTACCAATGTGCTGCGACAACGCTGCACAAAGATCACGGAAGTGTGACTGGAGTTCGTCGAAATGATGTCGCGTGTCAAAAATGCGTTTCTTATTGATGGTGATAAGCACAGTGTTCAGGTGAAAATCACTGCTTACTGCAAATAGGTGTACACTTATCTGCAGTAAATTTGTTTTGGGGTTGATTACTATTCATGGTGAGGGGCATGACCTTTCTTCCGTAATCGCCTTTTCAATCAACTGTTCACATTGTTTATTACGAATTTGATAGTGAAGTTCGTTATAAGCGGGTTCGGTTATATCAAACTGCTGCGTATAGCAAACAAGTCGTGTTAAATTGCGCTGTTCGTTATAACCGGGTTTGACTGTACCAAGTTCGTCCGAACAAGAGAGTGCACTGTATGTATATGTAAAGTGTTTATGTACTGGGTGTTGAGGCAGCTTTCGTTTTGTGAAGCCCAGCAAAGACGAAATTGGCAACTAAGCTATTTCATGGCAAAAAACTGCGCATAAACACACACACAACAGAAGAAGAAATGTACGACGCACTGCGCCTGTGTCGTGCGTTTCCTCTTCTGTTGTGTGTGTGTTTATGCGCAGATTTTTATCATGAACCAGTTTACCAACCTGCTTGGTTTGTCATTTTTCTATGACTAAGCTTTTGCTGACCCAGTGCTGTGCCTCCCTTGTCCCCCCTCAGGCGGTGGTGATGTCCGGTGGCGTGACCCCGACCTCCACGAGGTGATAGAGTTCCTCGGCCACCCAAACAGCGTCGTGCGGGCCAATGCGGCCGCCTATCTTCAGCATCTCTGCTACATGGACAACAGCATGAAACAGAAGACGAGGTGCGTTGTGGCCCCACTTCCTTACTCGCACAGAACATGCTCAAGTTGCACCGTCACTGCTTTGCTGGCGGGAACTTCTTCCACCACACCTTTTATGCTTTAATCTAACCTTATATCTAAAATAGGAACTTGGTTGTTGTTTCACCAAGTTCCATTACCCACTCTTTCCTTAACGCGCCACACCAGCAAGAACGACAGCTTGTAACTTTTTCAGGTTTGTGCACTGTGGAAATTCATCCTTTTATGCAAAAGTGCCCCCATAGATGGCCTTGAAAAGCGGGTAACATGAGGTTGGAAATTTCTAAGGAGAGCAGTGTAGCGTAATGACCATCTGCTGCCCTGGCTAGGGTTAATTTTTTATTACTTTGTGAGGGAAAAAAGATTAATTGATCGGTTTTCAACCTCTTTACAAAGGAGAACCAGCAGTCAGCATTTATTGTGCTTGTTGCGTGTTTTCTGAATCATTTCAGGAATGAGGACTGGCTTTTATAGTGTTTTGTGTTCAGCCCATGCCCTGTGTTTTACAGTATGCATGATTTATATTTGTTGGTGAAGCAATGTTATAAGCTCTTGGTTGCAGTGACTACGAGTTGCATTGTAATCTAGTTAGTAGAGCAGTGTAGTACTGTAGCAGATTTTGTACACCATCTGCCCCATTAAAATTGATATCGGTGTTGTTAGACAGCCTGAAATGCCACTCTGCTTTTGGCAGGAAGTTCTTGTGGTGCGGAAAGCTTGAATGCATTGCTTGCCCTCCTTTCCAGAGCCCTGGGAGGCATTCCTCTGTTGATAGAGCTTCTGAACCAAGAGTTCCCAGAAATTCAAAGGAATGCCTGTGGTGCTCTTAGAAACCTCTCCTATGGCCGCCAGAACGACGAAAACAAGGTGGGTCTCAGACAACGTGAAGCCTACCGTAAAGTTCAGAGCCGAGCGCCCACCCCCGAAACAGCACATTAAGCTTCAGTGTTTGAAATGGGAACTCAAAATGGTTCCTTGTCACTGGTGCCACCAAGGTTTAAAGAGCTGTAAAATTAGGTCCAAGCGATGCATCAAAAAACTTATTCTCTTATTGCACTCACCAGGGTTCATAGTGTTGAAAAATGTAAAGATTACAGTTTTATGACCAACACCGATTTGTCTATTGTTCCTCCAAAAAATGGTTAATTACCTCTAATTATCTTAGGAACTAATTGACCAACTGAAAAAAAAAAAATGCCATATTTGAAATCAGTGGGGGGAAAACAGCAAGGCTGACAAGTTTCACAGAGTTTACTTAAAAATTAAAAAAGGTTTTTTAAGAGCAGTGTCCCCCCTTAAAAAAGCAATGCACCAACTAGCCCAACAGCATATTTTACTGAAGTGTCCTTTTCGCACTTGAGAGGAAAGTTCGCCCATCTGGTATTTTGTCTTGACATCTCTGCAGTTTTGGTTGGCGGTGCGACCACTTTTTTCTTGTTTGGCACACCTGAACCGAAAGATTGCCCATCCCGTATTTTTCCCTTGATATCTCTGTGCTTTGGGTGGGCGTTCTTTCGGAACTTTACCATTTTTTTTTTTTTTTAAGGATAATTGCACCCAAAATGGTGCTTCACAATAAATCAAGGATTAAAAATAGACCGTACCCGCCGCGGTGGCTCAGTGGCTAAGGCGTTGTGCTGCTGAGCACAAGGTCGCGGGTTCGATTCCCGGCCGCGGCGGCCGCTTTTCTGATGGAGGCGAAAAGCAAAAATGCCTGTGTGTACGAGATTTCGGCGCACATTAAAGATCCCCAGGTGGTCAAAATTAATCCGGAGCCCTCCACTACGGCGCGCCTCATCGCCTGCGTTGCGTCGGCGCGTTAAACCCTACAATCAATCAATCAATCAATCAAAAATAGACCGTGCTCATGCACACACGTTGCTGTTGCTTCTATCTTTAATTTGGGGGAACGTGTCGGTATGTCTGACTAAGAATATCGATGAACTATTTTGCGTGCGACAAGGAGGTTTCTCACTGTGTCGTCATTACCAATTGCTCCAAATCTCTTGGCGTGGCCTAATTAAAGTCATTTGGCCTTTCAGGGTACCGCCATAGCCTGCGAAATTCTTTAAATGCGCGTTTTCTTTGGGTTTGTCTCGATTCACTGAGTAGGTGTAAAAGCGAACCGCTGCTCGAATTGCGCCATTGGTGCATTGCCGTGCGTCCCTGAGTTGCATTCCGCCAGCGCACTCCGTTGACCTGACACCCCCCGTGGTCATTCTGGAGCTGCTCAACAGCGCATATTTTGCACCCCTTCTGTGCTTGTTAGTGGAGTCTGGGAAATTTGCGAAGTCCTGTGCTTTCACTCTACAAGATATGTAAGGGTTCTAGAAGTGTAGGGGTTCTTGAAGTGTAGGGGCTCCTCAGTTTGTTTTTTTTAAGCGAAAGCTTTCTTAGTGACGCCGATGGTGTCCTGTCACAAAACTAATGCATTTCCCCATAGACCGGTTGATCGACTGGAAAACTCTGATGACATCTCTGGACACACGGCGCATGCGTGAAACAGGGCTTCCGCAGTGTCAAAGCGGTGACTTGAAAATTGCAAAAAAAGAATGGTTCTACATAAGACAATACACAATTTCGATCATGCATGAAGAATAAGTTCAATAATGTATACCTTTATCTCATAAACAACGTACCGTTATACATTTAGATCATTTGTAGATTCGTAGATCCGTGCGAAAAATTGGCGCATGCGTTCGTTTTGCATTTGGTTGACGATTGATCGGACTCGCTGTTAGTGAAGGTTTTGATGCACTTTTGACACAGTTTTGATCTGAAAAAGCTTTCACGCTTCCCTCAACTTTCTTTGGGAAGGGATGATAAATTTTCCACCCCTATCTCTCTCCCTCTCCCAATCAGCGAGCCATCCGTAATGCGGGTGGTATACCTGCTCTGGTGCGTCTTCTGCGAAAGACTCCAGACAACGAGATCCGCGAGTTGGTGACTGGTGTCTTGTGGAACCTGTCCTCCTGTGAGGTGAGCTGCCTTGCATACTGCCGGGTCTGTACTGACATTGTACGTTTGTGGGCTGCTGGGGTAGCTGTGTCTCCTGCTCTGCATTGCACAGGCTTGCCTCCGTGCATACGGTGGAATGAGGGAGCGTGTTCCTTTTTAATACCGTGCCTGCAGTAGCTCTTGCTGCGTGCTAAAACTTTCTGCTGAGAACTCGTGGGCAATAGTGCCGTGTTGAAAGCGCGTGCCAGGAACAAGGAGGTAGCAAGGTGAAGTACCTACCTTTGTTAGTTTTCTTTACTTGGGACTAAGGTGTGGAAACACTGGCAACTTATTTGTGCTGCCACTGTACATCCTGCGATCATGCCTTTTTACTTTGGTGGAATCTCGGTGATAGGAATCTCAAGGGGCGGCAAAAATATTCGTATCACCCAGATATTCGTGTCACCAAAAAAAAAAGAGAGATAAAGAAGTTCTCTGCACGTGGAAACGCGCCACGCACGCAGCAGGCAACGGCAACATGGTGTTGGCTCCTGCCGTGAAGATGGGCAGGTAGACCCAGCGACCGCTCGTAACGTTTTGTTAGAACGCGGCCCGAGGCATAAACTGAATTGTCGAGCGGGAAAGGAGCTGGTAATGCGGGCCGAATATTCGCCGCTGAGGTGGCTCAGCCAGCTACTGCGAGCGATACGGAATTGCCGCCATGAGGTGCGCGTCTCCCCTTCGGCGCAAGTTGTGAGGCTCCTCCCATTGCCACGGATGACAACCAGAGGCTGCCGTCAAGGTGTGCCGTGGTGCACCCATCACTGACGCGATGCACACACACAAACACACATGTGTAATCGACACACAAGCAGCGCAGGCAGGCAAAACAGCAAGGTGACTACAGAACAGCTAGAGCACAGGGCATAGAGGGAAGCGAGGAACATGGAGAAGGCGAAATGGCAAGAGTGCTTACCATCAGAAATGAAAAGCAACGCCTGATTGCCGCCCCGGCCATGGTTTTTCAAAAAGTGTAACACAAAAAGGGAAGCTAGAAGCACCCTAGCAGCGACCAAAAAAAAAAGAAAAATGGGGGCAATGAGAAGAGAATGTGACGGAAAATAGAAGAGGGGGAGGGGACAGGAGAACGAAAAGGCACAGAGAGGGTGAAATGTTCTGTTCGTTCGGAGCAGCACCTCTTGCACTGATATTGTAAAAACCCCACGAAGAGAAATACCGTCGGTCCGCGTGCAGCCAAGGTGCAGCCAAGTCCGCGTGCAGCCAAGGTCACACGGCGGCACCAAAACCCCCTCCTCCCGTCCACTCCGCGGTCGGCTGCTCGTGTCTCGCGTGTTTGTATCACCCGCGCCGGACTGATAAATGTGAACGGATCATGCAAATTTTTTTACATTATGTACAATGCATTTTGGTTGGGGAATTTTGAAAATTCGTATCAACCAAATTCGTATCGCCGAGATTCCACTGCATGTTGCCTCACCGCCTTGATTTCTGTTGTCGTCCACAACTCGTGGTGGTGCTGCTCTTGACGAACGCAGGAGCTGAAGCGGCCGATCATCGATGACGCCCTGCAAACGCTGGTGAACCATGTGATCATCCCACTGTCCGGCTGGGACCGCAACCGCGACCGGGCTGGCGACCACACCAGCAAGCCGCAGGAGATCTACTGGACCATCGTCTTCCGCAACGCCAACGGGGTCCTGCGCAACGTGAGCTCGGCCGGGGAGTACGCGCGGCGGCGGCTGCGCGAGTGCGAGGGTCTGTGCGACGCGCTGCTGCACCTGATGCGGGCGGCCGTGCGCAAGAATGACATGGACAACAAGAGCGTGGAGAACTGCGTGTGCACCCTGCGCAACCTCTCCTACCGCTGTCAGGAGGTGGAGGACCCCGAGTACGACAAGCACGCCCCCACCTCCGCCGCCCACCCCGCTGCACCGGCTTCCCGCGCCACGGGCGCCGCCATCAAGGGTGAGCAGCAGTTGCATGCTTGGAACGGGAGTGGTGTTGAAATTGTCGCGTTGCGTGCGTTTGTTGGCCTTCGTGTCATGTTAGTTAACCAGTGGCGCGATGCGAAGTCGCTGCAATGCATGTGTGCGCAGAAGTTGATTCATCGTACCGTATTTACACGATTGTAAGTCGACTCGAATGTAGGTAGACCCCCCCAAAATTGCATCTCTCTCTCTCTCTCAAAAAAAAAAAAAGTGAGTGCAGAAAGCTGCTCGTTTGAACGCTGCTGTGAATAAGCGCCGAGAGTTCTTAGGGCCCAGGGCATTCATGACAGACGAGACGATTCAGCACAAAACAGAAGTGACACAAGCACTCGGCAATGCGTCCGCCTAGAAAATCGTATCACAAAGAGAAGTTCTTCCGGCAACTACCAATGCCCCCCCCCCCCCCCCCTACGGCGGCTCTTCCATCAATGATCGAGGCTCCCACAAGAGCCATGCGCTCGTGGTGCGTGCAGTAGATGTTAAAAAAGAAAAGTTTTTGTATAAGTGCGCAGAATAATCATGCGCTGTGGGTTGAGCGGGAAACTTTATTCCCGCTCATGTTGCCGAGAATTCCTTTCAGGAGCACGCAAAACTTCGAATTCGTCTCCTCACTCGCGGTGCCCAAGCTCACTACATGCCGCAACAGTCAAGACGGGAACCGCATGGCGGGCGCGTTTTTTTGCGCGATTCGTGCGCGTCGGCGTTGTGCGTGCCATTTTTTCACACCCACGTCGACAATTCCACGCCCTCAGCAGCTTCTGCTTCGGTCACAAAATGATGTGCGACGCGTGCAGCAGTGGAAGGAGCTTTGCAGCGCTCGAAACAGCCAGCTGGTTCCACCAGGGATGATGTTAGGCTTACCACTCCAGCAGATATTTCAACAGCGCTTTCACTAGCAGGGGTAACGTTTTATAGTACCGTTTTTGCCCGCATTATCAGATCCTTTACCGCACAAGCGACTTCGTGTGTGCCTTGAGCATTATTTTAAGGGGAGACGTGGGTCTTGAAATGAACTTTTTTATTAATTGGTCTGTGATAATGAAAATCACTGTGCATATGTGTTTTGGCTTCCTCATTTCAAATATGTAATTAGTTTTCAAGTGGTAGAATTATTTTTTTAGTTATAAGGAAAACACTGGAGCCTAATTAAGTAATTTCTTACGGGCCTTTAAGGAACTTTTTATTCAATTTTTTTTTAAATAAATGGTATGGGTGTGTAGCTTAAGACCTGCCATGCATGCTGAAGCTATTTATATTCCTGTAAAGATAGTTTATTGGATAGAATTAATCTAATTATGCCAAGTACAGTTTTCTGAAAACTTAATGACCTCTAATTATAACTCATAACATTTATTTGAGGCAAAATGAGGCAATTAAAATAGCTTCAGCATGCAGTTCATTTTATCCCGAATTCAACGGTATAACACTTGTAGAAATCCTTTGAAAAAAACTACCTCAAAACCCCTGTAAGGCTAGGCACATATGCAAAAAAAGGGAAGCTGAGAAAATCGCAGTTGAAGTTTTACTACAAGTGACAGTTTTATCTATTGAGCATGTGAAAAAAAGAAAGGTTCTAGAATGTAGCTCGCTTTTCGCTCAACACGAGCATACCAAGTTTGCTGAAATCAGTTGGTGGGAAAATTATGAAATCCTCTGTCTACAGATGGCACCTGGCAGAAAAACTGAACAAAAGCAAAGCCAGAACGTTGCTTCAATTTTTATGCTGTTGGCATCGCGCCGTCTCTCTTTGGCGACTAGGGCTGAGGTGCTGAGCGTGCACCACAGTTGTAAACGCTATTTTGTTATGTTACTGCTTCATTTGTAGCAATCAAATCGGATTTGCATCGCGTGAAGTGAGTTGCAGCGAAGGGGCTGGTAACGCAATGCCCGCCACTGTTCTGTAACGTGCATGCGCTTGGCTAGGTGGGATAACCACGTTTTCGGTTTAATCTACTCGTATATCACGTTACCAACGCACATTGTGCACAGTGCGAACATTTATAATTCTTAAATCGCTCATCTTTATGGTAACCTGCCGACGAGGAAGCGCGCGCCGGTGTGCGGGCCGAACCGCCGCAGCATCGTTGATAACAGAATGAACACACTTCCCTTGCGACGTCGGCATGCGGCATCCTCCACTTTATCATTTCTTTTCTTTCTATTTGCTGCTGATCGAAAGATAGACGCACCTTAGTGCCCCCGCAGGCGTAATCATATCGCTACGCTATCGTCTCGGCAGCCCGCGCGGGCGCTAAGCCTACCTCCGTCTCGGCGCCGTTTTCGCGATAAGTCGTCGTCACAGGAGCAGAAAATCGTATTTCAGGCGCTTTTAATAATGCCTGTTCTTCCTTTCGGTTATCGATAGACATCTTTACTTTATTTTTACGCCATGCGGGGCTTTTGCCAGTCCTCGCATAGACGAATACATGAGCCGTTGCCCTGTGATGAGAGTGCCGAGCAGACGACCCACGGCGCCCAGCCAATGAGGTTGCGCCCTGCGGTCACGTGCAGTCAGTAACCAATTAGGCGGCGCGATCCGTCTCTTTTCTACCCCGGTTTTACTCGCAACCAACGGACGAAACGGAGTGGTTCTGGCGGGGAATTCAAAACGAAAAGACGCGCTTTCGAATGAGACAAAGATGGACGCCGTGGCGCATGTAGAACCCGAGAGGCGAGTCGTCGAAAAAATGCTATTTTCGCGTCGAATCTTGGCCGATTTTAGCGGGCGTCGGTGCTATAAATTGATATTATGGCTCAAATACGTACTCCTGGGTCTGGATATTTTGCTAACCGGTAGAAAAATAGCTCTACTTTCCGAAAATGGCGATTTCTAAAAATCGATTTTTTGGCCAAATTTCGGGATTCCAAGACCCGCGTCTCCCCTTAAAGAACAGTTAGAAGTGGTTGCTCGAGTGCCTCGATCACTTCGCAGCCAAAGCCAAAGCCATGTTGCCGCCGCCATGTTTCCACCACCGGCCGCGCCACGCGCTGCGGGTGGTTCCGCGGCGGTGTCAGTGCGCCTGTGGCATGAACGGCACGTTTTCACCAGCAGAAAACAACAGCCAAGCCGTTCTTCGAGAGCCCGTACGTCGCCGTCGCTTGCTCGCTCGGCTGTCGGGCGCCTCACCAGCTCGTTCGTATCATCTGCCGAGCCGCGCAGGTCCGTTCGTAACAACTGAAATTTTGCCAAATGCAAACAATGCAATTTTCGCCGGGATTTCACAGAAATTCGTATCACGCAGAATCGTATCGAGATTTCACTGTAGAATCTTACAAGACCTCAGCAGCAGCACTTGCAAGACAGACACCTTGTCCTAACATTACTTGGGTATTTGCAAGTGCCATAAAATAGCCAGGGTGGGAAGTTGGTGTGCATGCGAGTACAGCTGATCTCTGCCAGTTGCAGAGCACAGGGGCTGTTTTTCTTTCCTTTCTTTCTCTTGAGGGGGGGAGTTAAAGTAGAAGGAGCATGCTATGGCATTATTCTTTCCTTAGCTCGACAATTCAATTTTGAAGCGAAAGCTTTCTTAGTGGGACTGACGGCGTCATGTAAAAAAAAAACTAATGCATTTCCCCATAGACCGGTTGGTTGACTGAAAAGCTCTGGTAAGATCTCTGGACACATGGTGCGGACGTGATACCAGACTTCCATTGTGTCAGACCGGTTACTTGAAAATCGCGAGAAAGGAACTGTTCTAGATGAGACAATACACACATCGATCATGAAGGAATGCAATAGTATACCTTTGTCTCATAAACCACGTATCAGTATGCGTTTAGATCATTCATAAATGCATTTTTTTAGTGTGCAAAAAGTTGTTCATGGGTTCGTTCTTCATTTGCGATTTGTGCCTTTGAAGGTTTGATGATCAATTAGGCACACTTTTACCTAAAGTTTTGACACTTTTGACTCAGTTCTGATGTTAAAAAGATTCCGCACTTCTCTCAACTTTCTGTCAGACATCGGGATGGTAAATGTTTTCCGATGTCTACAAAAAAACAACAAAAAAAATATTTTTCTGGCATACCTCCTTGCACGGTTTTCTTTAACATTGTTCATTTCAGCACAGCGTTGATGTGCTGCAATAAATGGGTGAGAAACAAAACAATGGGTACTGTGAAAATAATAAGTGTAGTAACTAGATCAATTGCACATCTGGTAGAACGGCAACTTTAATAGAAAAGTGCATTCGCACAAGGTTGTAATGGGTGCAGATGTAACAATCACAATGAATTAATGGTGAAGTAAGTTCCATGCAGTAGTGACAAGTGTTCTGAGACGCATAAGGCTGCATCTTTGGTGACCTGGAGTCCGTGTCTTGCTCGTGTTAGGTTTCTTCCTATTCTTCAGTGCGGTGCTCCCTCCCTATGTTTGCGCAGTTGGCGACAGCCTGGGCTGCTTTGGGGCCAAGAAGAAGAAGGAGGCACTGGAGAAGCAGAAGAAGGAGTCCTCCTCCGGATCGGCTCTGGCTTCGGCCAGCAGCGCGACGCCCCGGCCGCAGTCGGATCCCCCGACGGGCATGGAGCTGCTTTGGCAGCCAGAAGTGGTGCAGCCGTACCTGGCGTTGCTCTCCGAGTGCTCTAACCCAGAGACGCTAGAAGCGGCAGCGGGCGCTATCCAGAACCTGGCTGCTTGCTATTGGCAGGTGGGCGGCACCATTCCTGTCTTGTTCTGTCCCCACATTAGTAGCAGAGGCAGTGAAGGGTGTTTGGCAGGCTCATCCTTGTGGCTGCAGTCTGCGTAACTGTTTGCTTCACCATTAAGGGGGGACACTGCTCTTAAAACAGCATTTAAGTAAACTCTGTGAAACTTGTCAGTCTTGCTGCTTTTTTTTTTTTTTTTTCATTGATTTCAAATGTGCCATTATTTTTTGTCAGTCAATTAGTTCTCAAGGTAATTAAAGATAATTAGCCATTTTTGTAGGAACAATAGACAAAACAGTGTTGGTCATAAAACTGTAACCTTTATATTTTCCACTACTATGAACCCTGGCGAGTGCAATAGGAGAATCGATTTTTTGATGCACCGCTTAAAACTAATTTTACTGCTCATTAAATTTTTGGGGCACCAGTGGCGCAACAAACCGTTCCGAATGGCCATTTCAAACACCAAGGCCTAATGAGCTGTTAAATTGGTTCCAACCGTTGCATCAAAAGAACGATTATGTTATTGCATTCGCGAGGGTTCATAGCATTGGAAAATATAAAGATTGCAGTTTTATGGCCAACACTGCTTTGGCTGTTGTTCCTCAAAAAATTACTCATTATCTCTAATTACCTTTGACACTAATGAAACAACTAAAAAAATAATGGCATATTTGAAATCAGTGGAAAACAAGCAGCAAGGCTGGCAAGTTTCACAGGGTTAACTTACAAATTAAAATAAATTGTTTTAAGAACCATGTCCCCCCTTAAAAGAAGTGCAGAGTTCTTAATTGTTTGCAAAGCCTATCATGGCTGCCTCAGGAATTACTGCAATGATGCAGTGGTTTGCAGTGAGAACTGAAACTGTTCTAGTATTCAAAGTCAGATTTATATCTAGCTTACTCGTTATATTGGCCCTTGCACTGTTGTTGCACTGTTTGTACAGGAAAACCGTGCTCACAATGTGCTAAACTCCGCCCTAGGGCGATGTGCTGGTGTGCCTTCAGATCTTATATTGCAAGAATGGGTGAGGAGCGCTGTTTGAGGAGAATGCCACTTTTAAACAAACTTGTATTGCAAAAAAGATGCACGTAAAAAAAAGAAAATCCCAGGCCATCTCCCCTAACATGAAAACTGGGGAGGGGCAAAGCATGCGGTGTATAAGTGTATTCTTGGCACTTTGGCATTTTTGCCCACGGAGATGAAACCATTGGGGGGTAGAGGTATACAGCTTTGCTGTAAAAGTCTCTTGTCTTTGAAGCATGAAGCTCTCTAGTGCGAGGCGCGAACAAGTGTCCCGGCATTTTTTAGTATACGTTACGTTCTAGTGCAAGGCTAAACGAGTGTCCCGGTGTTTTAGTACCATGACTACATGAGACGTCGATTACAATGATGACATGAGACGCCAAAAGCTCTGCACTTAAAAAAATAGCTGGATGGCGTTTCAGCATGCAGTGTGCTGGGCACTAATTCACCTGTGAGGGTATTTAGTGCACCTTGTGAAGGGAAGTGATTTCCCGAGCACTGCGCTTGAGCGAAGCCTCAACTCTGTCCTTCCAGCCGAGCATAGACATCCGGGCAGCGGTGCGGAAAGACCGGGGCCTTCCGGTGCTGGTGGAGCTTCTCCGGATGGAGGTGGACCGGGTGGTGTGTGCGGTGGCCACGGCCCTGCGGAACCTCGCTATGGACCAGCGCAACAAGGAGCTCATAGGTGCGTCCTCTGCTGCACAGCGTTGTGTTTGAAGACGGCGGACTTCAATTACTGCAGTAAAACGTGCTGTTGGGCTAGTTTGTACATACTGAATGGGAGGCTTAGCACAAAGAAGATGAGGAGGACGGCAGACGAGACAGCCAAGACAAGCGCCTGTCTCATCTGCCACCATCCTCGTCGTCTTTGCAGTAAGCCTCCCATTCTTTAATTGCTGGAGGGGCTGAAACTGGGAAGTCAGCGTAATGCCGTTGACGGCGTCAAGCCAAAGCCATTGTCCAGAGTTTTTATCTAAAGTGGTAGAGGTGGAGATATGAGAGGAGTGAACAGCAGCAGCAGCTGAAGGAACTGAAGTGGAGTTGGTCCGTTTTGTGCAAGGCAACAAATTCAGTTTTTTTTTGTGTGTGTGTGTGTGCGCGCGTGCGTGAGAGAGAGAGAGAGAGATTGTTTACTCCACTGAGTCTTACGCACAGCTCAAGTGCAAGCTGATAGGTGGTGGAAAAAATCTGCCCTGACTGTCACTGCCTGCTACCTGCCCCCATGGTTATACAGTATGAACCTCATTACAAGAAAAACACTGATATTGCAGATTATTGAAATAGCGATCAGAATTTTGAATTGGGTTCATCCTGCTGAATACCAGTGACACTTGTGTTGTTTATAACGAAATAGTACTGGTTACAACGAATGGATTTGCTCACTGTGTGGCTGAAAATTGTATACAAGCTAGGGTACAGTGTCAGAGACTCTCCAAAGACTCGTCCCTCTACTATAAGGTAGCATTACACACTCAAAATGAGCGGGAATATATGGTTTTCTCTCTCTCTCTCTCTCTCTCTCTCTTTTTTTTTTTAACCTTGTGGATGCAACTTGGTAGTGCGGGTTATACGCACAAGAATAGGGTGTATATTTACTCGTAGTGCAGGTTGTAAAACTAATGCTCTTTATTTTCATTCCATTGTGCGTGGTTAGTGACTGCTGTGTGCTAGGTTCATGAATGTCGGATACAACGAGCGAATTCTCACTGCCCCAGTGAGGTTTGACCGTGTTAAAATTGCCGCTTCTTCCCTTCAGGCAAGTACGCCATGAGCGATCTGGTGCAGAAGCTGCCCAACGGCAACCCACAGCACGACATGGGCACCTCGGACGACACCATAGCGGCCGTGCTGGCCACCCTGAACGAGGTGATCGTGCGCAACGGCAACTTTGCCCGCTCCCTGCTAGAGGCCGGGGGCGTCACCCGCCTCACCTACATCACCAAGCAGAAGGGCCGCTTCTCCGCCAGGGTCGTCAAGTTCACCTCCCAGGTGGGTGTCTGCCCCGGTGCGGTCTGTGTTGCGATTGTTGATAAGGGACGGTGAAATCAAAATGCAAGTTGCTCTAGATCGATAGATTAGCCAACACGAGTACGATCGAGTCCACTTGTAACGGTACCGTTTATAACAATATATCAGATATAACGGTGAACAGCTATGGCACCATCTGCTTTTGAATGATGGTAAAATAAGCCGCTTATTGCAATGCTCGAGGGACGTGATATCGTATATAACGATTGAATCCGGCTACAGCTTGTTATCAACAAGCGCATTGCCACTGGCTGTCCACTCTGACAGCATGCGCTGCATGCAGCAATATGCCTCGCATCCCTTCCACTCCTCGGAAAGCAAGTCGACTGCGCTGTTTATGAGGAAGTGAGAGGAGGGAAGCAGTTTTCCTTCTGAACCCCCCTCCCGGCGCCGGTGCTTTGGCATTGTCCTCGCGCCCGCTCGGGAAATCGCGGTGCTGCTCGCTCGCACATTCGCTTGTTGTGTCACGTGCACACTGCTTTGAATTTGACACACTGCCTGTTCCACGACTGACTATATTTTGGCCTTTTCAACTGCCTCCATTGTTCCATAGATAGTGACGTCAGGGCCAATGTTTTGGAAACGTCCGAAGGCCTCGCTGAAGAGGCGATCGTTGCGTGGATACGTGCTGCAAGCAGTGGTGACAGTGACGAATCTGGCAACACAGTTGTGCAGTTTACTCAAGTAGTTGATTGATTGATTGTAGGGTTTAACGCGCTGACGCAACGCAGGCGATGAGGCGCGCCGTAGTGGAGGACTCCGGATTAATTTTGGCCACCTGGAGATCTTTAACGTGCACCGAAATCTCGCACACACGGGCGTTTTTGCTTTTCGCCTCTATCAGAAAAGCGGCCGCCGCGGCCGGGAATCGAACCCACGACCTCGTGCTCAGCAGCTTTACCCGGTTAGTGTCTTCGCAGGAGGCCGAACGCATGACGCAGTCCCTCGGGGACTCCATTTCCAATAAGGACATTTAGCTCAGCTACGTGAGGCACCTATAGATGCTTTTGAAAAAGATGTGCGCTAGCTTTGCATGCGGCGAACTAATCTGACTGACTATGCCTTCTTTTCCACTAAGAAGTAGTAATACGACCTTGCTTGCATGCATATAGAATGTTTGGAGTTCTGTTTCGTCTTCTTTTTTTTCTTTTTTCTGCAACCCGCTTATATCAATTATCGGCTATAACGGTGGAATTTCCTTGGCACTTGGATATTGTTATAAGTGGGCTCGACTGTACACCACTCTTATGCATAGCTTCTTTTTAAACAAGGTGGAAAATAGCAAAAACGCGAAGACGCCACCGCTGGCTATACCGCACAACTTGCACTGGAAGTGGTTAAAACATCTGGCATGCGCAACGTCTTTCCTGACTGCCACTAGATGGCGCTATTCGCCCATACTTGGGGTGGCGGTACCGCTTTCACAACGCACGCTTCCCTGCTTTTGTCAATGGAGTAATGCACTGTGCAAAGTTTTCTCTCCCCTCCCTTGGTGGCAAAACAGCCTGGCCGACTTGTCTCGTCTCGATTGCGCTGCTGAGCACGAGGTCGTGGGTTCGATTCCCGGCCGCGGCGGCCGCTTTTCTGATGGAGGCGAAAAGCAAAAACGTCCGTGTGTGCGAGATTTCGGCGCACGTTAAAGATCCCCAGGTGGTCAAAATTAATCCGGAGCCCTCCACTACGGCGCGCCTCATCGCCTGCGTTGCGTCGGCGCGTTAAACCCTACAATCAATCAATCAATCAATCAATCTTGTCTCGTCTCGACTTGTCTTATCTCGTCTTCAGCTGCTGTACAACCTGTGGCAGCACGTGGAGCTGCGGGAGGTGTACAAGAATGCGGGCTGGCGGGAGTACCACTTCCTGACGCGCACCCTGGTGGCGCGCAACTCCTCCTCCTCGCCCCCCTCGAGCGCCAACAACACGCTCAGCCGGCCCATCAGCTCGCAGGGCGGCACCCGCTACGAAGACCGCACCCTGCCCCGCGTCGCCCGCGAGCTCAACAGCGGACAGCCGCCCGGTGAGAACAGCAGAGTGGGAAACGTCGTCTGAGAGGCAGCTTTGAAGGGGGACACTGCTCTTAAAAAAGCTTCCTTTAATTCTGAAAAAAACTCTGTGGAAATTGTCAGTTTTGCGGCTTTTTTTTTCCACTGATTTTAAATATGGCATTACTTTTTGAGTAAGTCAATTAGTTCCCGAGATAAATAGAGATAATTATCTGTTTCGGGAGGAACAATAGACAAAATAGTGCTAGTCATAAATCAGCAATCTTCAAATTTTACAATACTATGAACCCTGGTGAGTGCAATAAGAGAATCTGTTTTTTGAAGCACTGTATGGAACAACTTTTATAGCTCATTAAACTTTGTTGTTTGAAATGGGCCCTCAAAATGGTTCCTTGCCACTGGTGCCACTAAGGTTTAATGAGCTGTAAAATTAGTTCCAAGCAGTGCATCAAAGAAACGATTCTCTTATTGCCCTCACCAGGGTTCAAAGTATCGGAAAATATAAGGATTACATTTCTATGGCCAACACTGTTTTGCCAATTGTTCCTCCAAAAATGACTAATTATCTCTAATTACCCTGGGAACTAATTTACTGACTCAGAAACAATGGCATATTTGCAATCAGGGGGGAGGAAAAGCAGCAAGACTGGCAAATTTCACAGAGTGTAATTGGAAAATTAAAAGTTGTTTTAAGAGCAGTGTCCCCCCTTTTAAGGGGCCACGGAGACAACAAAGACTGCTTTGTTGCAGTAACAATGAAACTAGTTTTATTGCACAATTCAAACAAGTACAGTGGAACCCCGATTACACGTCCCCTGGCTTTACAACGGCCGGCTTCTTACGAAGGATTGCCACGGTTCCAGCAAACCCCCCTTATAACAACGCATTAAAAACCCCAGTAATACAACACTCAGCTGTTTGCAGTCCGCTTCATATGACAGACTGTGGCGGGGATAAACCAGTGTTTTCCCCCACCTTCTACGCCGCTTTGTCTCGACCTTTATTTCTTAACCACTGTTCGGCACTGCTTGATGTGCAAAAAGGTAAACAGTCCACAATGGGACCGACCGCTTGCTGAATAGACTCAGGCAAGCAGGCAGGTACTGGCAGGTAGGGCCTTTCAATGGCCCTGTGCGGCAGGAAAGTGCCAGTGCGTCAACCGCGAGTCAAAAGTCAAAAGTCCAGGTAGTGAGGGGACTGCCAATTTGATGGTACCGTTGAGCCTACGAACCTGAAAACACGCGCGTGTAACGTAATACCCTACGGCGATGACCAAACTCCCCACTTTCCGTGCCCACTTGCCCTCCCCTGTATCGCTTGCGATCTTGGTTACACTCTCGCAACTTCGGATTGCAGTACACAAATGCACGAACTGGTCAATAATATAGATATAGAAATATAATATAGAAGCTTCAAATTTCAGTTAGGTGTTCACAAATTATGCAAGAGTGCACTAAATAAGTTAAGTTTGTAGCCCTCCTGTCACGGGAGACCGTCTATTAGGGCGGCGTTTACTCGAACCCTGATCATGCGACTGCCCGGTCATGCGACAATTTTGCGTGGTCCCTTGAAAGTCGTATTATCAGGGTTCTACTGTAATCTCGATGTTGAAGAAAAACAGATAAAGCAGTGCCAAATCCCCAGACACTTTCTCGCAAAGTTTCGGTGATGTCACAGCATCTTGTTTGTGCGTTTGGCAGCCATGCGGTCACTAAATAGTCGAAGAATAGTGGAATAAACTGCATGATGCAACCACAAGTAAGAATTTGACAAATTCGATTCAGTATCGCTTTGAAGGGCCCCTGACGTGGTCTTAAAAGGGGCTCTGTGTTTGTATCAGAAATTGGTTCATAGCTAATAAGTAACGACAAATTAAAAAAAAAAAAGTAGCCTCAGTATTTGTTCATGAAACGGAAACTTGTTGCTTAAAACACCGATATGAAAATGTAAAAATGAAAATGCGGGAAATATTTGGCATTGTGAAAGGGACAGTAATGAATGTGTTGTATTTGGAATGCTGCAATAGCAATGCAAAGCCAGCTGGTAGTATTTCAGAAAATGTGAGTGGCGTATGGTTACTACGTAATTAAAGATCTTATGCAATAATGCCGAGAAAACAAGAAGCATGTTAGGCAACCAGTACAGTTGCTTAAAGTGCCGTGTTTATTCGAATATAAGGTGGGGTTCTTTTCCAAAATTTGTAGTCTCGAAGTCATACCCCGCCTTATATTTGAAGCTCAGTATATATGGCGATTTTTTGTACTCTCCAAACTGCACCCTCGCCTTATAATCAAATAAACACAGTAGTAAGTGTGTCCTTAAAAATGTGGCAGTTTCTTTGTGTGAAGTTGTTATTGTTCTTCCTCCTAATTATTTATCCTGCTTTTTCTTTTCCCTTTGCAGTTAACATGCCGTACAGTCGGGTAAGCAGACCTTCCTTTTTATTTTTTGCGCGTGATGGTGTACCCAGATTTATACCGGCATTACCGCCTAATGTCAACTAAAGCCACATTTAGTAAAGTTTGGTTTGGTTTGATGCAACAGGGCATGCGCGTAATTCCGGTAGCTGTGTAGCTTCAGTTTTAAGCACCGTCTCTGATTAACAGATTGTGTTTTGTAGGCAAATGCCATGCCTGAAACTTATTGTGATTTACACAGGTACACGAGGCATAGCTGTACAATAACCCTACTACTGTCAAGCCCGGTTAGATCGAACTTTCAAAAAGAACAGCTATCCGTTCAATATAGGGAGGCTTGCATTTGGTAGGCATTCTCAGATAATGAATGGCAGCCTGCCATTGTCCCTGAAGAGGGAAGTGTATGACAGCTGCATCTTAACGGTACTCACCTACAGGGCAGAAACTTGGAGGCTCACTAAAAGGGTTCAACTTAAATTGAGAACGACTCAGCGGGCAATGGAGCGGAAGATGATGTGTGTAACATTGAGGGACAAGAAGAGAGCGGAGTGGGCCAGGGAACAAATGCGTCTTAATGACGTATTAGTAGAAATTAAGAAGAGGAAATGGGCGTGGGCAGGGCGTGTAATGCGAAGGCAAGATAACTGTTGGCCATTAAGGGTAGCAGAGTGGATCCCTAGAGAAGGCAAGCGTGGCAGGGGGCGGCAGAAAGTTAGGTGGGCAGATGATATCAAGAAGTTTGCGGGGATAAATTGGTCACAGTTGGCACAGGACCGAGGTAATTGGAGAATAATGGGAGAGGCCTTTGCCCTGCAGTGGGCATAGATAAGCTGACAATGATGATGACATAAGGCTTCTGGAGGACACATACTAGAAGAGCTGCGCTTCACACGAAGATTGAACCCGTGCCGTTGTGTTGTCCGTCCAGTCTGAGGAGCTGCCCCTGAGTGAGCTAAGCCACGGCGGTGGTGGCGAAGCCCAGCCGGGGTCGCCGCAGCCTGCCCAGCCGCAGCAGCCCACCCTTCATCGCCCGCCCGTTGGAGGCGTACCCATCTTCCCGCCGGGACCCGTGAGTGTGACATCTCTGCCTGCCTGCGTCCTCTCCCTCCGCTTCAGCCGCTCTAGGGCTTCGCTTGTGGATTCTTTGTTCATCTCTCTGCTGACAGCATCATTAAAGGGGGTCACACTGGCCTTCTTAAAAAACAACTTCGTTTAATTTTCAAGTAAACTTTGCGGAACCTGTCACTCTTGCTGTAATATTCCCACTAATTTCAAACATGCCATTGTTTTTCTAGATGTTAAACCAGGGGGAACTACTGAGAGCACAAGCTTAAATTGCGATCTACCACTAGTAACTATAGAGGAAGTAGGAAAAGCTTTGAAAGGGATAAAAAGAGGAAAAGCTGCAGGTGAAGATGTTATAGTTGGTCAATTACTCCCCAAAATAATTGGAGATAATTAGCCATTTTTTGGTCAAACAATAGACAAAACAGTGTTGGTCATAAAACTGTAATCTTTGTATTTTCCAATGCTACGAACCCTGGTGAATGCAATAATTGAAGCAGTTTTTTTATGCATCGCTTGGAACTAATTTTACAGCTTATTAAACTTTGGTGGCACCAGTGGCAAGGAACATTTTTGAGTGCCCATTTCAAACACTCAAGTTTAATGAGCTGTAAAATTAGTTCCAAGTGGTCCATCAAAGAACCGCTTCTCCCATTGCATTCACCAGGATTTATAGTATTGGAAAATATAAAGATTACAGTTTTATGACCAAGACTGTTTTGTGTATTGTTTGACCAAAAGATGGCTAATTATCTCTAATTATCTTGGGATCTAATTGACTGACTCGAGAAGTAATGGCATATTTGAAATCAGTGGAAAAAAAGCAGCAAGACTGAAGGGCATCGACGGCTTGTGTTCCTGTCTAGGACGCTTTCTAATCTAAGAGAGAAAGAACCCGTTCGTGAAATAATAGTTGCTACGTTGCACCTGAGAGAAGAAATTCTAGAAAAAAATCTGCTTTTTGTCATAAGTTGTCGTTATGTAGTTGTAGGTTTTTATTATTAAACTGTAGTATTGTTATTTAATGAAACAAGTGTGCGTTTGAAGTAGGTTACGGCAGTTCGGGTCGCATGTCACTACTTAATGAGTGCTGCCACAAACTCAATGAATGTTGCCGGCTTACAAAAGCAGCAGCCAATAAAGCGTACTTCACTGCAAAGGGCCCAAATTAGCACGAAGGCTTTCGGTGTGCTTGGAAAGAGGGAAAATTTACCGTCCTTGTGTTATTTCCTTGTGTTGTGTGATGCTCGTTATGTTAATTGTCAAGTAGCCTTAATTAAATGAAACAAAATCTTAACAAATACCTTGCAGCTTGCGTAAAATGTGGTTCAGTATTGTAACCTGGCTTAAGGAAAAAAAATATTTTAGAAACTGAGTAAAAAGGTGCGGTGTTTAAATTGTGGCTAAAAACACAGGGTTTGTAAAAGAATTAAAAGGAAATAAATTTATTGGGTGCTTGTATCTAGGGGATTAAGACAGTAATGGACTTAACTTGAGTAACTGGAAAGCAATGAAGTTGTATTGTGTGTATCGATACTGTTCCACATCTCTTGAAAACTAATACAGAGGCTGATATGGTTGAACCTTGATTTTATGAAACTCAATTTCAAAGGCCGACTACAGTGAAATTTTACCACGGCCAAATTTATTTCGCAAATGAATAGTACGTACCATTAAGCTAAAAGGGGCGTGATTGTTAACCCCGTTAAGTGCCTTATTAATCTGCTAGAAACGTTTAATATAGCTCCGTAGCAGATGATGCCGCACTTGCCGGAGGATCGCACAAACAGCCATTAAACGGAAGTGACATTGCACTTGGCTTGAGTGCCTGGTCCTCCAGCCAGCCAGGAAAACTGGTTAAGCTCCGCTGGTTGCGCACAAATTTGTTCTGTTCGGCCACTCACTTGCCGGCTGCAACGTCACTTCAGCTTGGCCATAATGGCCGCACTCTTCTCAATTTCGATTTCAAAATCTCCCCTTTTTGGTGGCTGTTTGCGCCATGGACTAGCTCATTTTAGCTGTGTGTTTAGTCTCTTGCAGTCTCTTTAAAAAAGGCGGACTGTATGGAAGTAGCGTTTCCAAGAGGTCAAAATTTTCAATGGAGTTAACCTTCAAGAATTTCTGAGTTAAGAAACAAACTAATTTGGGTTCCCCTTAGCTGCCCATTGGTAGCTACGGGGAATCAACGAAACTATTCGCGAATCCCAGAGGCTTCACTGAATCAAAACTCAACCGCATAAGCCTCTGTTCATTCTAATTTAACGCTCCCTTTGGCGTGTGTCTCGCAAGAATCAGTCCAGTTCATTTGTGTGCTAACCCTGTCTCCGTTTTCTGCCCTGCCTCACTAACTCTGCTCTCTCTCCTTCTGCTTTAGCCCCCTGGTTTCTAACATCTTCCCGACCTGGTCTTACACTCCTTTAACTAAAATAAGATGTGGTGGGTGTCTTTTGTCTTCTCTGTCTTTGCACGTTGCTGTCTGTGCCTTTGTGTGTGTTGCCTGTGATCCTGCGTTGTGCGTGCAACAGCTTATCTGCACCAGTTGTGCTTTTCCCTGTTCACTAACAGACAAATTGCAGTCCTACATTCCTTACAAGAGACTCAGTGTCAACAAAGTGTTTGCTGTACTTGTGTTGCTGATGCTGAGATGGAGCTAGCATTTTGCTGCAGAAATTTGGGGCAGTGCCTGGGTAATTAATGTCGGAGCTTGTCCTGCTGAGCATGAGGATGCGGGTTCGATTCCCAGCCGCCGCCGCCGCTTTTCTGATGGAGGCAACACGCAAAAACGCCCATGTGTACAAGATTTCGGCGCATGTTAAAGATCCTCAGGGGGTCAAAACTAATCTGGAGCCCTCCTCTATGGTGCACCTCATCGCCTGCGTTGTGTCGGCGCGTTAAACACTACAATCAGCCAGTCAGTCAGTCAGTCAGTTAGTCAGTCAGTCACTCAATCAAGCAATTGATGTCGTAGCTGCTGAACCAAATTTTAATTGGCTTAGGCATTGCAGTAGAAAGGATAGACACAAGTAGAGTTGCCCAGCCATGCAGGAGCACAGGCTATTGTGGTTCTGTTATTTTTATGCTGCAAAAGTGCTGTTGGAGGCATGGGTGTTCTATTAAATAGGAAAGGCGCCAGTACGGAGCCCTGTGGCATGCCGTACCAGGGTTTGAAGGTGCTAGTGGGGGCTCATGGAGATGAACAGAGAAGGTTCTATGGAATAAATGCACCGTGAAGACAGCATACAACTCTGCTTCAGTCGAAAGATTGGGCATCTCCTACCTTGCCATAATTTTGTGGAACAGGAAACGTTAATTCCATCGCTCTGAAACAAGCGTTTAAAGGGGTGGAGTCCAGATCCCCCACTTACTGTGCCATTGCACGATGTGGTAAAATTCCTGTGACGTACCTGGGGGAAGCAGCCGAAATCAGCAGTCTGTTTGCTTAATTGCCGCTGTCGTGAAGGAACTGGATGTTTGTAATCGCTGAATAAGTGTAGTAAAACATAGTGTGTCGTCTCAGCATGTATTAACCTTGTTCGGCGTAACGCCGCCGTCATAGGCTTTGTTCTTGCTTCAGGCTATGACGGTGCCTTAAATTAGGCAACTTGTGCTCACCTGAACCTTCACTGAATTGTGAGGAAATGATAGGTGAGATTTGTTCATAATCATTTCGACTTAAGAAGAAGCTATTTCAGCGTCGCAAGAACCGCTCAAAGGGAAGAGTAACGCCACTTGTAGTCATTCAGATGGCTTTTTCGCTGCGGAACTGTTTAACCGGCTGTAAATTCTTCAGCGCAAACAGGAAACCTTCAGTTGGACAAAAAGAAAGAAATAAAGAAAAAAAAAAACACTTCTCGTGGTGGGAATCGAATCTGGGCCCGTCGCGTTGTGACACCGATGTCTACAAGATTGAGCTTTCATTGCATTCTGGGCACACAGCATTATTTCCTTCAAGTTATTCGTAGCGTTTGCTTTGAACAGCCGGGTGTCCGACGAAGGGAGAGGGGCACCAGCTCTGCTGTTTCTCCAGCCTTGCCCCACTAGTGCAAGCTACGCCATTTTTTTAATCGTTATTTCACGGTAGCATTTTGTTAATTGCCTCATTGCCTCAAAATAGCATTTATTCGAAATGATTTGAGTTCCGGCTGCAACCCCACGAAACTATTTCAATAATTGGTTAATTTGATCGGCTTGTGCCACGGAGCAAGAATATATAGGAGGGGAAACGGCCCGTTGCGGCAAACTCAGGCAAGCGGCGAGATAATGTCGCAATGAAAACCAAGGTGGTCTGCAAAGCTTCGTAGCTGCGACGGCGAAGGAGATGGTTGCGGCACCTGATGGAAGAATTGATAGCGGCTGCAAACCATTCTGTGGCCGCGCATTGAAATGCCGACTGCAGCGGCCGCGCATTTTCTTCACCTGTGCAGATGCTGCTAGCTTAACCTATGACGAGCGCTTGTGACATTATCTGGCTGTGGTAGGAAGGCCTTTTTTTTCCTCCTGTTTTGTTCTTGCTTTGTGGCTTGAGCCAATTACACTGAGTTGGACATACTGCATCGTAAGTCAAATACGGGATGGTATCTTGCGAATTGCCACCCTTTCTTCTGGTTCATTCAGTATGTAGCTTATTGGATTGAAGTTGCGTTTAAAACTGGCACGGATGTTATTCTAAGGAGGCAATCTTTCGATCGGGGCAAAGTTTTGTTTTGTGTCTTTGTGGCCCCTTCAAATGCAAGAACATCAAGTTGCATCGGTGCTATGTTTTTTCGTCAGAGATGTAGGGTGGTTTGCAAAGCCACCCTGGTTGACTCGTGAGTTAAACTTTCGTGGAGAGCTGTTGTACCAAAACACGCTGCTATTACGATCGCTAAGCCCGTAGGGCATTGCTGTTGGGAAAATTGCACTTTCACTTTTTTAGTTACACGAGTAGAGAAGGCAAAAAAGGCTGTACGTTTCTAGTGTTTTTATATTATAAAAGGTCATCAATGGGATCAACTCTTGCATTGATCTCGATGCGCTGGGTCTAAAGGTACGTCGGACACGCTCCATGCTCACCACCTGCCTTGCAACTCACATTGACAACAGTCCGTCATGATTTCTGCCCAAACGGCCAAACCGTCTCCACTCACTGGCTAGCCAGAGTCGCTGTCACACCCGCTTCACAACTCGCAGCAAGAGCAGTATGTCTTGATTTTTACGCAAACAGGCAAACCGATTCTACTCGCTGACTAGCTCTGGCAGGGTCAGTGTTAATGATTAATCGCTATTACTGATTACAGATTACCAAACGTAGCTGTAGTGATGGCTACGCCAGCTGTTGCTTCAGTGAGCGGCCGCTCTTTCGCTGAATGGGTAAAATTTAAGCCGTACTGCTTTCACCGTGACCTGTGAAGCGAGTGTGAGGTACAGCTATCAGTGAGTGTTAAACACTGCCACTTAAAGAAGAAAGAAAGGAAAGCAACGCTATAGTTCTGAGCATTATAAGTCCAGGACGGTAACGGCAACACGCGGATACGTGACCACTACAGCAAATACGGCGATAGTACAGTTAGTTCAAGCAGCCGTATGTACAGAATTCGGGTATGTTCGACATACCTTTAGCCTATGGGATCGGGGTGCGCATGTCGTGCCTTTAGACATGGGGTCTTAATATCCACCCTAAAGTCTACCAGTAATTTCTTTTTCTACCTGTACCCATACGCTTGACAAGATGTGCCCCGTGACAAAAATATGCCCTAGCTCACGAAGCACTGTAGCTGGGTAGCTGTTCGGACTTTTAAAACAAGTCTCTTTGTCGATATTTGTTTCGCCACAACTTTTTTGCTACGTTCCCTGCTACCTGTTTCGTTAGTGGTAACTAACTCCTAGGTAACTGTTAACTATTTTTCGTTATCACTGTAACTGTTAGTTATCACTGTTAGTTAACGGTTGTTTGCATGCGGAATGTGCCTGCAAGCTGCTAGTGAGTACATTTGCCGAGACACTTTTCAAAAACTTTAGGCAGGTCATGACGTTTGTTTAGTGCATGTTCCTCAGTGTGCTAAACTGGCCTTGCGGGCCTCGTGCTCAAACATTTACTGCCAACTGTTGACTTAAAGTTGCGCAGTAATTTGTGACCTTGAGGGCACAATTCCTCTTTATCGTTACTTATGGTGCCTTATCGTTACTTCTTAATCAGTATCATCTGTAACCAGCATAATTTGCTTTCTTGGCTATATTATGTTCTTATCTTAACTGTGTACATGTGTAGTGTGGCAAGATTCTATTGTGCTGGAATGAAGTGTGTGTTGCACTCAAAAAAACATGACTCTGAAGTTTGGCAGGTAAGGTGCCCTAGAGGATCAGGCTTGAGGTCTATTGTTGATCTTGGCATCCTAGGTTACAATGTGTAAAAAGGCATGTTTTTGCATTTGTTATTTTTGCACTTTAAAAGGTAATTTTTTTTTAGTAAGAAATGAGTAAAAAGTCAGTTTTCATCGAAACAGAGGGTTAGGCTCATCAATTTTGCCACTCACATAGACCGGTGCTGAGAAAAAGCCCTGTGTTATTACACAGGGCTTTTGTGTCCTCAGGATGTGCTGCAGCGCCAGTCTTTATTCTTCACTGTTTTTTGCGCACCATTGTGCTTCTCCCACGGTGCAACCACATGTAGAACATTGATTGTGTTGTGATTGCTCTGAAGAGGAAAGGTCTGTGAGAGGTTACGGAGTTGGTTTGTCCTGAAAGAGAGTAGCCTGAGGGGTATTGACAATGCATTTTCAGGTACGGGGGATCAAACCGTTTTGTCGTAAACCGTAACCAGTATTTATTTTTTCATTTTAGTTGCAGCTCGGATTCACGGGCTCAGAAAATGGCGGTTTGTGTTCAGGTTCGATTCTGGCTAGAATACCGCTTTAGTTCCAGCTTTCAATTCCGGCTTTCAGTTACAGTTCGACAGCCTGATAATTCCATATATGAAATGCACGATTTACGCAGAAATTTCTAATACCTGTGCTACACGGCCGTTTCAAAGGCCTTCCAACGGCCTTTGAACCAATTGTCTATCGAATGCTCAGTTGTAGATACATAGGACAGACATGTAAGTGAGCGTTCAATTGTCAATTGAAAGTTGCCGTGTAGCATAGGCATACGAGGGTCTCAAACCAGTTGGCATGAAGAAAATAAGAAGTTTCTAACCTCGCTGTATCCGGGTTTGATTGTATTTTTAAGAATGGGTAATTTACTCGTCAGCACAGCACGCTAAGCCTTCTTTTCTTCCGGTTCGTCTTCCTCCTCCATGTCCAGCTGCAGCAGCAAATGAGGTCTCCGCCTGAGCCCGTCTATGCCCAGGTGAACAAGAAGAAAGACCGCTACCCGAACGATCAGGGCCCCCAGTACCTTGCGCTCGACAGCCAGAACTCCCAGCCCGCAGGAGACTCCTGGGTCTGACGGCCACGGGACGAGGGGAGGACGCCACGCCTCTCTCTTGGGCCACTGTGGGACGTTGCGCTTGCGAGCCGAGCTCAGTGCGGAAAGGAAGTGAAGGAAGGCGGCGTGCTTGGCATCCACCCCCCACCCAACGAACCGACAACGTGCGGTGCGCGTGTGCGTGTGTGCGCTTTCAAGCTGCCGTGTGCGAGGCCTCCCCAAACGCTGTTTTTACCCACTTGTCTTCTTACGTTCTCCCTCTGTTTTTTTACGTGACGTGCCCGTAACGCCACGAAGCTGGTCTCCACTGGACTGCTCCGACGTTTCGGGCGGCCTTTGTTTGTTTGTGTACGAAAGCTGGAAGCCAAAGTCAATTCCCCATCCCCCCATTTTTTTAATAGTCTCTTTTGCGAGTGAGCTTTTATTATTGACTATGTGCTCATTGTTTTGTGTTGGACTTTTCTTCAGCGCAGCGTGGAGGGATGCTGTCCTGTCGGGAGACGCGTGCTTTCTCCTTATTCGCTTCGCCCTTGTACAGGCAGCAATCATTGCCAGGAATGGGAAAGGATGCCAAGGAGATGCTGTCTGACTGCGCATGTGGACAGTGCAGTGGTTTCGGTGCGCCACTCATTGTCTCTATAAAGGAATGAAAATGTTGGGCTTGCGATGGAACGGAGCTAAGGAAGTCAAGACCAGGTCCCCCTATCTTTCTCTCACACACCGTTTTTCCCCCTCGCTTGTTGCGTAGGGGGGGAAAATACCGACACTGCTTTGGGTGTAGCAGCGACAAAGGCAGCTCCATGCGACGTCGCCTTCTGCAAAGAGACGTCGAAACTCAAGGAAAGGGTGGTGCATTCCTCTTTTTCCTAAAGTGTGGAAAGCTCGGGGAAGTTGGGGAAGATGGGTCTGGGGAAATCCGGGGAAACCGGGAATGTGAATTCCCCATCGCCATTTACTACGCCGTACGTTACTACAAGTACACACTCTATCATCATTACTACGCTGTACTCCTGATCCTGCCAGTGCCAACGAGAGTGTTTTTCTGCCGTGGCTCGCGGTTGAGTATGTTTCGTTTCAGCACTCCAAGTTGCGTCTCGCACGCCCCCTTTCCCGTCCCGTTTCTTCCGCTTGCGACCGCTTCTTTGCCCCCTCCCCCATTGCGCTTGTGAATTTTCTTTCCAGGCAGCTTCAAGCACCCTCGCGTCTGGTGATTGGGTCCCTTTTAAAACCCTTCACCTCTGCGTGTCCTATTCTTGTCTCAACATGGACTTCACAGATCTTTGCTCAAGTGTCGCAGGTCCTTGCGTTGCATTTCCTGGGTTGTGCTGACTGAGGCAGGTCGCGGGTGTCGTAGGGTGTTGTTTCGGGTGTCTCTGCACCGCAGAACTGTTTCCGCGAGCACCTGCGGTGCGCGGACATCAATGGGGGGAGGGGAGGCATTGCTTTGTGTAGTGTTGGTGCTGAGCACTAGGGCAACGCGTTCGTCTGCTAGTCGTCTCGGCAGACGACCAAATCTGTAGCAGACGCCATCACGCACTGTCTCGTCGTCTGCCGCTGTCGTCTGACAATTGCGAGGCAGGCCGCGAAGAGCGAAAGTACCACAGCCTCCAAAGCCTGCACTCTTTGCCATTTTTGGAGCATTTTGTCTCCACCATTCCAGCAGCTGAGCTTTTGCGAGAAAGAGTCCTACAACTTTTTTTTTTTTTCGCTTTCATTTACCCGCTCGTTGTTGATACTGCTCTTCTGTCCTCATTGACGCGTAGTACTTGCATTTCATTACGTTGTAGACTCTGCAGAATCTACTTAATGAGCGCGAAGCCATATTTTACGTGGTATATTCCGTTTTTACTTCGTTGCGGTGCATTGGCCGGCGTGTGAACAAGTCTTGTGTCATTGCGTGTGTATAATCGTGTGCGTTCTTTGGACGGTATTTAAATACTTTAGCTAGTTTTCGTTTGGACAGAAAGGAATAGTTACGTTAGCTTGTTTTTGCATTTACATTATAGTAGGCACTCAATTGCCCCCTCCCTCTGCCAAGGTCTACGCTGTACAGTTATATGAATGTCTTTTTAGTGATGGTGCGTTGCTTTTTTCTCTGTATTCAGCCAATGTCTGTGCAAGGATGTCACCACATTCCATTCTGTTTTTAGTAGGGGTCGCTAAAGGACTGTTTCTTTTATTGAGAAATGAATTACCGCAATCGAGGCATCCTTCTCTTGATTGATGTGAACATAGGCAACTTTTTATAATGGCATGTTGTAACTTTTACATTATACACCTTTCCTTTTTGAATGACTAGTGTACATTTTTGGTTCTGTATAATGTATCTGATATGGACTGTAACTTCTGAAATAAAGGTGATTTTGAGGACCAATGTAGAGTCTTTTGTTTGTCATGAAAGAGTACCGTGTTTGATGCATGTTCAGTAGTTGCTTACTTTAAAGCAGTATTTTTCTCTGCAGCACGTACCGATGATGTAGGTTTTCTGTTGGATGAAATAACAGAATTTCAATGTTAAATTAGTGCTCGGAATGGAAGCTGGCCCTGGGAAATAAAGGTAAGAAGGTGAGGGTTACAATGCAATCTGCATTGCAGTTCTTATTCTTGCAAATTTGTTTTTCTTTAATGTTTTATGTGAGCACGGTAGACAGCGTGCGCGTGTATTTGTTGTGGTACGGGGTACAAAAGTTGGGATGCTTTAGGGGTATCTGGCATCTGCAGCCAGAGCAAATAAAGGAAAACTTCTCACGTGTGATGTCATTAGAATAAAAAAAAATGTGTCTAATTCTAGACATCATGTACATCCAATCAAAGCTGCAGCATGTCGAGTTCTTTGCAGGGAGTCTGCGCACTAAGCCAAGTTGCATATCTTCCAGCGACTAAGATTTAGCGAGCCAAGCGCACGGCACGTCGCTTGTTTTGCACTGGCTCAATGCTTTATATACCCATGATCACGGCCAAATATCGCCGTGTTGCCGACGCCGCCGTGGCCAAATGGCCGTGGCGTTTTCAGCGATGGAGTAGTTTTTTTTTTTTTTTTCTCCTTTAAATTGATACATATGCTTCATTGACGGAACCTGTTGCACAAGTCGCATTTTGCGTCTGGGTGCCGCACTGCCGCATCTGGTTCAGCGTGATTTGCAGTGCAGTAAACACTGCAAATGAAACTTTCTTCAAACAAGAGAGTTGCGCTGTTAAGTACCGCTCCCTGGCGAAGAGCATTGCAAGCGCGCAGGTTGTTAGTTCTCCGGCCGCCCGCCAGGCTTCTGTCTTCTGCACCAGGAACCTCCGGCATGTAGCCGGTTTCTCAGCATGAACTACGCGGATTTGGATGAGGTATGTGGAATTATTTGCGTTGTGTCACACGCAGAGAACGAGCTAACCCAGTAGTTGAATACCTAATATGCTGCATTAGGCGCAAATTGCACTTTAAAAGCTATGAACAAGCCGGAAATCTAGCCCCTCTCTACAGCACCGCTCAACGTTTCGCGTCACATGGTAGGGCACCTTTCCCGTGGCGTAAACAAGACTATTACTGCCGTCTCGGATGAGTGACATTCCGGTTCTTGCAGTTGAAGTGATACCTTCATATCTGGCATTTACTTTGCATTCGGCGGCTTTGCTGCGTCGTAGGTTTCGCCCGAAATTTGACGAAATGGTATTTGAGACGCAGATTTTCACAAGGTTGCTTTTGCAACTTTGTAAGTTCAGTTCGCACTCACTGTGCTCGAGACGACAATTTTGGGGCGTGCCTTGTCCAATTGCGCATAACTTTGTGGGGCGCTGCGGGGTTCCACTAAACGGAGCTCGATCCCGGTGCGCGGCTGCGTCGTGCCTGCCGCTGCGTCGAGCGAGCGCCGGCGCACCGGCGGGAGATTTGAAATGAAACTAGCTCTTGATTAAACCTGCTGACAGCGGGGCGCTTGTTTTGGTTCGACATGAAATAAAGCTTGAAACAGAAATGAAAATATCAAATAATCGATTCCGCATGGAGCACACGCCAGCGTACTGGGAATGCCGATTTGTAAGGGTTTAATTGCCACGCCCCTGGAGAATTGAAAAAAAATGTGTGTGTGCACGTGTGTGTGTACGACCGGCTACTCGCTGCTCATTTTGTCTGCTGATTTTTTTTTAACATCCCCGAAAGAATGGCTGACGGGTACAGTCGAGCAATATTACAGTGGCTCTTCTAGCCACTGTAACAATATTGTTCAGCCATCTAATGCCAGCTGAGTGCGCATGCGCTTTAGGAACGTCGTCTGCTCATCGTCTGCTACGTACGCGTTTCGTGTCTCATAGAAGGTAACTAAGAACATAACACGACGCAACAAAATAGCTCTAAGAACGACGACACGTGCATGAATTTATTTAACAGGTGTCGGCCTCACGGCATGTCTCCTGCTGATATATAATTGGTTTAGGTGTGATCCCAAAATGTTGCCTATGTTTATTCGGTCATAAGTGGTATAAATTGCTCCCGCTTGAATTTCGCCGTCTGACGACCAGCGAACGTCACGTCTTCGTTTGCAGCGGCCGAACAGATTCACTTCAACTCGTCAACATCTTCAAGGGGACAGCTTCGCTCATAAAAACCACGACGGCGGTCACAAAAGATGGTCACAGCGCATTTTTGAATTTCCTGGCTCAAAACCAAGGCGCAGATCGTGACTTTTCTCAGTTCATACGTTTCAAACGGCGGCACAGATTCCGGCATTATCAGCAGCGCGAACGTCGCGGACGAGCGCAAACACTTCCAGTCATGCTTCCAGTGAAGCAGTGCGCACCGCCTGCGCATGCGCGTGGGTTCTGCGCCAGACCAAATGCCTCGCGCTCGCGTGTTCCCTCGAAGCGTGATCAAGATATGACCAGTCTCATTACAGTGTACCCGATAAACACGTGAATTATTTGCTACCATAACCCGGTGGAATACTCCCAGCACTGCGCAGCAGCAGTCACTCGGCAGGGAGCGGGGGAGTGTCGGTTTTATTCCGCCGCACAAGAGAGCTTGGAAATGGCGAACACAACACATCGTACCGTTATCTGAACCCCCTCCGCCTCACGAAAGGGAAACTGTCGGAACAATCTTGCAAACCTGCGTACATTTTAACTTACCATTTTCCTTTGCGGAACTACGAGCGTTTGGTCAGAAAAATGAAGGTTTCGGGCGCTTCGAGGCGTGATTATAACACGCGCACCACCTTTTTCCTTTCTTTTTTTCTTTTTTTTTTCCGTAAGCAAGAGGTGGGGCATGTCGATAAGAGTTTTCGCCGTCGATCCTTCAACAGTGCGAAAGAAAAGAGAACCGGTGAGCGCATAGCTGTGGTGGCGCTGCCGTCGCACCGCTGCCGACGTTGCTAGGGAGACGTCAAGTCGGAGCGCGGCTCGACACCTGCACCTGCCGACGCGCGCCGTGAATCCACTGGCCGCTTGCACCGCGTTGTAAGATAGTGTGCAGCAGAATAGGAAGTAATGGGAATGACTGCGCCGAAGTGCCGACACTGGTGAACGAAAGAAGCGGCAGGCAGCCGCTGCTAAAGCGAGCTCACGTAGCCACTGGGACGGCTAGAACGCGAAACAAGACGGACATGCATGGTGTGCGAGAAACGCCGTGCGGCGGGTTCGCCTGCGAATTCGCAACTGCGGCACCACTCGTGCAGAAAAAACGTATCGAACAGTCCAACTTCTTATGTGAACGCCGCCTGACATTTGGCAATTTGTCGCAGCAGTGAACATAGAAAATAGATGGTATTGTCGCACGAGCCGCGCCGCATCTGCGAATTCGTAGATACATTCGCGCCGTGTGGAATAGCGAGGCGTGCGCATCAATCCGAGCTTATGAAGTTCGCAGGGGATAGGGACGAGATGTCACACATTCTTGAAGACGCACCAGTGAACCTTACTTTGTTTTCTTATTTTCTTTTCTGCTGAAACGTTTGTTTCTTCGTCTGAATTCACTAAAAACGAGCCGGTGTCGGGAGCGTGCGGCGAGCGCGGTGCCTGTTTTTCGTGCGTCTTAAAATAGACGTTGCGGCTGTTCTTGCCCAACCAAAGATATTTGCTTTCCACCAACATTTATTTTTACTTAGTCCTTTTCCTCTCCCCCCCCCCCCCCTCCACCTCTATTTTCTTTTTATCCGGGAACATCTTTTTCCCCCCTGGACGCTACTGTTCCTTCTTCTGCTCGTTTTTTTTTTTTTTTCCTCTGGTTTTCTTCCTTGCTTTATTTCTGTTTCTTTCTCTGCCGTTACCACGCGGTGCTAGGCCTTGTGCTGTTACAGCCACGTGGTTGAGCCGCACTGATGGATTCCTAATTTTACTCTAGGTTCACGTTACTGCAGGGAGCGCGGAGGCAATTTAGTGCGGTTCTCAAATTCCGCCCTCTGACGCATTCGCCCCGTGCCCGCGCGTTCCCCTTTCACATCGGTTTCGCGTTTCAGCTGTCGCCACTTGTCAGCTGAATGTCATCGTATTTGTTAAGCGGGAAGTTCTGAATTGTGTTAGTAAGGAATAAGCAGCCCTATCACTGTCGTGAAAACACTTGTGGGAACATCAGGGCAATCTGAGAGGATAGTTGGTTGACGTGATTAGTATGCAGTGCGCGAAGAACGGAGCGAACAGAAAGGACACGCCGAGCACGGTGTGTCCCGTTCGTGGCGCATTGCATTCTAATGACTTCTGGGAAAGCTTTCAGATCTGCGACGTCAGTGCCATCACGCCGCGGCTGCCTTTTTTTTTAAGGGAAGAGCACTTTAGGGGCTCTCCCCTTGTCGTCGTAGTTCGTTCGCTGGACCCAAGTATAGAGTCACACGGCGTTCTGTCGTCGCGGCGTAACCCAGATGCTTCGAAAGCCAAAGCGTTCGAAACTCGTAAACCACTGGCACTTATCATACATCTCCCCGTTGCTTAGCGCAAAGAAAACTGCAGGTACAATTGAGGCGAAATATACGTAATTAACCGGCAGCGCCCGCGTTCATTTAGTTAGGAACGCTCGTTGGGTTGGTTTTTACGATTAAGCGCGAAAAAAAGTGGCTGTGCAACGCCGGCACTTGCGGGAGAAAAAGCAAGCACAAGAACAGAACTCCCGCTGGCGCAGTTTCAGGCAGGGGGCGGTCGAGCACTGCGAAAGCGGGAAGTTTGAATTGCATTGGGTGGTTGCAGTGAGGCGCTACAGCCCATTATGGCGAATCACTGCTCTGCACTTCCGACAGCTTTGTTTTTTTTTTTTTTTTTTTTTTTGCGTGTGGCTTACTTAACAAAACGTGACATTTGGCTAACGTTGCGCAAGGGGGATGTTAGTCGAAATAGTATGTGCGCGTAATATTACACCGCGTATCACCTGCAAGCATTGTCCGGTCTGTAGAGAACAAAAATAAACTGTCTCACCCGCTGGCTTATTCGCTCTGGATATTTTACTCAAGGCATAACTTCCGCGTCGTGCTTGTTTATACCACGTTTAATTGCAATAGTTCTGAACTTTGTTGATAGGAAGAAACGTTTGTGCGGAGTGCCTGCTGCATGGATAGATTTCTTGTACTCCGGGAAGACGGAAGGATGTTCTCTTTAGGGGCGAAGAAGCCCCTTAAAGGCTGGGGCTGTTGGCGTCTCCTGTCGTCGTCGTCGTAATCGTCGTTCGTCTCATGTAGTCATGGTACTAAATCACCGGGACACTTGTTTACGCCTCGCTCTAGAGAGCTTCGTGCTTCAAAGACGGGAGACTTTTACAGAAAAGCTATATACCTCTACCCCCGAACGGTTTCATCTCCGTTGGCAAAAACGCCAAGAATACACTTATACACTGCATGCCTCCACAGGTTTCATGTTAGGGGAAATGGCCCGGGATTTCTTCGGCTTCAAGAATTATCTGAGAAACTTGAAATTACTCCGGAAAATTACCTTTTTCGCTTCTTAGCTCTAATTTTCGCTCGACGCTTTACCAGTTCATTGCCCTCCTACCACGTGCAGTGCGACAAGTAATAACCGAATGCACCGGCAAGTAGTCTTCGCAAGTAACGAGTTTTTTTTAACTTGAAAAAAATAAACACTAAAATTCGTGTATAATGCACACTACTGGTATACGATTGGGTCGGTATACAGTCTGCCGGCCGACCCCACTTTCTCATCAGACTAAGTCGTCCGTAAGGGACCATCTCATTTGTCGTTTAAACTGAAGCTCTGTGTACCTTTCGGTTATTTGGTTTTGTTATTATGATACTTTTTTTTTCCGGAGATCTCGAGCGGCGGGCATTCCTTTGGCGCTCAGGCCAGAAACGTTTCTAACTAATTGCTCCCGACAGTAACGTCAAATTGTGACTTCTACTTCTCGGAATTGCCTTTAGATTGAAAATAAGGGTTGTAGACCCATTCGTTACTTGCCGTTTCGTGATATGCCGATTGCCAGACGTATAACATACATCGTTTGTCTTCTAAAGTTCACGATCATGCAGCTCATATTCAGTAACTTACCCTGCTGTAGGATATGTGATTTCTGCGCTTGATATGTTCCATTTTTTTCCGTTGGGATGAACATCATTTTATTCAAATCCCGATTGAAATCACAGACAACGACTGATACGTACACGTTTTCTGAACAAAGAGAAAAGGTTTCAGTCTCGAATAATGTGACACTCGTTGGGACCTTGTCCGACCAGCGCAGCCTGTGGAGATGTGTGTGTGTGCTCATGTACGGCTTGACGACAAAATAACAGAAAAGGTTTCAGTGACGTCTACGTTTGTGTTGGTGTGAGACGCGGTAGCGTTACTTCGTCAAGGGAGCGTCATGGAACGGAGCTGGTGCATCCACCATTCGGGCTCTCCGAGCGCTGAACGTCAGCTGAGAGAGCAAGGCTGGCAGCAACGGTTTTATACGCCGCGACACACTGAAATACTGACGCATCGGCTCGAGCGCCGACAGGGGAGAACGAATCCCACCGCGCAGCCGCGGCGCGTGCTGAAATCACGGATCCGTTCTTCTAGGCGGTTAGCGGAGGCTCACGCTACGGCGGCGTGTTACCGGAACCCGACTGCGCATGCGCGCGCGGGTAAGAAGAGGAGGTCGCCCCTCAGCGGAAGCGCGGGCATAGCGGAACTGATCCACCCTGCCGGAACGAATCCGGAAGTGCTCAGTCGATAGCGTTAGTGGACCTACCCGCTATGCTAAATCTCTCTTTTGGAGAGTTTTCGCGTAGCGGGGACCACCCGCTAAAACACCGGGACACTCGTTTACGCCTCGCGCTAGAGAGCTTCGTGCTTCAAAGACAAGTTACTTTTACAGCAACGCTGTATACCTCTACCTCCCAACGGTTTCATATCCGTGGGCAAAAATGTCAAGGCGCCAAGAATACGCTTACACACTGCGTGTTCGCCCCTCACCAGGTTTCACATTCGTGAAGATGGCCCGGGATTTTTTGTTGTTGTTATTAGCGTAAGTATTGAGAAGAAAAGGAAAGCGCGTAAAGCGTCCGGAAAATGTAACCCCCTTCCACACTTTGCTTTTATTTTATTTTTATCTTTAAGGCCGCCGCTTTAAAAAAAAACAACTAAGCCCTTTTAACTGTCGGTCTCCACGTCAGGACTGGCGGATACGCATACCGAAGGCTCTGCCAAATAAACGAAAGACGAGGAAAGGAATTTTCCCAGAAGCAAGGCGTGTGCGTTTGGTTTGGCCGCGGCCTTGCAGTGCTTTTAGCTTTGTTTCCCAATTCTTCGGCTGAGCGAAATGTTTCTCCCTTTCTCTTGTCGAGCCGAAAAACCCGAAGCTCGAAAATATCGAGAGGTCGGACAAACTTTTCATTCATGGGGCCGATGGAGTCCATTAGCTCCCGTGGCCTCCGACCTTATCCGACCTATGTTTGGGGCCCGTATACGCACGTGACGTTTACCTGAACGTGGCTCGTGTAGAAGAGAGAGAGAGAGAGAGAGAGAGAGAGAGAGAGAGAGAGAGAGAGAGAGATTTAAAGGGACCCTGCAACACTTTCTCCAACTTTTTTTTTTTAATCTAAATGCTTGCAGAACGTAGTCACCCAACACAACCGGTACTTAGATTGGGGGGTCGCAAAGTACCTCAGCCAAAAATTACTGCTCTATGCCCATCAGACAACTTATAAACTTGCTCACAAAATTTTTCTCTTTCCCGGTCTTGACGTTCTTCGACGGCTCGAATGACGTCACTACGGCCATGTAGCGGCTGTTAGCCGGTTTTCCTTCAGTTTCAGCAATGAACGCTTTTCGATAGGAACTTCAAAAAAAAAAAAGCCAAAAAAAAAAGCAGGAATAGAAGGCGTATCTGGCGCGACGCGCAAATCACGCAGTGCCGCTCCGTGCTGGCGATAACTGTAGCTTTCGCAGTGCTTCCAGACGCGCAGGAAAAAGTGAAAGCGAGTGCCAAAAGTGTTGCAGGGTCCCTTTAATGACTACTAAAGAGGTTAGCCCCAAAAACGGCGGGACTTGCTACTTCAGGAGGGGGTGGGGGGGAACATAGTGACGCGAAAAACGAAAACAAAAGGGGAAAAAGTACGCAAATAGGGAGAAGAAAATAAGATAAGTAAGGAACGTAGAAAAAATTTACAGCATTAGGAGGGAAAATCTACGGATATTAAGGTTGTGGAACCTCGACCAATCCCGAGTCAGATAAAAAAGTCATTGTCTCTAAAGCGCCGCGTCAGCGTGATTCTAATTTCGTGACGGCTGTAGCAGAAAAACACAGGCGTTTCCTAAGAGAGTACCGTTATTTCCTTCAAAGACAATAATCCATCTTGGGCTACCCAAACTCAAAACATTTTGGTCTGTCTGTTTGTCTGTCACTCTACTCAATCACTGGGCCAAAAACAAACAATTTGTCTTTAAGAAGAATATATAGGCAAGACTGTTCCAAAATACTGAAACCACTGTAGTAGGTCGTATAGACGTTCACTTTATGCAGCGCCAAAACAACCGCAGGCGCGTTTGAGCCATGATATCAGTTCATAAGCGACCGTAGCAACGTTCCCTTAACCTGCAGGAGGACATGTTACATTGGCATTTACGTAGAAAAAGAGAGAAAACGCGTAAAAAATCTCAGAAAAAGAGGCAAGTTGCGCGCTATCCTGCCAGATGCCGCATGAGCAATGCAAGCGTGGTCCACCCGCTACATGACAAAGGGACGAGCACTCACCACATCGTCGTCACTATCGCCAACATCGCGGGAAAATCGAATTGGGAAAGTTGGCATTACATTAAACATGGGAGCAGCGAGAGAAGGGTGCGTTACGTTGCACGAGCGGCAGAAGACCACCGTCTTTCGACGATATTTGCAGCGGCGAAAGCACATAGTATAGATAGATGTACGCGGCAGTTTTTTCCTCGTAGAGGCCATTTGTTTTTCGTTGCAGACGGCAATGGTCGATGGGCCTTGCATTATAGTGCCTGGAATCTAGGCACTATACTTGCATGAAGAGGTTCCTCGCTAGGCGTATACCGCTGGAAGCGGTTTGCCTAGCTGTCCGGGAAGTCGAGAAAGCTATGGCCTTGATTTTTGCCGAAGTCCACTCACGATCGAGGTCGAACACTGTGTCAAGACCTTGCGGGCGCTCTCATCCAGCGGCCGTGGTCCAGATGACCGCCCCAACTATAGCTACGCACTGTGAAGGCGCTGGCTGGAGTGTCGTCAACGAAATACCGCTTCGCTAGGTGAAGTCAGGGGCATATCCAGATATTCGATTTTTTTTTTTTTGGGGGGGGGGTCGGAATTCTTTTGGGGGTTGGGGTTGTTGGGGGCCTGGGTGGGGGGGGGGGGGGGGTGTATAAATCCCATGTAGAGTGCCCATGGTTGCGAAATCTTTTGGGGGGGGGAGGAAAAAAGGAAGGAAGAATGTAGAAGAAAGGCAGGAAAGTTAACCTGGCTAGAGCCTAGTTTGCTATCCTGCACGTGGGAAAGGGGAAAGGGGCAAAAAAGAGAGAGAAAAAAAAAGAGAAAAAGTTGGATCAGACACGTATGCCCAGCACTGAGGCACTGACAGTGATTGACACTGGAGGCTCTAGCCTAGTGTTCAAGTTCGTCGCCCGTAGAAAACGTAATAGTTCCTTAGTCGCCTTCTGAGCGGATGACTGAGAAGGCCAGTGGCACAGAATCTTTCCCTCTGAAAATGGCCGCCGAGAGTCCAGGTTCCTCAGCGCTGACGACAGCTTTTTTCTTTCAGCCGAGTAGCGTGGGCACTCGCATAAAACGTGGCGTATCGTCTCCGATGTGCCGCACGTTTCGCACTCCGCCCTTGCTGCCATCCCTATTAAGTACGAGTAAGCATTTGTGAATGCCACCCCCAGCCAGAGACGGCAAAGAAGAGTTGCGTCAGACCGTGCGAGGCGACGTTGCAGGTGCGGGTCAAAGGCACCAATGCGTGCGCATGTGAAATCTTCTGGAGACCATTGGGAGATAGCTGTTTCCCGGGCAAGAATGCGGAGGACCCTAGCTGCGTCCGTCCTAGACAATGGGATGAGTACAGTTGTCGCTGTTTGATGCGCCAGCCGGGCGGCAGCGTCCGCACTTTCGTTGCCGACAATGCCGCAGTGGCTAGGAAGCCACTGTAGGGTGACATCATGACCCGCCTGGGCAGCACGGTCGTATACCATTCTTATTTCTGTCAGGAGCTGTTCGTGAGGTCCCCGGCACAGCGCTGACTGGAGTGACTGAAGTGCAGGCTTCGAATCACAGAAGATAGCCCATCTGCGGCACGAACTTTGCTCGATGGTGTGAAGAGCGCTACGGATGGCCGTAAGTTCTGTAGCCGTGGATGTCGTAAGATTGGCTCTTTTGGGGGGAGGGTGTCCAAATCCTTAGGGGGGTGTTAGGGGGGTGTTGGGGAGGGTGTATGAATCCCTGGGTGAAATACGATGTAGTACTTACGAGACACATTTTTTCGCTGCGCCCACCCCCTTCAAATATCTGGCGCATGCAGCTCTGAGCCCATGTTGAACAGCTCCTACTAAAGAAGATCGTCAGATCTCTACTAATGAAAATCTACCTCCGAGGTTGTCTCGAAATCATCAAACAGGTCTTAGACGCCCCGGACGAAATTAGGGTGTATTACACGGTCCTCCTGACACCACGGCATATCCATCCGTCGCTGCATCAAGGAAACTATATGGGCAATAAACGATAGCCAAGAGTCCAGAAAAACGATTGGCGGATATATCGTACGTGGTCTACGTGCACGCTGTTCGGAAGATCATACGGATGTTGCTTCGGAAGTGGACTCTGCGTGGAGAGAAATTACCAGTGTCTCCGTCAGAGACTGCAGACCCGCAGAAGCTAGTTGTAGCCAATAGAAACGCGCCGGGAAAGTATCTGACCATAATCGTGCATCACCGACTCGCAGCTCTTGAAGCCTGCAAGATTCAAGTATTACCTCATCAACATAGCGATGCAGGGCCCGGGGTTAAACATCAGATGCTGCGGCCACCAGGACATCTACGTGGGGCCTCTTGGGAACCACGCGGCTGACGACATCGCTGAAGAGCACGCCGAGTGTGGATACCGAAGCCCCAGTGACACGGCGGCATATACGGGGAGCCGTAGAGCTTCGTAATACAGTCTAGTCCACTTATAACAGTATCCAAGTGCCGAGGAGATCCCATCGTTATAACCGATAATTGTTACAAGCGGGTTGCGAAATAAAAAGACGGAACAGAGCTCAAAACATTTTATTCGCATTCCAGCAATGTCTGTCATATGACTACTACTAATTCGCGGAAAAGAAGCCACAGTCGGTCACCTTTGTTTGCCGCGCGCGAAGCTAGCGCAAATCTTTTCCAAGAGCATCTATAGGTGCGTCACCTAACTGAGCTAAATGACCTTGGCGGAAACAAGGTCCTCGAGGGACTGTGTCACGCATCGGGCCTCCAACGAAGACACTACCTGAGTAGGCTGCGCAACCGCGCCATTAGAGTCGTCACTGTTGCACGTTTGGGGCACAATATAACCGGATTCAATCGTTATATCCGATATCGTGGCACCGGAGCATTGTAATAAGCGGTTTATTTTACCATAGAAAGAATGCAAAAGTTGACAGTGCCATAGCTGTTCATCGTTATATACGATATATTGTTATAAACAGTATCGTTATAAGTGGACTCGATTGTAATATAGCGGGAAACCTGGTGCCAGTATCTATGCGAGCCGTTTTCTACGAGCGCGCCGTCACGTACCGCAAATAAGCGTTACATTCGTACTTGGCGTGGCTCATGAACAAGCTCAAAAGCTGGCTTTGGCTGCAGAGCCACAATACTGTTTAAAGTTTAAAGACTACCTATTTAAAGTTGTTATGTCAATATAAAAGCCTAGCTTCTGAATTTTAGATTTGTCAGAGATTTTCGATAGCTTCTTGCAAGACGAGCACATAAATGTCGCCCTTGTTGATTTTGGCTGGGGCGAAAAGAAGCCATGTTGCAAGCCAGGACGCGTAAGAATAGGTGACCGGTAAAAAGCACAAAGGCTTACGGGTACATTGTTTTCTCCCGCGGAGTGCCGCCCCATCCGGTTCGGCAGGTCTCTTGGTCTCCCATACGCCGTCGGCTTTCACGCGCGTGTGTGCCTGTTGTTTATCGGTTTTTACCGGGTAAAAAACACTCATGCATCGGGAATTTCATAAATAACAATGATTGACCCTGCTATGGTTTTATCTGACAGGTAAGCACCCTGTGACGAATAAACAACACGCCCACACGCGCCTGAAAGCCGCCGGCGTATAGGGACCGGGCGGCCGTTGTATGGCACCACCGTCGTTTCAGCGAACAGCGCCGCCCGTGGCGAACCGCTCGTCAGTGGAATGCCGGTGGCGGTCAGCGCAGAGTAGTTGTGCATGGCTTTCTGTCGTTTTTCTGCGGTGCGGCTTGCAAAGCGAACGTAACCCCACTTGCATTTTTCAGATCGGCAAATCTTGAGTGTGGATGTGACGTTTGCGAGGCATGCCATGTGTGTTATTTACGCCCATACTCAGTATTTACAAATAGCAGACGACGCTCAATGCGCCAAGCTGGAAGTCAAGCTTGAAGTGAAAGGTCGTTGCTTCATGCAATTTTTTCATGCCTGCATGCAGTTTCGCGAATCGAGGAGTATATTGCCGCTAAATGCTCCCACAAAGCCGGTGTGTGCAACCGATCTAGGAATGCTGCGGCGCTGGCCTTTGCTTTGGCAGTTGATGACGAAACGGCGCCGACGTCGTGCACAAGCGAAAGACAAAGTTGGAGGGTGTCTTCGAAGATTGACCTCAAAACAGAAATTGTGACGGACGACGCTTCCGTATCTTCATTACCTACGGCTGAAACGTGTTTAATTTCACAGAAATGCTCTTACTACAGTCATCGGGAATCGTTGATAGAATAAATACCACATGATAGTAGAATGTTATTGCTTGTCGTGGAGAAGCATTGCTTTACAAGAATTGCAATGGTTGCTGGCTAGTTGGTAAATGGTTTTTCAAAAACCAATTCCTGCGTGGCTGAAGGACGCAAGGGGTGCCCGAAACCTGTACTCAGCTTCACAACTGAATGCTGCGGTCGGTTTACAAGCTGCCACCTACGCTTGGAAAATCATGCACACCTCCGTCTAACGACGATGATGGTTTATCGCAAAGCTCTATCGTATGGGTTTCCTTGGTTGCCTTCTGGATTTAAACTTTGACTAGTTATGCGTCGAATTTGACCAGCACGCAGTTTGGTCTTTTGATCGCAGCGTCTTTGACTTTGAGCATTTCCCATTCGATTTCGCACGAAGAAAGCTTTATGTTCAACCATCATAATCATTAGACGGAGGGCTAGATAATTTTGCCGTTTAATTTTGAACTTCCATACCCCCTCTCTAAATCTAAACTTTTTCCAGCGTGTCGGAAATGTGTCTGTGGTGGAGGACTCGGGCTCAAGCACCCATATTTGAGGCAACTAATCGCGCGTTTTTGGTGTCTTCACCAGGCATTACACGATTTTTTTACGTACTCTACTCTATAAAGAATACTTAAGCATTAAAAAACACCGGCTGACGTTAACACTGCCGCATTTTGTAACTATCGGTGCCAGCCTTTATTCTACGCAGAGGGTAAAACGGGAAGGGGAGGAGGGATGGTTTGTAGCTTGGGCTGTCGAGTTGGTGAATAACTTTGGCTCTTGATAAAATGACCACCACAAACGTGGGATTTCCACTTTGGCTTTCAGGCTCCCATGCTGTCACAGTGTTGCTCACCAAAACCGAAGGCACAAAGCTCACGGTTACAGAAAGTGTAAACTACCGCAACATTTCTACGGCTACACGGTAATCCATCTCGTATGCAGGTGCCTTTCTATTTAAAGCACACGTATCGAGGTAGCCCAGCGCTAAGGCTGGCGTGGAAACCGTAGTCATTGAAACCAGTGAAGATAATTTAAAGTGGTAGAAATTAATAATAATATTGCTAATAGCTCTATTCTTACTCAGATCGCGCGGAGCCAGGCGCAGAGCGCTGCAAAGAGCGCTCGTGTCACTGTAGCCCATTCCCAACCTTACAAGCATCCAATAAGTTTGCGTAGCCATTAGTGCATTTAAGAAGAAAATAATAATACTAATAGTAGTTTTATTCGCACTCAGAACGGGTGTAGCCAAGCGCAGATCGCTGCAAAAAGCGCTCATGCCATTGCAGCCGATACCCAACTTTAGAAGCGTCCGACAATTTTACGTAGTCATTACTGCATCTAAGAACCCAACACATCTGTCTAGACTTTGTTTCACCGCACATATGCGCTCACAACACCACCAAAACATTCAAAGTACCGAAGCAAACACGACAAAAACAACGGGAGGCTGTGTAGTCCAATGCACCAGCTCATTCCACTGACGAGGGGAGCGCCGAGTGGTGGCGCCACCCGTCCAGCTGCCCGGTCCCTATAGGGCTAGTGCGCTGCTACTTGAGCGGCACAGGCAGCGCCTCCTGGCAGCCGCTGCGGCATATTTTGCTCGTACGAGGCCGGCGCGGTCAGCCGCCCCCAGCGGCGGAGGTATCACAAAACGGCACCTTTACGGACGAAAAATAAGCAATTCTGCCTACTTTTATGTTTGCCGATGGCTCAACAGTTATAAAAACAAGTCTGGAACATCGCCAAAGAATAAATTATGTTGGTTTTTATGCGAATGTTATTAAGGAGAGCGCAGGCTGCGCTCCGAGAAGCCATCTGATCACCTCAACGCTTCGTTCCAGCATTTCTTCGTCAGCAGCGCCTGTCGGAGCATATGTTGGCTCTACAGTTTTGTGGCTGCCCTCGCACGCAGGAACGTCAGTAAAACCGAATTTCACATCACGAATTTGTGCGGGCCCCTTTTTCGGGTGACGTGTACACTAATTTCGATGTTCGACAGTTTCAATAGCGCTCGTCGTGCTAACATTTAAATAAGCGTTTTATTTGCTGCTGTGTGTCCTGCGTTGGGCGCACAGATGGCTTATCCCATGCACACGGCAACTTCGTGGACAATTTCTGCTACTGACAATTGGCTACTGATGTAAAATCGCCGTCGCTGTGTGTTATAGC
>NW_027526225.1:89347730-89376699 GCF_048455015.1 Haemaphysalis longicornis | reverse complement strand
GGGCCTTTTGGGAACCACGCGGCTGACGACGTCGCTGAAGAGCACGCCGAGTGTGGATACCGAAGCCCCAACGACACGGCGGCATATACCGGGAGCCCTAGAGCTTCTTAATACGTCCACTTATAACAGTATCCAAGTGCCGAGGAAATCCCATCGTTATAACCGATAATTGTTACAAGCGGATTGCGAAATAAAAAGACGGAACAGAGCTCAAAACATTTTATTCGCATTCCAGCAATGTCTGTCATACTACTACTAAATCGCGGAAAAGAAGCCACAGTCGGTCACCTTTGTTTGCCGCGCGCGAAGCTAGCGCAAATCTTTTCCAAGAGCATCTATAGGTGCGTCACCTAACTGAGCTAAATGACCTTGGCGGAAACAGTCCTCGAGGGACTGTGCCACGCATCGGGCCTCCAACGAAGACACTACCTGAGTAGGCTGCGCAACCGCGCCATTAGAGTCGTCACTGTTGCACGTTTGGTGCACACTATAACCGGATACAATCGTTATATCCGATATCGTGGCACCGGAGCATTGTAATAAGCGTTTTATATTACCATAGAAAGAATGCAAAAGTTGACGGTGCCATAGCTGTTCATCGTTATATACGATATATTGTTATAAACGGTATCGTTATAAGTGGACTCGACTGTAATATAGCAGGAAACCTAGTGCCAGTATCTATGCGAGCCGTTTTCCACGAGCACGCCGTCACGTACCGCAAATAAACGTTACATTCGTACTTGGCATGGCTCGTGAACAAGCTCAAAAGCTGACTTTGGCTGCAGAGCCACAATACTGTTTAAAGTTTAAAGACTATTTTAAAGTTGTTATATCAATATAAAAGCCTATAGTTCATCTCAGAAGCTAGCTGCAGCACTGTGGAGGCTACATTGTTGTCCCCCTCAGGGCGCCTAACTCACCGCGAAGGAAGCGACAAAAGGCGCCGGGGCCGTGGGGTGCCACTTGCCGAGAGGGGAGAAGGGAGTGTCCTTTCAGGACCCCCCTTCACGGCGGATTAGGCGCCCTCAGTGGGCGCACTATTGATAACAATGTAGCCTCCACAGTGCTGCAGCTAGGTTGTGAGATGAACTATAGCTTCTGAATTTTAGATTTGTCAGATATTTTTGATAGCTTCTTGCAAGACGAGCACATAAATGTTGCCCTTGATGATTTTGGCCGGGTCGAAAAGAAGCCATGTTGCAAGCCAGGACGCGTAAGAATAGGTGAGCGGTAAAAGGCGAAAAGGCTTATGGGTATACATTGTTTTCTCCCGCGGAGTGCCGTCGGACTCCCATACGCCGTCGGCTTTCACGCGCGTGTGTGCCTGTTGTTTATCGGTTTTTACCGGGTAAAAAACACTCATGCATGGGGAATTTCATAAATAACAATGATTGACCCCTGCTAGAGGTCTATCTGACAGGTAAGCACCCTGTGACGAATAAACAACACGCCCACACGCGCCTGAAAGCCGCCAGCGTACGGGAGGGCAGGAGAGATCTCGAACCGAAAATGGCCGGAGCAGACGACGTACCCGTGAGCCTTTGCGCTTTTTACCGGTCACCTATGGAATGTATGGGAGCCCCCATGGCGGCGCGTCCCTTGAGCGTGAAGCTCTGTATGACTAGAACACGTTAGGGGCAGTATAGGAGGTGATACCCTTTGCATATCTCCTTGGTGAGCAAAGGGAGCTGACGACACGCTGGCGCCAGCTTCAGGCAGGCACCTATCCGTGAACAAAACTTCTCCTTCCGCGTATGTGAAGACAGGAGGACACATTGCAGGGTCATGGCTGCATTGTTCTACACCACGTGGGCCTGCCAACGTAAACGCAGCAGCACCCTCCATTCTCGAGAAGTGGGAGCTCACCTTGACCACCCCGTTCCTGAAGGACCGGCTGGAATGTACAGGCCGAGCCTGTGCAGTGGCTGCCTCCATAAGTGTTCTGGACTAGAAAAAAAAAGTAGTACGGAGTGACCACACACTGCTCCCACTGGGACACCTTTTCAGGGCAGCAATAAGTTTTAGATGCAAAGCATCTCTTAGTCGACCCTCCGTCGTCCGGCGTCCGCACCTCTCTTCCTCGTCCCCCTCTCCACGCCAGCTGTGATAACGCCGCTCTCCTCCTCGCCGCTCGGCTCGTCTCGTGCCTCCGAAGACAAGGCTGCACCGAGGAGAGCTCGCGACGCCGAACGTAAACGGCAGCGTCGAGCAGCGGATTCCTCGCTTCGAGAACGAGAAGCCGCTTTGAAACGCCAGCGGCGAGTAGCTGATCCAGATGGCGTTCGGCAACGTGACAACGCTTCGAAACGCCAGCGTCGAACAGCGGATTCCTCGCGTCGAGAACGAGAAGCCGCAAAACGTTCCCCACTACTCGATAAATAAAGAAGACATTTAATACGCTACTACACGTGTCTTTACTCTAACAACCAATTACCACGCTACTACTCCACGGCTTTGAATCCCCTCAGGGTTCCCACGTGGGAAGATGGTGTAATTTTTTTTTCTCCCTTTGCAATTCCCGTCCCAATCCCGGCACCATGTTCCACCAGGAGCGGGAGTGCCAACAAACCCCAGACAGAGCCCACATCTACTCCCAGTCTTATGCGCTTTCACTGGCTCGTTTGGCCGATTCTGACCTTGGCTCCCGCAAGACTTTGCGAAAAGGGCCTCGACTAAGCCCTCCACCGGGCGAGTGCCTGCCCTGATGGGCACGCGCTTATCAATAAAGATTCATTCGCCCTCTCCTCCCCTCTTCTCACCCCCCTCTGAAGTTCTCATTTCTCTCTCTCTCTCTCTCTCTCTCTCTCTCTCTCTCTCTCTCTCTCTCTCTCTCTCTCTTCTCTCTCTCTCTCTCTCTCTCTCTCTCTCTCTCTCTCTCTCTCTCTCTCTCTCTCTCTCTCTCTCTCTCTTCTTTTTTTTTTTTTCGAGTGAACTTAGTGAGCCGGTTCGAGATGTGATTTACTCGAACGGGAGCGGAACAGGAACAAACCGAAGCCAGTTGAACTTGCGCTGAACAGGTGTTTTATTCTGTTCGGCACTCTGGTTTGGTGGTCTTCCCTGTCTCTAGCAGGGAGGGAGCCCCTGTAACCTTACTGGGCCCTAGAGGGTTGAACTAAGCGGATGTTTGAAAATACGTTCGTTCTTTCTGTGCCGTTTATTTACCAAGCAATTGGAACATTAAAGGGACACTGAAGTGAATTTGTCAAGCTCCCGTTTTTGCTTGCACTGTGTAGACTGGCTCAAATTAACACACTATTCATCGTTTATACGGTTGACAAATCGGTAATTATTTTACAAAGCGCGAAAGAAGAAAAACTACTATGCGTGGTTTGCGGCGGCCGCGCCAACTAAAGGCTGTGACGTCAGGAGGGGGGGGCACCGTGATTGGACGATGCCAAGGTTAGCAATCAAAAGTTTCGGTTTCGGTTCTGTAAAACAACATGCTTGACATCTGATGGCGTTGTTGGATGGGCATTCTCGATTTCTCAATTATCGCCGTACCGCGCTTCTGTCATGTTGTCGGCTGTCAAATGTCTAAGATAAACCTCCCAGGGCGGCTTGGAATCGTAGAAATCACTAGACGAGGCCTACGCAGTGGATGAACGCCCTCCGCGTCACCGCAGACTCTCAAATGCCATGCGCTTTTCCCGCATATTCGGAGCTTGCCTCACTCATGTCTGTTCGTAAAAAGCTAGTTCGCACCAGGCCAAGGGTGTGCTGATTCAGGCCTGGGCCCACTGCCCGCAAGCAGTCGGTGCTTGGGGCAACAGCACGCCAACGAGAACTCGCTAGCGCGTCATTGTCAGTATGCGCGCGTTCTGCGATCTCGCTCGTGGAGCAGTGAACGTTACGGCCCAAAAATGATGAACTCAGTTCAGAAAACATCGGCCGCATACGAAAAAGTCAACTTACAAAAAAAAAAAAAAAAAATACATGTAACCTCGGGGATTCGAACTTGCGACTTTCAAAACAAATTCCAGCGCCTCAGACCACTAGGCCACGAGCCGGCGCTGGCCGGCATGGATATATAAGGTTTATAATGTATGACCAGTTTACACTTTTATTTATTTTAAGTATTTTAAGTACTTTATGTGACTATTTGTTTTATATCACTCCTGCAGTAAGTGTCCCCCAAACTTCCACAATATCTCACGTCTTGCAATTGCATTTCTTTGACGGAAAAGCGTTCGCAGATGTGCGGTCGGGCTGCTGACCGCTGTGCTTGTTTACCCAGCGCAAAAAGTGCTTCCTGCTCCCTAGTTTTGCGCTGTACGGTAAAAGTTTCAGGTGATTTTATTTTCTTAGTACCTATATTGACTTCGCTGACTCTTCTCCCGCCTTCAATTGGCCTTAGATTTTCCTACTAGCGTAGTCAGCGAAGCGTCGCATGTGCACTTGTGCAGCGCTTGTGTGGAGCGACCCGGACTCTGAGTTTGACACAGTGTACAAACTAACAAAGTAAGGAAAGGCACATTCTTTCATTCACAAAGGTGTCGAGCGAATAGCGACGACCCGTCGGCGGCCGGCGGACGAAACGCTGGGCCGACTGACTCGATCGGTAGGTCGGCTGGTCGGCGAACCGTGCAGTAGCGCAGCCATTTTCCAGCTCATCTCCTGCTGACGTCACACGAAAGCGCCACAGAAAATGGGCGAGCGTAAAGAGAGGAGGACAGCATTTTCGAATTGATTTTTCTACTAAATAAATTCGCGTAAACGCGGCCAGAGTGGTCGAAACAATGCCTACGGGCTCCGAACTACAATTTGCGCTAGTAATCCCGCAATGTTTACAAATCACTTCAGTGTCCCTTTAAGAGGGGACGCACCGAAGTTGTGGTTTCGTCGACAACGGTGGAGATAAAGGCGGTAATGCTGCGGGTAAAGGTAGGAAAGCTATAGCTATCACGCCTCATCTTCCCCGCCTTTCCTTTATCTTCACCGTTGTCGACGATATGAGACAACTATAACCACGCTTTTTGATGACGTGTCAGTTGATAACGAAACACCAGCAACATCCAGGGGCGGTATTATCGTAACTGTCCCTTTTGAAAACGGCCCTTTTGCGTCCCCTTCATCGTGACGTAACTACCGGTTAAGAAGTGGACGTTGGCAGCATGGAGGAAGGTTGCCAGTTGGTTTTCGCGCTTGCCTTACGTCACTTCCGGTTGTTTGCTTTTAGCCAATCAGGGCTCGCCAAAAGGGACACTTTTGAAAGGGACGCAAAAGGGACAATACTCGAGAATACCGCCCCAGATCAATCTTATTGAAACCGAAGTAGCAACCAAATCGGTGCAATCATTAGCTACGGTGTTCAGTACGCACTGATCCCTGCCTCCGACCACAGAAATTTCTGTTTCCGTCCGGTGACTGTTTGTTTTAAAAAAATACAATTCAGGCAGCCGTTTTCAACAAAACACGCAATCCATATTCAGCGGTCTACTTGACAAGGGGGTATCCTGTCGTGTTTCTTTTGAGCGCGGAGTTGCGTCAAATCCGTATGGTCGTCCCCACTTAACAATAATACTTCAGTCTGTACTTCAAGCCCTAGCTGCTCCAGCATAAACAAGGGGCCGAACAAAAGGGGAGCTGTTAGGGAAAATTTCATTTAAATATCCATTTCAAATACCCATTCATTTAAATATTAAAGGGTTTTTGGGCCCGTCAAGTTGCAATTGAGCAACTTTTTCCCGATTTCCCTTGATAAAGATTTGTATGTGCTTTACTGGAAATAAACTTTCAACTTTCAACAGATCTCTCGCACATCCACAGACCATCTATAAATTAACAAATGTACAGGTCTACATGATTACTGCACACATCATAGACATCAAACATGCCTCCCCCCTTCCCCCAAGCCCCCATTTCGACAACAACAAGAGGCCGTGACGTAACGAGTGCAAAAACGACCGCAAAGAGACAAAAATTAAGCATGGGGAACCCCTTAAACTAGACCTATATGGCTTAAAAAGGTATCTTCGACAGGTGGCGGGGACGGAAAGATGGGCGAAATTTCGTTATTCCATAAACTTGTTTACAGAAACTCAACAAGTACTTGTGTAATCTGCTTGCGTAAGCTGCGGAGAAAATGACTGATGTTCGCCTACTGTACTGCTTAGAATACATTGGTATTTTAGGCAACTATCAAGTAGGAGTTCGGCCGCATTGTTTCACTAACGACAACATCGTTCATTTCCAGTCCTGCACACCGGATGTGTTTGTCCTAAAGCAGCACTTTTACTTGAGTAAGGCGCCCGCCGCAACGTGGCGCCACGAAATTTTACCGAACCCGCGCTCATTGGGAGTTTGTGGAAATACGCTAAATTCTGTCCGAAGCTACATCACCGACCAGATTTTCCGGCATTTGGGTACCTGTCTCTTTACCAAACGTTCACGCTGGAGAATGGCGTACCCTAGGGACGCGTACTTAGTTGTACTATTTTTTTCTTAAAACGGGCCGGTCTGCCGCATGAGAATGCGTTCTAAATGGGTGAGCATTTCTATGAGGTCTCGACTAGGAGACCAGTCTGTTCATGTGTAATGCTTGATGTGTCACACTTTCGCCGCAAGATAAAATAAATGATAAAATAAAAAGGCGCTATAAGTTTTTTCTAACAATGAACATTCGTAAAGTGGTGAAGCCGAACCTGAAGGGGCTCGGTGTACTATAGCGTTCTACTAGGATGCGCTGGGTTTTATGGAGATATTTAAAAACACGTCGCAGGTTCTTTTTACTTCAGTATCGGAGATTGCTTAAAAATGGCGCTGGAAATGTCTTCTCTGTAATGCATCCGTGCTTAGTGGTGAAGATAAATTTAACGGGGCTCGGCCTATAGCAGAACAGCTTTCGCATTTATCCCACAGTTCCAACTGGGGAGTTTTTTACAGAAAGAAAATTGCAGAAACGCCAATTTTATAAACCTTATACAGCAAGGCTATCATGTCGATTAATAAAAAAATTGCAGAAACTCCTTTTTTTTTTTCATAGGCATGAAACAAAATAGTACAAGTTCGGTTCATTAAAAACGTTGTTCCCCGTAACATTGCCAATTTTATCGCCAAAGTCAACCCAATAATCGAGATATTAAAGATAAGATATTGAACAGTGGCGACTCCCTAGCCACTTTCCGCATTTTTTATGACGTCACACAATCTTGTTTGTGCGATTGCGGGCCGCCGACCTAAACATAACTGGGCGATTGTAGTCGGGCCTCTAGTTCCGTTTGATAGTATCACTCGGATGCTGACGCAGTTTTCTATGACGTCATATAATGTTTGTGCGATTGGCGGCCGCGAAAAAAACACGACTGGGCGATTGTAGTCGGGCCTTTAGTTCCGTTCGATCGTATCACTTGGATGCCAACGCATAGTTTACACACTGATAGAAATGTTTTAATGCCGGTTCATGACACGTCACTCCTTCCCATATTACGTCACTGTGGCGCGAAATTTGAAAGTTGTTAAATATTCCCCGTGTTTTTTTGTTTTCCGGATTTAAAAAATCCCGGGCCATTTCCACTAACGTGAAACCCGGGGTTGGGGCGAAGCTTGCAGTGTATAAGTGTATTCTTGGCGCCTTGGCGTTTTTTTTTTTTCAAATGGAGATGAAACCTTTGGGGGTGCAGGTATATACAGCTTTGCTGTAAAAGTATCTTGTCCTTGAAGCACGAAGCTATGGCGAGGCGAAAGCGAGTATCCCGGTGTTTTTTACGCGTTGCGTTATAGCGCGAGGCGTAAACGAGGTTCCCGGTGTTTTACTACCGTGACTGCATGAAGCGACGATTACGACGGCGGCGACAGGAGACGCCAACAGCCCCAGCCCCAAAGGGGTTTCGCCGCTAAAAAAAAACGTATTTCGTGCCTGGAATAGAGCTGCGTGAGCTACCGGAGTCTAGTATCTTCGAATAGAACAAAGTTGTATAATAGAGCAGTTGTATTTTGTCGTCATGACCCCTCAGCTTATCCTCCAGGGGCATCATGTCGCGGCGTACTAAGGGGGGTCTGAAGTTACGATCTCCTGGGCTCCTGGCTATTGCGGGGGAAATGAGGTTGCCGACAAAGACACAGCTACGTCTGCTCTCTGTAACAATGTGTACACGGCAGGTTTTCCTTACCAAGACCCGAGACAAATCATTGGAAAGAAACTTTGCGAGCGGAGGTAAGAGGAATCGGATGAGAAGCGACAGCTGGACGAGGTGTGTCGCGTTGTCGTTTGTGTGTTTTCTTTCGTCACAATTTTCTCGCGCTTTTTTTTTTTTTTGTTCTCAAAGGGGTGCTTTATGCGGCTATTCGAAAGGAAAATCCGGTGGTCATAAATGTACGCAGAAGCTCATCCGGCGCAGCCCGATACGCATGCGCGAAAAAACAAGGTTGGAGGGGAGTTAGAGGCAAGGGGGTGGGAGATTGGCTGGGTTTAGCTAGCGCAACGAGTTATAAGGCAGTTTTAGCATATCGTTACCGTGTATGTGTTACCAGTTACCGGGTTTGCGGGAGTCGACTGCGCACCGCGACAGTTACCGCGAACGGTAACTTACCGGCACAGGCTTCACCGTCGCCAGCGGCTTCCGGTAACGCGGCAAACGGTAACGCAAACATGGTAACGATATGCTAAAACTGCCGATAGAGCGGAGAACCGGTGCCGGTGCGGTACCCGGTACACGTGCGCATGCGCGCAACCAGTTTTTCCGCCTCTGCGCACGCGCAGTAGTGCCGGTCGCCTACCGGGTACCGTACCGGGACCGCTTCTCCACTCTGCAATAACTATCTACTGCTAGAGCTCCCCTAGGGGAGATATACAGGAACCGCAGTTTCTGCGTGAAGCACAGATATTCGCCGCGAGCTCGACATGTAGGTGGCGACAGCGTCGCGCTGCTAGTGTGGATGCTCCGCTGAGCGGCCCGTAAGAATGCACACTGTGGGCGCGCTTCGTGCCTTTTTCTCGCCGTATGTGCGCACGGAAGGTGCAAACAAGAGTGGTATGCTGTAGTTCGGTTCCTCAACGTCCAATGTATAGCATGCAAGCGGCAGTCAGTTTTCATTACTACGCCAAAAATAGCGACGACTCATCGGGAGTCTCAGAATGGCCGTAATTGTGACAATGAACTTGTACGCTGTAGCTCGTAGCAACCTCGATCTTTCCAGACTATGGCTTTGAGCCTTCAATAAAAGCATAAATAGAAACAAATCAGGAAGCCTCGATCTCTGAAATTCAGTTTACAACGGCAATCTCAATCGCTTTCACTAGTAGCATGACGCATTCTTGCATTTGTGGGATGCCCTGAAATGGTAACACTACTTAACTGCCCCAAAATTATTTCTAAGAGCTTACGATATTTTTTGTGTGTTCAAAAGTTAACATAAGGTTACTGAATTTTGATCAGTGCAGAGATATAAATGTAACCGCTCTAACGGGTCTTTTAAATGAAAATTTAGCGACTCTGGAGGAGGGTTTGATGAATAACGGTTTAGGATCACTTATTTACGGCTTTCGTCTCAAGTGAACTTGCGAATTGAATTGTCAACGCACGCAGTACAATCAACATCTCATATGTTTAGCTAGGTTTTCGCAAAGTGACAAGGCGGTTTACAGTGTGCAAACCAAGCTTCTGGGACCTCACAGTGAGCACAAATTTTCTGTTACGGCTGCTCTGTTGACCCTTTGCGTTCCTTTTAAAATATAACAGGTGCCTGCAACAGCGAGATGTGTTTGCATTCTTGCGTATAAGGTCGCTTACGAACCCTAAAGATGGCAATAAATGAAGTTGCGCTGTTGCTAGATGTAGTAAAACATTCCCTTTTTATTTCTCGTTGCGAATCAGCGCAACGGGTTCCCGGTAACTACTTTGTTTTGTAAACTGAATATCGCCTTTGTCTTGGCATTTACTTCTTGAGGATTGGTTAAAAAATAAAAATTCTGTGCAATTCGTTTTTTTTTTCGAGAAAAGTGGGGGTGGGGGGGTCCTGCCAACGTTGCAAGAGCAGCGAGAAGAGAACGCATGTAACGCGAAAAGCCAAACTATGATTATCACTATTACTTACAATTGAAACTACACTAGGCGTCGTGTTCTGTAACGGTGAAAAAGCAGTACTTCAACACGTATTTTCAAAACTGATTAACCCCCTTTTGTCCGAGATTGTACAGGAATTGTGGCTCGTCTTTTTCAAAATTGTATTGACAGCAATCATTGTGAGAAAAAAATTAAAAAAAAAAACCAACGAGTCATGGCACACACCCTTCACACATGTCGGCAACAACGTGCATTATATTACGCGTTTTCTCCTCCTTCTTTAAACTTAGGTCCACCTTAAGAGGTTAAAGGCCAACTGCACTCAAATTGCACCTCGGCCAAATTTGTTTTTAATGCGTAGTAAGTACCCCCAAATAAGCCGAGACACAAGTGGTAGCCCCGTGAAACGCCTCGTTAATCAGTCAGAAGCGTTTAAAAAGGCTCCGCCGCAGACCACTCTGCACCTGCCGGCGGATCGCGTAAACAGCCATGACGCGCCTGTGACGTTCCAGCCGACGGTGGCTTTTTCCTCTGGCCAGCCACGCAGCGGGAGAACCGGTCGAGCTCTGCTGCCCCGTGCGCGCGTAGAGCTTGCGCGCAGACATTCTCCCGAACTGGTGACCGTCCGGCCGCTCGCTGGACGGCTGCAACGTCACTGCAATGGCCGCGCTCTCCTCGGTTTCGGTTTCAAAATCGCCGATTTTTGCTGGCCGCTTGCGGCGTCCACGTGCGTATTTCAGCTGTTGTATTTTGCATGTTGCTTTCTTTTTAAGCAGACTATACGGAAATAGGGTTTTCAAGAAGTCGAAATTTTGAGTGCAGTTGGCCTTTAAGACGTGACCATATTAGGAATTTGGTTATGCTGTATGAGGCACGTTTCTGGACAAGGTGATTCATGTAGGATTTGAAAATGATATATATGAAAATGACACGCGGAATGCCACATGACAGACGCAAACTCACAACTGCTTAATTTTGCCGAAACCCCCCCCCCCCCTCTAAATACTCTTGCACATCTATAGAAACGTATTTTAAATAATACGTAAAATTAGCAACTCGATACAGTGGAATAAATGTTTATTCCTCTTCCTTAGTATAAACAACGACTGTCCAAAAATGGTATTTATTTTAGAAAAGGTACGGGAAGGACACGATCACACAGGCGCTTGCGGGTGTAAAATACGTGTCCGGTAATGTATGGGCGATACGCACGGGTCGTGTGCAGTGTAAATGTTTTTGTTTGTTTCTTCTTTCTATAAGGACAGCACCCTTCGACGTTCCCGAAACGGCAGACGACTGCACTCAACAATAAGAAAAGTGCAATGTGTGGAAGCAATGTTTATAACGTTTCACACTCAAGCGGTGACCACGGCGAAGATGTTTCGTGGAATTAAACCAGCGCATTAACCCGCAACGGCCGCTGATTATTGCGTTTCTAGAGGAAATACGCAAGCAAAGGTAACTATGTCATTGCTTACTGCCAAACGAGCACACATATTGGTTGTTTTGTCGTGTGCAGCACGCGTCTTGCGCCGCTCGCAACGTGAAAAAGCAGACGACGCGAGAGCGCCATCCACACTAGGAGCGGTTCGTCCCGCCGCCGCCAGGCGCCGACTGTGTTCGCGCTCGGGGCGAATAGCGATAACGACAGACAGGGACGGGTTGGTGCGGGAGGTGCTACGCCAACGTGGCAATGGCGAACGCCGGCCGCACGTTACTTTGACATGGCAAGGCCACGCGTCGTTCGTATACTACTTCCGAGGAGCAGGCAGCTCACGATCAGAGCAACGGGAACAAAACGAAATACCGCAACAACGGAACGTATAATGAAAAAAGACTTTAATGAACCATTTAAGGAGTAACACACCGATAAGCGCCGGGCGTACGTACAGCATCGCTGATTGATCGTCTGTACGGAGTGCGTCGACGCATTTTCTTCTAGTAATAGGAATCGAACGTGCAAACACAAAGAAAACTTCGTTTTATGAAAGGCTTTCATGAAGACAAAGTACGAGTTTGGTTGATTAGAAAGGCTGTTTTGGCGACCACCTAGCCATTTTTCGGCAACTTTTCTGTGACGTCACAGAATCTTGTTTGTGGGATTGAGGGCCGCCGACATAAGACATCGCAAGACACGTGACTGGACGATTGTAGTGTGGCCGCTAATTCCGTTTGATCTCATTATATGTGAATGTTAACGTGCTGTTAACACACTGAGAATTGTTTTTAGTTCCGGCCCATAGTTCGTCACTCCTGCCCATAACACGTCGTCACAGTAGCGCGAAATTTGAAAATTTGTCAAGGCTTCTTTTGTTTGTTTCTTTCTGTTTGTTTGTTTTTATTAACAAACTTCTTTTGTGGATGAAGCTGAGTGAGGTACTCAAGCCCAGTTCTCTCAAATTCATGGCCCATTTAAGCTAATTTTAGGTACACAACAGAAAAAAATACAGGTCTATCGGCGTTACACTTCACCGATTGAAAATAGGCCATAGGCCACTTTCACGGAGCGCAGTCTTGTAAACACCATAACTTTTAACTTTCACAAGATGTGGAGGATGTCTCTTCGTCAACCAACCAGCCAACTAACCAGCCCCACATCTTGACACAAAGGCAGCGGCATTTCGCTGAACTTTGTGCACAGAACATTCCACTGCCTTTAGCACATCTGGATCAATCCATATTCATTTTTAACACGGTTGGGCTGTGTTGACGGCTCTTGCTGTGAACTCGAGTACATCGCCCTTTTTGCCTAGCCGAAAAGCACTCCACAAAGCATTCCGATTGAGTACTTATTGTCGCTCACTGACAGCTGATAATAATTTTTATCTTAGTAATCGGTTCTATTATGCACCACTATTATATGTCGTCACATTTTACCAAAACACACCGCATACAACTAATGTTGACGCATTTATTTGTGCCACTTATTGAGCTAGCGCCGCTCACAAATTTAACCAGGGGTGGTATTCTCGTGTTTTTGTCCGTTTTGTGTCCGTTTCAATAGTGTCAGTTTTGAGCAAGCCCCGACTGGCTAAAAGCGAACACCCGGATGTGACTCCGTGCGAGCACGGCGGAGCTGTGAGCCGCGGCTTCTCCGAGCAGACGATTTGGAGCAGACGATTTTTCGTCGCCTTGTTGTTGGGTCGCTGGCTGGAACAATAAACGCATAATGGATAGTTTAAAATAGGTTTAGTCGTTTAAAATGTGTTTGCAAGAACAGTTTCGCAAAATTCAACCCAAAGCTCGCCTACAACTGTAAGCACGTCACAATAAAACGGACGCAAAACGGACGTTTTCAAAACGGACAAACACGAGAATACCGCCCCAGCACAATCAATTAGCCTATCCATCCTTAAAAATTAGGGATTACTGTGCAAAAATGTTAGAGGACTGAATTATAAATCCAGTATAGGTGCACGTGAAGGCTAAAACTTCGTTCGTGCTTACTTCAGTATTACTTTATCATTATTAACTTAGCATTAATCTAGTAAGTATGAATGTATCAATTAGTCATTACTTTCACGGGGACAGGTATTTTTATTATTCAAATAAAAAATGTGCAATGGGGAATACTTTTTTTCTGCCCTTTGGCGAACGTTATCATAATTTAATGCAGAAGATGTCTGTTGTTTATTTCGTTACCCGTTTCGCAAGTTACCGGCGTTCCTGTTCGTTTAAAAAGTTGTAATTGTCTTCAAGCTATTTGTAGCTTGGTTGTCAACATTTTGTAATCATTTTTGCTGGCGGTGATGCCCATGATGCTTGTGCAGTCATCCCGAGGACCGCGCAATCCAAATCTAGTTCGTAGCCCTGCCCAGCCCAGCGCTTAAAACTGCCACTTTAAAATTTGTGTCTGCGTCACACTAAAGAGGGGTTCTCTTTAGTTAGTTTAATCTCTCCTGTGCTCAGTACATCAGTTGGGAATTCGAGTGGAACGTTCTCGCCATCACACTCGCGCGAGCGACATTTTTGTCTCCGTTTTTACGTGTTTATTTTCCCGTAGTTATTGTTTTGACGCGCTTAACCGTTACCCACGCTTGTGTTCTGTACCGCGTTCTCTGCGGCCCCTAGATAGCCGGATTGCCTCCTGAAAGCGAAGAACGCGCCAGCAGAAAAAGTATACAAACATGCGTAGTAAAGGCGAGCTAACTCACGTATGCCTGCCTAATCTCGTTTGGTGAGCACTATTGTCTAATTTCCCGGCGGCCCTTTTATGTGGCTTTGCAGACCGCGGTCCGTGAAAGAGCAGACGTACCGGCGTGCTTTTGTAGGGTGAGTCCCGAAGAATAGCAGAACGCGCTCGCCGGGCGCGCATAAAGGCAGCCGCGTCGTAGTAAGCGGGCGGGCGACTTCGGATAACGGGAGCACTCGCGTATTGTGCTACCGGCGTTGTCACGTGACGCGGCGGCCCGCCGCGATTGGCCGGCCATTTGGGTATATAAGCGGGCTCCCCGGCGCTCGCAGACTGCGTTGCCAATGTAAGGGGTGTAAGGTTCCGAGGGGTTGCGTTTTTTGGGGCTACAGCTTCTGGCTGTGCTCGCCGGGCCTATCTTTCGGCCCAGGAGGGCTTGGTTTACAAGCTGCCTTCTTGGTTTTTTTCTGTCCTTTGCCCCCACCGAAATTCTTATTGGCCTCCGAATCTGGCTCGGGAAGGGAGGGTCTTGTTTACTTTGATGAGCGAAACGTCTCAATTCGGGTTTTACTGCAACGAGGTAGCAGCCTCCGCGGTTAGGCTTAGCATCGCCAAGCCGAGTCGCAGTCGCCGCCGCCGCCGATTAGCTCTCCGCTCGCTGCGCGCCTCGGTGACGCCGCTGCCGTTGCCGCACCATGAAACAGGGGGTCTTCCTCGAGTGTGCCATGGCCGTCGACGCCTCCAGCGACAGCGCCGTGGACGGTCGGGCCGCCGGGGGCCGACACCGCAGCGCCAACAGCGACGCTGGGCCGACCGACGACGTGCTGCTGCTTGACACGCCGCAGGACACGCCAGTCGGGACGCCGTGCTCGGACTTCCTGGCAATCGGTAAGCCGGAGCTTTCTCTCTGGCCAGGCTATCGCGCGTCGCGGGGGCAGGGGTTGATGGACGCCCGCAACACCTGCCACGAAATTGGGCCACGCGCGCCGACGACGACGTAGTACATCGATTGGTTTTGGTGCGGGTGGCCGACGCTGCTGCGTACGTGCGTGTCTTTTTTTTTTTTTTCGTATGGCGGCCCGTTTTTTTTCCAGCAGCCGGTGTTGGCCTTTCGCAAAGCTATTCGAGCAGGGCCTGAATATCTCCGCAACGTCCGTTGTTGTGTCGTGCAACGTAGGAAAACGTGCGAGAATCGCGGCGGAAGCCGGCGTAGTGAGCGGCTGGAGCGCGCCGGGGTTTGTTTTGGTTTGGTGGAGAGGGGAGTGGCGTCCCGTCTGGCCGCCGGGGAGGTGGGGCTCATAGCAACAAAGACGATCGTTACGCTCTGCGCTGGCTGCATTACTTGCCGGTGGTAACGAGAGGTGCGCCGCTGACCAGCTGTGTACGGCTCTCACGGCTTTAGTCCGGTCCGTACTGTGCGTTTCGTTCAGCAGGCTACTCGGCCCGGCGTAAAAGAGAGCAGCTTTCTTTGTCTGACCGTTAGGCCTCCCGACGAAGACTGTCTCGGCTGTGAACAGTTTTTATTACCAGCTTCCAAGTGCGAACAAGAGGTGTTGTGAGGTTCATTGGGTTTGATAAATCGTACACCTCAGGTAACGTTTTCTTTTCTTTTTTTTCCCCGGGGAGTAATCGTCTGTAAGCAAAGATCTGCAGTGTTTAGCGATCCGCCGGCAGCTAATTTGGGAGGCTGTATTTCTCTGAGCTGGTGTTTATCACCGCACGTTTCATTTTATGTCGGTGCGTGTCGGTGTTTGAACGTAAAGCCGGATATATTAAAGTGCTTGTGACGTTCGACTTGTAAAAAAAAAATGCATTCTGGGCGCTTATTGAATCCGCCGGAGAGAACTTCCCCTCCGTTACGTGCTTTCGTTGAACTGAGCCAGTGTTTCTTCCTGTCAATAAACAGTTCTTCATCATCGTTTGCGCCCTCGAAAGACTGATTATTTACACTCCTTTTAAGGCGAAGCTTTCTTCGCCTCACCGATGGCGACCGTCCACACCAAACTGCACTGCAGGAAAGCCAACTTTCTGGGGGGTGAAGAAGTGAAAGATGGCTGGAACGAAAGCCAATGTCTTCAAAGTCCAAAATGCAAATCATTGCGCCCAAAACGCACTGCAGGAGAGCTAAAAGGCACATCGAGTGCCTCAAGGAAAAAGAAAAAAAACTCTTCATGTAGTGTGAATCGAACCTGTGTCCCTCGCGTTACGAAGCCAAGAACTATCCGATACACGGTCAAAGCCATAGCCTCCTTTATAAAGGAGGCTTTGTCGAAGCACTTTGTATTTCGGACTTTGACTTTGACTCAGGTTGCACGGGAGAGAGCTTCGCATTTTTACCATGCTTCTCAAGAAAAGGGCCTTGATTTGTTTTTTGAACATTCAAATTAAGCCTTGTTGTGGCCTGCTAAGCATTGAGAAAAGAAATCTTGATCTCACATTGATTACAGCACCGCCGTGACAGTATAATGTAGAAGTTCGAGGAAGAGCAACACTGTGTAGATTATTTGCCATATAACAGCCTTTAAGAGTCGCAGTGGAAAAACAGATCAACCGTCGCCGGCGCACTGGCATTTTCGTGACTTTTATGCACACACTTATTTATTGTCCAATAAGCATGCAAGCAAAAATCTTAGACAGCCCTTTGTCGTGCGCTAAAGAAGGAAATTTTAGGGTGTTGCTCACACACGCGGTGTTACTGGTGCGCAGTAGCACACATTTGTGCGTTCATCACGCACCACGGATTCACAACGCCTCCATATATTAAGTAAGCATGCAAATCGGTTGCCTTACGAACGGTGTGTAAGACCTCCTTGATTTTATAGCAACAGAAGAGAATAACTTGCAGAGTTAGCGGCTTGTGGCAAAAAAGAACGAATATTTTAGTTCTAATGTCAATACTATAAGCACACGAACTCCAGTATATGTGCACAAGTCAGTGTGCGAGCTTACAGAAACGTTCTAATTGTAAAGCGGAATTGAAATTTTACTTTTATCTAATCCTTATATTTAATACGTAGAGCCTTGATAATTCAACAACTCGACATTCATGCCACACCCTACAAAAAAAAAAAAAAAAAGACGGGAGGTGTTGCGTTTGTCACTACCTTGAAATGTCGCGTGACATTGTAGTTTTGAGTTGGGCTTGGCATACGATGCGAAGAACGCACAACAGACGGCGGCACAAGGCAAGGGCTCTGGGGCCCCAGTCGTTGGCGGCACAGACTCCAGGGGGAGGCAAATAATTGGGGTTATGAGGGATGGCCTAAATAGTTTTAAGGACAAAAAATGGGTTTCGCTGCCGCCTACAGAAATAAATTCGAAAATGTCTTCGCCTATAGTAGTGAGAATCCAATGGCTGATGATGAGAGTATAGTAGTGAACTGCCACAGTTTGGCTGTGCCTTGGTCATCCAATACGAAAATTTCCTTACATTTTACAGGGTTGCAACCGAAGGTGCGAGTTTGTGTGAAATAAAACGACTAAAAACAATTCTGATTTGTGCTCTCTCTTCCTTCAATTACTTTCGTCGCCTTTAACTTCAGTTTTAAACCATGTTGTTGTTGTTCCTCTGTTTGTTGTTGTTTTTTGTTGTTGGTCCATTTGTTGTTGGTCCTCTGCCTACCATTCCTCGCCAAAATCCTGGCAAACGTGAGTTGGTCCCACTCACCTTCTTCGAAAAGGCGGGAAAATTTTACTCGCTGGAAAGGGAGAACGGGTCGTTCTACCTTGCATAGTACATTCCGTCATTTGGCTTGCAAGAGGAGAGAAGGAAAGGAAGACATCAAAACTAAAAACGAAAGACGAAAACCGCCGTTTGTTGAAATTTAGCGCTTGTGCTGTGCCCGCCTTGTCCTCTGTTGTTACTGCACTATGTTTTCTGTGACAATAGAGCAACACGCCCAAATCTTGTCCCTTCTAAAGAACCTACTCGATTTCGGAAGGCATGGACGTACTTGGCCTGATGGCACATGGCATCATCAAAAAGGACTCCGGTAACAATAAATGAGTTTGCCGACCACATTTTTTTTTACTGCGTCATAAAGTACATTTGCTAAGCCTATTTTTGTCTTGCAGCAAATAGGGCGCCAAATGGGCATCAACCGAGTGGTGGAATCAAACTAGTAGTACAACCTAGTTATGTTCTTTGGTGAGATGACACGTCCTCATTCCAGAATCAATCCAGCAGTGAATCAATCAAAACTTCTTGGTATGACTGACAACACGTGCTTCGATAGTTCGTTGCTGTTTAATGCGAACGCTACTTACTCTACACAAGTCGTGCGGTTTTATTTTCGACCGCTACAACTGTTAGACCACCAGGGTACTAACGAGCTGCTGGCGAGAAACGAGACTAGAAGTAGAGGAAGACTATCAAATTGATGAAGGGACGAAATGGAAATGGAATGGATGACTTTATCAGGAGGAGGAGGAGGAGGTTCAGAGGCCCTGTTGTGGGATATGGGCGAAGAATTCGGAGACAAAGAAGGGACTATGCGGCTTCGCAGTGTACGAATGGCTGGATGAACGTGGAAGAAGAAGATGATGATGATGATTATGATGTTGCTGCCTCGGAAAGCCAAAACCAAAATTGCCGAAAGGTCTAATCTGGGCTGTCGGCAAAACGAAAGACAAGCCGGGACAGGCCGGAAAGTCACATGAACTAAGAATAGGCGTGGGCGCGTTTTTCTCGAATCTCTTGCACTAATTATTGTTCAGCTATGTAAACGACTCCCGCAAGGACTCTGACCGCGGTGGGCACGGAAATGTGCCAAGGGACCCCGAAGCTTATCCTTCACGTCTTCGCCACGTCAGTATCCGCACTCCAGCTGTTGTTACCTTGAGACTAAATTCAGAGGGGAAGCGCCGCGGAGGTGTCAAGTCAGAGCTGCAACACCGAAAGGCTTCCCGCGTCCGCAGGAAACCGTGCCCGCTGGCACCGACGGAGGCGTTTGTCTTGCCACCTGTCCATTTAACTTTCTTTCCGCATGAAAACGAAGCATAAAAAAAAAAAGGTGTGGGGAGCGACAAGAGACATTGCGGTAATCTTTGCTCCAAACGAGGTCCACCTGTGCGTTTAACAAATTTACAGTCGAGGAAGCAAGCCCAAGGGCGTGGGTTTGATCCTGGCCGCGGCGGCTGTTCTTCTAAAACTAAGAACAAAAACTCGTCTATGGAAAGCTCGTACCACGTTAAAGATTCCTCGGGTGGTCGAAATTAATCCGGAGCCCTCCTCTACGGCGTGCCCCATAGCCCAGGTGCGGGTTTAACGCGCAAAACCCCCCAAAATTGAATTTTTGTGCAGAGAAGTGCGTGGAATTTCGTGCGTGGAATTTGAATTTTTCTTCGGTCGCGTTTGTTATTTTCATCCGTTTGTTGCTAAAGCTTCCGGGAGGCATTCTTACTGCGATATAGAACGACAGTATTTTCGTAAACACCAAGCCCTCGGGGAACCAATAAAGACAAATGTCGCGTGTCTAGCCAGTATGGAACTCGCTCTTTGAGGAGGAAAAAAGAACCAAGAGCAAGTACGAACGGCTGCGCCGGTTTTCCTTTTTCGCCTTTATTCTTCAAATCCCCTTCAACTGCAGGTCATGCTTGGGGTCCTGCCGGGAGCGGCGCGTTTTTATTCGCGGCCGTCAGACCGTTGCGGTACGTTTAAAGGCCCCTCCTTCCCTCTTCCGCGCCCCCGGCTTTTTTTTTTTTTTTTCCGGTGTAGTGCTGGGGAGCCCGTCAGGGCCCAGAGGTTAGATCGAGCCAGCACAACGCAAGCAAAACCTGCCGCGACACACATTTCTTTTTATCATTATTATTTGTAGGCTGTTCGCCGTCTGTCTGGCCCCTCGTCGTCCTTCTTTTTGTTTGTTCCCCTCTAAATTATATTTCTCGCATCCGCCTTTGCTGGGTGCAGTCGAGAGGGCCGTGTATCCTGCGTTGTCTTTTTTTTTTTTTCGTTTATGTATACGCATTTCGGTTTCCTCTCCGTTTCGTGCATGCCGTGTGCCTCTCTCCCCTTCCCCTCTCTCTGGGTTACCGCGGCTTCTATTGCGTAACCGCGTACGTCGCTTTCTCTCCGCCGCTCGGAAAGCACGAGCAGCCGCGCGAACTGGCCCACTGTCTACGACGACGATCGCTTAGCGCTTTTATTTCTCCCTTTATTTCGCCGCCCACTCTCCTTACATTTAGCCGTAGTTTTACGTCCATTTGCTTTTCTACCGTCGCCGTCGGGGGGGCCGTTGCAAAAGAATCGTCCTCGAGCTCACGACGCGTCGACGAGGGGTCTTTGACCGGCTGACGGCCGACTGGGAGGTTGGAGAGGGGGGTGGTGGGGGAGGAGGGGGAAACCCGTAATTCACTTTTGCGCCGCTCCGTCGTACAATGGCGTCTGCTGTAGCCCTACGGTTGTTTCCCCCGCCTGCACAGCCCTCCTCCTCTTCCCCCGTCGACCTCTATGCGGTTCTTTGTTATGTTCTTGTGTCACAAAACAAAAGCCTTGTCAAGTACTGGTTGGCGCACACGTGTCCTTGTTGCTGCGCTAGAAGTCCCGATAGTCGGCCTAGTTGGTCATGCACTGTCTGGGAAGCGTAATGCACGGGGAACGCTTCGTTTTCTTTTGTCTGTGTTGCTTCGATGCGGTGGTTGTTCGGTGCGATGGTGATTATGCCTAACGCGTAGCGATTATGCGGCACCGCGCGGAACGAATGCGAACTTCAGTTTCTGTTGGTAATGTCTCGAAAGAGAGAAAGAAACGTTGATGGTCAACTAAGGCCACGAGTGAAACTGGAGTGCATGATTTTATTCTATAGGTAGGAGGCCAAATGCCTTGCTGTGAGAACTGGGAGCGGGGGTAGGGGAGCATGGTTCCATAAAAATTTGTGTACAGAGAGTTCACTTGTGCACGGTAGAGTTGGCAAAGGCTAGATGAGTAGTTGTCATCCGGAAGCGACAAATGACGCTCTCGTGGCGGCCACTTAGGGAAGGGTGTCGAACCGCGGTCATACTACTTTGTAGAGACCTGTTTTGACGTCGAAGTCTGGTTTTCGCAAGTAGTTGAGGGTTTTCCCTGGCGCACTAGACGTGTTCTGCAGACGTAGGTGCGTGTATAGTGGTGTTCATAAGGAAAGAAAAAAATCTTTACCCCGTGTTCCGCGATGTCCTTTTGGCAATGCTTTTTTTAATTAGAAGGGAAGTATAGCTTCTGTGTGTCACTACCAATGGTGACGTTGGTGACGAAGACCTTGAGCGTATTCACCAACGCGCGGAGTCGAGAAAGTTCAGGCATCGGCAAGCAAGCACTTGAAGTTTGGGTGCGTCACGTGTCGATACGCCGCGGCTTGTGCAGTTCGTGTTTGCATGTAAGCGTGCCGACGGCGGCAGGATCTGTTGAGGAACAGAAGCCCCTGAATAGATGCAAACACTCTCAACACCCGCTCCTCGTTAACTCCTCGACCGGGGCTCCCTTATCTAAGCGTTGTGGCATTTACTCTCTCCCGTCCGTGACTCTCGCCTCGAATTCCTCACGGCTGTCGAATTGTTGTCGTGAATAGGCGTTTTCTTATCTCTGACTTGTGTCCGATGTACGGTTCCGCCGCGTTATGCAAGTCAGCGCGTACAATGAAGCTGGCAGAATACCAACCGAGCATTTGGCAAGCGCGGCCCGCTCCAATAAGAGGCACGACAAAGGAACAAAAAAAAAGGCTAACAAAAAAAGAGCCGTTATCAGTGATCATAAATGTTCGACCTCATCAAAAAAAAAAAAAAAACGAAACATCCAGACTCGTTCCGCCAGAGCACACATACATACACAATATATAAATTTATATGAAGCGGGACAAAACGTCGAGGGGGATTCGGCGGCCGTGGTAGCTCAATTGGTAGATCACCACAAGGGGACATGGGGATGTTGTTGGATCCATTCCCGCCAACAAAACTCGAGATTTTTTTCTCTACTTTTTTTTCTGCGTTTCTTTGTCGGGCAAAAAGACAAAACGTTACATTTTGAGTTCAGCTGATGAAGACGGTCACTGCTAGTGACAGCTGCGGAAATGAACGCCCAGAAATGCAAGAAATAGCAAAAAAAAAAAACACACAATTGCGAATAAACTTGCACCGCTATTTTATTGTCGAGCGAATCTGTTGTTGCACCGGGAGAGGGAGAGATGCGAACCATGTCACGTCGAGTTTGCTTTGGGGCTCTGCCAACGGCCCCCGTCTCCCCTTTTTGACGGTGGCCGTGCTTTAGAGCCTGCTTTGTGACCCGTTCCAATTCATCTTCGAGAACTAGTTCTTCGGCAGTGCGAGCACAGCAATTTTAAGGTCACGTATTGTTTGTATTTTAGGGGCGAAGCACCTTAGGGGCTCGGGCTGTCGGCGTCTATTCTCGTCTGTGTCATTACGGTAAATCAAGTTATCAAACGATGGTAAAAAAAAACAAGTTTATAATGTATAAAACTGGTTCAAAAGTTCAAAATGAAATAACATGATTTAAACTAATTTAAAATACAGGAATAATCAGGATTTAATTGCATTAATAACAGAAATTTGATAAATTCCGTCTCGATGGTGGTTTCAAACGCCGGGCTTTCTCCTGTAAAGCATAATTCGTAGCATACTGCGGCGTGTGACGCGAACACAACTTACGGCTAGTCTGTCTCTTGTTTAATGGCTTAAATCTTGTTCAACGCAAGAGAGGGCGCCACCGGCTCAGCAAGCGCGCGATTGCTCCTCCCACTGGCGCTTCTCCTGGAAAAAAATCCTGGAAAATTTTGATCCTGGAAAAAATGGTCCCCGAAAAATTGGTCGCAAAGCCGACGTCAGGTGCAAGGGTCCCGTTCGAATAACCGGTTCTGTCGAAGGTTCCATAGATTGAAGAGCAGTAATTATTCCGGAACCACGTATTCCACGTCTAGATTTTCCGGGACCATTTTCTCTGGGGCCATGTTCTCCGGAACCGTTTTGTCCCGTTTCCTGGTGGAAGACGTATCACCGCGTCGTCGTCGGAAGCCTGCAGGGTCAACGTGATGAGCCCAGGTCGAGGAACCCCTGCGTTCTAGGTCGGATTCGGCGGCAAAGCTGGAAGTACCGCTGCCAGCCGACCCGAAGGTGAGGACCCCGGGCACCAACCGCGACCCTCCTCCCATTTACCCCGGGTTGGCTCGCACCCGCGCTGCCAGCAGTCCTGCCTCGCTGGCGGTATGCTCGTAGGCCTGTACCGATTGCGAGGCCACGCGGCGGCATTGCGCAGGCACGGGTGACATGGACCCCCAAAATAGCGCATCGCCCCAGCCCGCTTTGCGAGGAGGCGACAGGGGGGGTGCTGCGGACGCCAAATGGGTTTTTTGCAACGTCCGTCGCCGGGCGGCAATGAGTGCGTTCTTGGCGGCGTGGCGGCGTTGAAGGACGCCGGAGGCTGTCGCCCTTCTTCCTGCATCTCTCGCAGTGTGCCTCTCATTTCAATTCCGCCCCGCCGAGACGGTAGTACTCCTGCCCCCATCTTGAAGCTTTCGGGCCCCTTCCTGTTGCGCTGGTTTCTCCCGACGATATATATGCTTCGAAACCCGGGCGAAATTTCGCCCCAAATGTTCGTCAGCCTCGCTGTTTACTCGGCACAGTGCTGCTAGGAACTCCACTGGTACACAAGAGCCCATGGCACAAAGTTCCACAATTCATCGCCTTTTCCACATCATGTCTTGATCCTCGAAAATGTTGCCACGTATGCAGCGTCTACTTTCCTTTGTTGGTTGCATCCTGGTCTTCTGGTATACCACTCCTGTACGTCACGCCAGTGTAAACCTCTCTGCATGCGCTGAATTCATGCACCAAACTTTCAGCGGTGCGTAGCCGTGTTGCCCAGAGAAATGTCGAGGTTTGCCAGCAACTTTTTCCCAGGTCTTTCGATCGTTTCATCAGCTTATGCGTCCGTCGTCGTCACTGCTCGTTCTTAGTATCGTCACTAAATAAATGCTTTTGTAGTATCGGCACTCTTTTCTCTCATTGTTAGGTGCCGCCGGGATTTTCATTGGTCGTTCGGCACCAGGTGATATTTGTTTACATATTGGCGCAGCCATTTTGTTTCTGAGCGCCTCTCTCTCTCTCTCTCTCTCTCTCTCTCTCTCTCTCTCTCTCTCTCTCTCTCTCTCTCTCTCTCTCTCTCTCTCTCTCTCTCTCTCTCTCTCTCTCTCTCTCTCTGTGTCTGTCTGTCTGTCTGTCTGTCTGTCTGTCTGTCTGTCTGTCTGTGTGTTGCGCGGACGCTAAAGCGGCCGGTCGCACTCTGCCTGTCACAACCGGGGGCGGTGTTGTTGGGAGAGATGGCAACACTGTAAGCCAGACACAAAATGGCCCCCAGACGTTTCTGGGTGCACGAAGTGGCGGTGCTCTTAAGCTAGAGTGCCTAGAATATACTCTAGGCACTATACTTAAGCGTAGCTTATTTAGGGACACTCGTTCTTAGCGTACTCGGAAGACGGCGGTACGGCCGCCGACCCACTGTGGCGACGCCCCAGGCCCGTGTCTGTTCAGTGGCACCGGTGACAGAGACACTTCAATTTTTTAAAAAATGGGCGGCGACTGATAGAAAGAAGCGGAAGGGAGTTTGCAGCAGGTGCGAAAGCAAGGGGCCTTTCAGCGTGCCGCTGCTGCTGGCAGGGGCGGCCGCGGCAAAAGCCAGCCAGCCGCCGCTCCGCCATCTGTTTTAAATACACGGCCTCGGGGCAGCGAGGTCATCCGCCCTCTCGCGGCCTGCCTCGCTGGCACGCGCTACGTGCGGGAACGTTGCCCCGTCGAGGCGCCAAGGCTTTGGGAAGCGACCGAAGGCAACACAACGCCCCCGTGCGCTGCGGTAACTCTGGAGGAGGAGACAACGGAGACCGTTCGGAATGGCGCCTGACGTCCCACTCGGCGGGAATGCCGGAAGACGTGCCAAGTTTCCGCCATGTATAATTTCCTATAGCGGCCTCTTCGCTTTTGTGAGTGTGGTCTTGGGTGCGATGTAATTGAGCTTGCGGGCGCTTGTGACACTTACTGGTCGACCGGGTCGTAGGTTGTTGCGGACGTTTTAGTGGCGAAGCTCCTTAGGGGCTGGGGCTGTTGGCGTCTCCTGTCGTTGTCGTCGTATTCGTCATTCGTTTCATGTAGTCACGGTACTAAAACACCGGGCCACTCATTTACGCCACGCGCTGGAGTGCTTCGTAACGCGTGCTGAAAAAACACCGGGACGTTTACGCCTCGTGCTAGAGATGTTCGTGCTTCAAAGACAAGACTTCTACAGCAAAGCTGTATGCCTGTACCCTCCAACGGTTGCATCTCCGTTCGCAAAAACGCCAAGGCGCCAAGAATACAGTTATACACTGCATGCTTCGCCCCTCACCAGGTTTCACGTTAGTGGAGATGGCCCGGGATTTTTATTTTTTTTGTTAGGTCGTCGCGTTGAAGGCAAATCGTTTCATAAGGGAAACGGCATCAGAGAAACTGTTCTTCGCCTAAAACATCTTCACTCCCACTAACATCTTTTCATGAACATATTTAGGTGGCTAGCAGAGAGGGATTGCATGGTCTAGCTGGCGCTGGTGATCCGTGGATTCGCATAACGGTGAAGGCAGACGAAGAGGAGAAATAGCGCTTGTGTTCGTTCGTCTCTCTCCTGTTTGTCTGCCTTTTGTGTTATACGAAGCCGAGAATATTTGAGTGGCCCCGGTCGCGTGGGGGTTTGTTGAATAAAGCCAAATAAAAAAATGAGATGAAGTGACACTTGTAAGAGCACAAATTTCAGGTGTAGGCGTGAAGGACAGGGGCAGGTGCTATGGAGGACCAACTAACTCGAACCCACGCGTTGTCAAATTTTGCATTCAAGTGAACTTGTTCAAAGCGATCAGACGATAATAAGAGAGAGTGGGTTTAGACTTCTCGTGAAGGCTAAAGCAAAGACCAAGGAAAGAGGCTCCGTGCCTCCGAGGTCGGACTTGCGCATGTTTCCACTTCCGTTGTCTCGTCATGTCTGCTGGGACCTTTACGCGCAACGGACGTTAAGGGTAGAAACGTTTACAGGGGTTGTGCAATGAAGCGTCTGCGTAATTTGTGAAGGCGTTAAACGTCTAGGCAGCACCGCTCATTTAGATCGTTCAAGCACGGCCGCTTGATGACATCGAGTGGCCGTGCACGTTCAAGAAGCCTGACTTCTCTGAAGGGTTGTTAACATTTTGAACAAGCCCTACTCCTGCCCCTACCCCCTCATGTCAACAACCCAACACCTCGTACCCTATGGTGGAGAGTGTCAACAGACCCTCACCGTTGCCTCCAATTTCTTCGAGCAGTGGAAGGCCTCTGTGACCATCTCTGATCATCTTGTCCGTCGTGGTGACCGTGCGAGCACGGCCGGTATAAGTCTAGGCCACCAGGACTATGGCCGTTTTACACGCCCTAGAGGAGCCCACACCATCTGCCCTCGTGTTCGTTCAATAAATACTTATTCAATCAACCTGGGTTGCCTATGTGCTTCAGTAGTACGCAATAGAAAGAAAAGCTCGATCGGCAAGGAAAAGGTACACGTCATCGGCAGCCGCCCATCTGAATGCCTCCCTCATTGGCTTCCAAATGCTCCCATCCTGCGTTTTCCGAATCCATTCTTTGCCTCCGAGTCCCCTCATCTCTTCCTCTACTTGTCCTGTCTCTCGGTAGCGACGCCGTTACCTTGGGGATCCACGGATTGCCTGTTCTCCGCTCTACGTGTCCAGCCAAACTCCACTTCTTCATTTCGATTTAAAGGCACACATAAAGCTCACGTTTGGGTGTAATCTTGGGCGTGCCTTTTGAACGGAGGCGCCCGTGAGGCGGCGGCGTTGTTCCGGGCGTGAGGCCTCGCTGTGGACGTCCCGTTAGACATCTGGTCTCCAGAGAAACTTGGCTCCCTGTCGAGCTGCGACCTTCTCAGAGCTGGGCGGACGAGTTTTCCAGGCAAGGCCAAACTCGCAGAGCCGCGCGTTCTCAGTGTGCCGAGGAATTGATTTTTGTCGGCGGAAGGTGGATGGAGATTTCGAGAATGCGGTGATGTGGACTGACACCGCGCTGCCAAGTGAACCGGCCGGATGCCGCCGCTGTGGCCGCCGTTGTGGTAACTATTGCGATCTCTTGGTTGATTGGAGAGATCTGCGTTGAGACTGGGAGGCGGCGTCCGCTGGATAATAAACCGCACTGCCAAATGCGCGCTGCGTTTCTGACGACAGCGGAGGGGGGATGAAAGTTTCGAGAATGCGGGGATGTGGACCGACACCGCGCTGCCAAGTGAACCGGATGCCGTGATAACTATTGCGATCTGTTGGTAGATTGGAGAGGTCTGCGCTGAGACTGGGCGGCGGCGGCGTCCGCTGGGTAATAAACTGCACTGCCAAATGTATACGCTGCATGGCACATGTGCACCTGGCAGATGTAAAGCTACATTTGGCGCGGCAGTCGATGTGTCCGGAAACTGCCACCTTCTTTTTTTTTCTGCGTCATTTATCGGGAGTGGCCATTTCTGGTGCAACGGGCCCGAAGCAGAGCAAAGTCGACATGAGATCTGCACTGAGGGCATCTCACGCACAAGCTAAGGTCATCTGTTAATGACTTAATAAAGGTTATTTCCTCCTCATCCTCCTCTGCACTGTCGCTGATCTCTGCAGAGTTGGTTTGGTTTTACAGTGCTCTTGCGAGCGGAAATGGTTAGTCGCCTGATTTATCTTTTTCACCGATATCATATCACTAAAAGGTTTTTTTTATTAGTCGGCCGTCTCAAGACGAAACCGAGGGCTGTGTGGTCGCAATGCTTGGACGCGTAATCCGCACGCTATTCTTTGGTTGGCTGCTTCTTGCGTGTCTTGTTTAGTGGGTGGTTGATCTTATCCCCACCGCTCCGGGTAGGCCGAGCTGAAGGACCTTTTATGCGTGAATCTAATTTGCATGTGGCAAACGCCGGCTAGCGCCTGAGTACGTGCCACAAGGTAACACTTCATTAGCAACGCCTAATCCGCGTCGTCGGGCAGAAACAAAAAAAAAAATTGCATGTACTTTTAAGTGAGAATTGTCGGATAAAAACCGCTCTCTTGTATATCGAGTCTCTTAAAGGCGGCCTTCACCGTGGTACAGAAGTGCATTGCTGGAAAGGCATCTTTCAGGCTCCGCACTAGCAATCTGACTATGGAGGATGTAGTGGTTAAATACTAATAAATACTTCCATAAAACTGCATTTATTGCGTGAAAATCGCATAACACTGAGCCCCTCCGAATTCTGCTTCACTTCAATACACAAACGCATTGCTGGAAAGACACTTGTAGGGACGAAATAGACGATCTTGTGTGAAAAAAATGAAGACCCAGTGCCTTTGGTTATAACATTTTCTCATGCAGGTTTCCGCGTTAAGCCTTTGGCACTCCATATAAACATAACAGAGATGCCATTAACAGTACCAAGAATGCATCACATCTGCCCTTATTTCTTCTGTCGTTGTTGGCCAGAATTGAATCTACGACGCGTTGTGACCAGCAGTATACCGACAACGTGGTTTCTGCGCCAAAATAGACGAACACCTGAAAGAGCGCTTGTCCTGTCTTCTTTCACGCGTTCGTCGTAATTTCCAGCGCTGAAACCACGTCGCCACGTGCTCAACTCGCCTAGCAACAATTCTCGAGCGGTACCGAATTGCTTCATCAACTGCGCCATCTTGCCGGCAGTGCCGCATCCTGTCTCTTGTTAACAGGGGCTTTACATAACGAGTGTCGCTGACGCGACGGAGGAACAATCTTTTTCTCGTCGCGCGAACAGAACGAAAACAAAAACGGCGTGTACGCGAGTAATTGGTTTTCGGTG
>NW_027526225.1:89083482-89347630 GCF_048455015.1 Haemaphysalis longicornis | reverse complement strand
TTAGCCTTGGCGCACCCTTGGCGCACCCATACTTTGGCGCATCATCCCTTAACACGTATACATTGGCGCACCATACCATTCCTTGGCGCACCCATACCTTAGCCAGCTGTTGCAAATATTTATTTTCAAAGCTTTTTTTTTTTCAGATTAAATTATTTTTTCAGATTTTCATTTGTAAACTTACCCGCGCGCTATAATTAGGGGTTCGTTAGAATCGTGCAAATACGGTGCAGCTGCGTTCATCTCCCTCCCTATTCGAGCTGCTAGCTTGGCAGAAGTCCGCATGCAGACTTCGAATCGCATCACTAACATTCTTTTTATCCGTCTCATTTCACGCTTCGTGATAATAAGGATGGCGCGTGTGTTGTGCTGTCAGAAGCTTCCCACGGTGATGCGCTGCCCTTCTATCGACAGAGGAGGCACCGAATAGTGGCCTTGATGGCCTTGGTGGCCATATTGGTTACGAACCCCCCTCCGACTCCCGTGCCGTCCGGTGGAAGCGCGCCCGGCGACAGGGTTGCGCAACGGACAATTCAATAGGCTGCTCGCGTGCTCTCGGCGAACGTGGGTGGGGTGTGTGCTGTGCTGATGAGCTCTTTCTCCGCTCCCTCCTCCCTCTGCCTCCATCTTGTTCTGCCTCCTCTCTTTTTCGCTCCCCTTGTGACCCAGATGAATGCTTTCTCGTTCGATGGAAGCACGGAAGAGGAGAGAGTCTCTAGAGAGAGAGAGTTCGCGGGGCAGCGAAGAAAGTTGTTTCTGGGCTTGTTACATAACAGCGATCCTATGCACGTGCGCGATTCCCAGAAGGCTGCTAAAGCAGGGAGGTCGTGATGGAAATCCACTGGGAGATTTTCTTGTTTTATTTGGCTCCGCTTGGCTTGCTTTGTTTTTTTTTTTTTTTTCTCGTGATTCTTTTTTTTTTGTCTTATTGTGTACACAATGTCGTCGGCAGCAGAAAAAAACCGAATCGGCTGACTTTCCCAACCATCGGCTCTCATATTTTTTGCAGTTTCAAATTTCCAGCGTAAGCAGAAACGACAGAATTGGGTTGTGGCCGGGCATGGTCGCTGTTTCGAGAACGTGTCAACATGGCAGCAATCGTGTGAATTCAGTAGCGACCCGCCGCGGTGGCTCAGTGGCGTTGTGCTGCTGAGCACGAGGACGCGGGTTCGATTCCCGGCCGCGGCGGCCGCTTTTCTGATGGAGGCGAAAAGAAAAAAACGCCCGTGTGCACGTTCGGCGCACGTTAAAGATCCCCAGGTGGTCAAAATTAATCCGGAGGCCTCGGATCCACCACGGCGCGCCTCATCGCCTGCGTTGCGTCGGCGCGTTAAACCTTACAATCAATCAAATCAATCAGTGAGTTCAGTAGCGGGGCCTCAATTAGTATTGCGTCCTGCAATAGCAGCAGTTGCGTATCGGGTACCCTGACTGATTGTGTTATGCGGCGAAGCTTGGCGGGTAGGGCTTACTAGGCGTGCTTGAGGGGAAGCTGTCTAGAGCTTCTTCGGCTTCTTGTTGAAGCATTGTCTCGTCGCATGCCTCGTCGTTCCCCGATTCGCACATTTCATGAACAGGTAGAAATCTTTGTGAAATGATAAATGCTTGTCGCGTGGCGCAAAATAGAGCACAAAAATTTAAAAGCGATTTCACGATAATTTCGGACGTGTAAATTATGTGGCTTCGCTGGTGGAAACTTTACTAAGGACAGATTTCGGTACAGTAGGTTCTGATAATAAATCGCTTGTACTTCACGTGAACATTTGTGTACTTCTGACGTTTTTATTTCGTTGAATAAACAGTGAGAGCGCGATTTGCGCAACGACAACCCTATGTCGTGTTGTTGCGGCAACACGCTCACCTAACAACGCGCTAGACGGTAACAGACATTTTTCATTGCAGATGGCGTGACTGTATGCGCTGCCAAGCACAGCGTCGCGAGTTTGCCGTGCGTAGAGGTGGCCTTCGGCGGTATATGCAGTGTCACGGTGAACGGTGTAACGGTACAGCGCCGCATTGCACAAGCTGTCAGAGCGACAAATTTCTTCTTCCCGTGTTTGTACGCGCAGTCGCAGTCTCTTCCGCTCGGGATGTCTTTCTGTTACGCTGCGCGAAGCGCTTGCTCAACGCTCGATGCGAGCAGTGAAGCGAGCGTGGCAGGGGCTGACGCATGTCCGCTGTGTCTGTACACATGTGTCTGTACGATGTTCGTGTTGTTGCAGTTTGTGCACACGCTGTGTTCGCAGTGCTCTAATAAAAAAAAAAAAACTCTGGCTTTTTACTGCGTCGCATTCTTTGCCGAGTACCCCACAGCCAGGGCCGTGTAACGCCCCGCATTTCCGCAAAAATATAGATTTGGCGATGAAAAAAAGGAACACCAGTAATCGTTATAACAGCCTAAATGGAGATTACTCGTCTGACAGAATTTAAAAAAACCAAAAAATAAGAAAACTAGAAAAAATTCACGAAAATGACCTGACAAAATAAAAAAAAAATATGCATCATACATCTCCCCGAGAACCGAAGACTAAATAAAAAAACTCTGCAAAATAACGTTGGAAATTTGTATAAGAATAGTATTAAACGGACTAACTATGCAATACGCGTTGGTTCTTCGAAAAAAAAAATAGCGATGTTGGGGCACTTCATCGATATGATCATGGTATACATTTACACCATTGGCGAAAAGAAACAAAATAAAACTTAAAAAGAGTAAAATATTCCCGTCTTTCGCTACTCATAGCCATATTTGGCTGTGAAGAACTCGCGCTTTAGACAAACGGAATAATAATGCTACGCATTATAGTAGACAATTCTCTGAATTTCTGCAGATTTTTTTTTTTTTTTTCGTAAGGCGGCAGCCTTACGTGCCTCTTGGTTCGAAAAATCCACTGTTGTCAATTGGCAACAGATTACGGTATCAAAAAGCCTCGCGAAGCGCAGCGCGTCGGGAGAACGCGTGACGCCACGTGAGCAGAACAGGTGCACTGCAGTCGCCGAGATCGCCGATTCTGCGGAAGAACTGAACGAAGCAGGAAAAATCCCCGGCCATTTGCACTAACGTGAAACCTGGGGAGAGGCGAAGCGTGCAGTGTATAAGTGTATTCTTGGCGCCTCGGCGTTTTTGCCAAGGGAGATGAAACCGTTGGGGGCGTAGAGGTACACAGCCTTGCTGTAAAAGTCTCTTGTCTTTTAAGCACGAAGCTCTCTAGCGCGAGGCGTAAACGAGTGTCCCGGTGTTTTTTTAGCACGCGTTACGAGGCGCTCCAGCTCGAGGCGTAAACGAGTGACCCGGTGTTCTTTTAATACGTGTTACGTTCTAGCGCGAGGCGTAAACGAGTGTCCCCGGTGTTTTAGTGTCGTGACTACATGAGACGACTGTTACGACGACGACAGGAGACGCCAACAGCCCCAGCCCCTTAAGGGGCTTCGTCCTTAAAAATATTCTCGTGGGCGCTTCAGTTTGCTTAGTCACCGCCAGGGGAATTGCCCCCGCATTCAAAGCGCGTTAAGCAGACTTAAGTGTCTCCCAGAAATATTTAACTCATCGGTTCTTATGGAGTTGCTAGGAGGTAAAGATGATGATGGTTGGTTGAGTTTTGCTGCTCCGGGGTGCGGCACATTGGTGCCAATCCCTCCACCATCTGACAACGGTAGGGCGAAGAGATTCGGGCGGGGTGTTTTTCATTTCCACGTGGTCTCCGTTTACTGCTCACTCGTCCGCGTGTCGCATACGATGACGTTCGCTTCGCCCGTCGCATCGGCGCCCGTCGCATCGGCACGTCATGGAACAGGCTTCGCGCCGACCACTCGACGGAATCTGCTGTGGCGCGCGTTGGTGCGGTTTCACCGAGGGTACGAGCCTCTGCACGCATATAGAGTGCGCAAAGAGTTTCTCCTTGTTGCGTCAGGCGAGTGAAACGTTTCCTCCGACCCCCTCGCCCCCTTCCTGGTGCTTCTTGTAGTAGTACGTCTTCAGGGCCAAGAAAAACACAGTGCCTGCAGATAGAAGACGCGTCAAGATGGAAAGAAGAGCAGAAATAGTGACGCGCGAACGGAGTTGAGAAACGGCGGGGCTGCACTGGGAAAAGCGCGGGTTGGAAAGTAAAAAAAAAAAAAAAGAGGGGGGGGGGGGGGGGAGCTGTGGGATGATGAGTATATTTTGGACGCGGGGACTTGGTTATTTTCCTTTCCTCGTACCAACGTTTCGTTCGGCCCCGAAAGCAGACAAAAGGTGTAAATATGGCGGTTTAAAAGGGCCCTTGAGCGCGCGCTCTGCTACTATTTTCCGCTGCTCCTGTAATTATGATATTTTCTTTCGTACCCCGAGTATTTGATGTTCCGGAGTCGCGACGAGGCAGCGGCGAAAGTACTAATTTCGTTGCCATTTCGTAGTAATCGCTTCCCAGATTTGTCCGCGTGTAGCAAAATATGGGTCGAGTTCTTTCGCTCTTTTTTTTTTCTTCTTCTGTGTGATGAGAGGCTGTGCGATCGGTATATGCATGATTTTGGTGTGCGAGTTTTGTTTCGAGTGAAGTGAGCCGGTATCTTTGGGCGCTGGTTCTTCTACGCTTGTGCGATTGACAGTATTCATCGTAATCGCGAGTCAAACGATCTCGATAATGGCCATCAGGTGGTCCTTACATCATGGTTTGGTGTTGCTTTCATTTTTAAAGACTATATATATAGTCTTTCTTGGTCTGCCGAAACGCGAAAATTTTATTGTCTGTCTGTCTGTCCCTCGACCCAGCCATCCGGCCAGAAGGTCATCTTGAGCGAGACGTTTATATAGGCAAAGCATTATACAGCTACCAAATCTGGTAGCATAGTTTATACTAGTCGACATTGTTCTGCAAAATGAGAACATTAGTCATATTTGAAGCAAAACATAAATACATAGCTGATATACTAGCACTGTTTTTTTAATTAAGAATTATTTTCTTTCTACGAGAAGTCTGGCTGTGTTGTTAAGGGCCTAAATATATGCGCTTTAAGCCAAGAGCTCGTTCGTAGAATTAGTACAACCATCCCCGGACCTTCTCAACTGCAGGCACTGCGGCATATAATTAAAAAAAAAGGAAATAAAGAAATAAACTGAGCTCTTGTTTCAGAGAGTAGCAAATTCAACTTTTTTTTTTTTCACAATGGCCCTTTATTCGAGCCTTTTGTTTTTCTGAGTCGAACGTTAGAGGGAGTAGATACTGTGTCCGAAATGTGTATTTGTTACGGAATCTTCCCGAGTTATTGCATGTGACGAATATTTTAGTATCAATGATGCCAAAGCGGCTGACCTATCTCGTTTAAACTCTCTCTCTCTCTCTCTCTCTCCGACTTTATTCTCCCCCTCCCTCGCTCCTGTCCCCTTTTCTTGGAACTCAGTGGTCGCGGCGCAGCAAATTGATGGATGGATCTGTTCGCACTGCGGGCGCAGGGTGTTGGCAATCTGAAAGTGTCGCCGGCCCTCTGACGTCAAGTCGCGTCTGGCCAGTTGTGCAGAGGCAAAAAGGCGACAAATAAAAGTCACGCGAAAGCGCGACGCCGCTAACTCCGCTAAACGTTATGCTCGACGAGTGCGATTGCCTCTGATTGTTGCCTCCCAGCGTTGCTTCACTGCAAGCAAAAAGGCAACGCTCACGCAAGGGCCGCGTTGCACTCTTACTTTCTCGTCGTTGGAATTACGTTAGAAAAAGATGCGGCGTCGTTTTTTTACCGCTTTCTGGCTCGTCTGTTGTTATAACGCAGCTGCCGTTTCCCAAAGGTCACTAGTTTATCTGCAGTGCTAGTCAACTGATTGTTTAAAAACGAAAATGAAAAATTGAGGACGCCAACCTCTAGAGCCTCATATTGCAGCGTGAGTGGTGGCTGTTTCCATGACAGTTCCGTTGCTATAATAGGGCATATACTCTCGCACATGGGCACGTCGCAGTCCGACATAGCTTTTACTGTTCATTCTCTTCCCATATCTTTACATTTTTAATGGATTTTTAACCGATTAATTGATTGTAGGGTTTAACGCGCCGAGGCTACGCCTGGGCTATGAGGCGCCGTAGTGGAGGGCTCCGGATTAACTCGGACCACCCGGAGATCTTTAACGTGCGCCGAAATCACGACTCACGGGGGGCGTTTTCACTTTTTGCCTCCACCAGAAAAGCGGCCACCGCGGCCGGGAATCCAATCCGCGTCCTTGGGCTCAGCAGCGCAGCGCCCGAGCCACTCAGCCACCGCGGAGGGTGAATTTTTAAAGGAAGGCTTTGCGCAGTCACGCGTCGATTTAGAAACGTCACCGTAGAAACGACGCCTGTAACTGTAAACGATGTCCGTAGAACCGTTCTCGACTTGTGCTCGCGTAAATGCGGTAGTCTGACGAGACGACATCCCAGAGGAAGCCCCCCCCTCTCCCCCCCCCCCCCTCTTTTTTTTCTGCGTTTTCTTGTTTTTATTAAGGGTAACGGGAGGGCGAGGAGGAAGGTAGTTGCAGCGCATTCCGAGTCGCACTGCAGCATCCCGCGGGTTTCGTTTCCAAGAACAAAGCACACACTGGGTCCGAACGCTCGCTAGAAGAACTCCGCTTCTTTCAAAACGTTGCAGGCGCAGTGTTGAGTCTGTCGTCAGTCTCAGTGCGTTCCGTTCCTGCCGCATCCCCCTTTCCCCCATCTCTCCCCCTGCCCCCCACAGCGACCGTTCGCTCGCGCGTGTTTAGGAAGCAACGAATAGCTGCAAAAGTGGGGTAGCCCGGTGCGCTGTCTCAACGGACGACGACGAAAGACGTGCCAGCTCTTGTAGTAGTAGCGGTAGTGCACTGCGCTTCGAACGCAAAAAGAAAAAAAGATCAACAAGGAATGTTCTCTCCTGGGAAGTACGAGCAAAAAGACGGGCTGCCCCGCGCTTGGAATATTTTTTTTCCCCTACCCGTGTGGCTTCTGCGAGGCTCAGGAGCTTCCCTTGGCAACAAGCGTTCCAGACAGCGCGGAGAGAAAGATGGCGGGCGGAGACTGAAGCAAGGGGGAAGGGTGGAGGGGTGCGCTGTCGCGTTTTGTATTTGCGCGCCGGTTTCCTGCGCCGCCACGACGTCCGCTTTCATTTGGGCTCGGTGCGACGGCGCGCGAATTCTGCTCACGAACCCACCCACCGTCGCCTCTGTATTAAATGCCCTACATTGTGCGCTGCAACGTACTTCTTTACTGCTTTTTCGCCGTACACATCTTTATCTGTTATCCTCCTGGTCGTTTTGTGTCGCCGACATTTCTGGTTTGGGCTTCGTTCCTTTATTTTACGTTCCTTTGTTTTATTTTCCCCCACGATCTCAAAGGGCCGGTTTCATTTTTTTTTTTTTCCTTTTTTTGCGCCCGCCCCTTCGCTTGGCTGTTGAAACAGTGTGCACTGGGGAGAATCAGCCTCTGTCGAAAAAGAATGCTCCCGTGTTCGCTTTCACAATACGAGAGAGGGTCTCTCGTTCGATGTTGGCTCATTTCCCTCGCGTTGCGTGGCCGTCATTGTGTGCGTTACTTACTACACTCCGTCGCTCGTTGTCTTTGCTGCCCCGGTCGAGTTTACATTTCTTTCGTGTGCGGGCAACGGTCTCGTCGTCTTTGCCCGCTTTGGAGGGCAGTTTCGAAGAACGTGTAGGGTGGGCGGATCGATTCGGAACTGGTTGCGCAACTCGCAGGTCGAGAGGCCGAGAAACGGAGAAACGGGGGGGAGCGAGACTTGTTGGATATTTCGCAGCGTAAGTTCTGTTTACGTTGTTCTTGCGAAAACTGTGGCGGCGCTTTTATCACGAAAGTGTTTTATTCCGGGATGCACAAACATTTGAGTGACGTCATATCCGTCACGTAAATGACGCCAGTACAACGAAGCAGGCGGCCTGTAAAGGGTGCACCTCTGCACACGGGGTCTTCTTGCGGGGAAGCAACCTTCAGAACTAAAGAGTACGTTATACTTAGGGTTGTTCGTTTTCGGGTGTTATATTTTAACCCGAAAGTGTCTTATGCCGGGATACACCAAGATTTGACTGACGTCATATCCGTCACGGAAATGACGCCAGTACACCTTTGCCGAAGTGACCCGCCAGCAGGACGTCGCTCGCCAAGCGCACCCACAAGACAGCCGCCGATCCGCAAATCATGCTCGGCTGCAGATTTCGCTGCACCTTTCACTTTCGTGTTTTACCACGAAAGTGAAATGTGCGGAAGTGAAATTACGGAAGCCAAGCCGTTGTTTCACCGGTTGCTGATTAAATGCTTTGCGGTTGTCTTGTCGGTTGTCGCTGTTGAACGGTTATTACATTGCAGACATGTCGTCAATTTTGCTTCGTTGGGCAGGCTTCACTGCAACAATTGATGTGGGAAAGCCAGCTTTCAAAGTCGGCTTCACTTCTACACACGACTGCGCTGCTGAGAAAACATTGTCTAAAGTCGGCCTCACTTCTACACACGACTGCGCTGCTGAGAAACCATTTTCTTTGGGAAATACAAGCTGTCTTGTAATAAAATATAAAGCCCAACAGACATTTTGTTTTTCCCCCCTCTAGGAAGGCTCAGTATTAAACTGCTCTAGTCTAGTGGAAACAAATTTAATTTCTCGGAGAGCATCAACTTGAACTGAAGACTTCATAATAAACCGTCGGCGTGCTGTTAGCGCGGTCGTCGTGGTGAGGATTTCGTCATAACGCATTGCTCTACCCTATGCAGATGTCCTCTGCGATGCTGCGTCGGCCTTTTTTGCACACTCGGGCTTGGTAATAAAGTTTCAGCCACCGACACGAGCAAGCTGCCCGGCGGTTTGCCGCGGAGCCGTTCGCACGACTATCGGCCCACGACTGAACGCCTCTGGCGCTTACAACACAATCAGCCGAACCGTGCGTTCATCTTTAACGCCGACAGCGGCGATAAAAGTTCGCTCCGGCGACGTTTATGTGAACTAAAAAAGCTGCCGGCAGCAACTTTATTCGGAAAACCGTTTATACGGCGCGCGACGCTTCGGGGAATGGCGGTGCACATCTGTTGGAGAACGGTCGTCAGCATTCCTCCATGGTCGTCAGTCATAGCTACCATAACCGCGGGGCGCTGAACGGTCGCCGCAGAACTCGCGTGCGATAGGGTGGGGAGCGAGCTGATGGCGGGAGGGGAAAATTGGCGCTGCTCTCGTACGAACACTGTAACCCGTTGAAGCGACCCGGGCTGCGGACTCGTGTTGGTATCTGCGGAGAGAGGGCTGTTTCGCGTCGTTTGCGAGGGGGGGGGGGGGGGGAAAGTTGACGCTGCTCTGCACCCAACGCTGGGATCCGCTGAAGCGCCTCTTGGCGTTCGGGCGTGCTGCACCAGTGCCGTGTACACGCGCGGCGGGCCGTTGCTCGTCGCGCACGAGCGCCCCAATAACTGCTGCCCAACTCGCGCGTAACGGTCACGAAAAAAAAAAAAATCAAGGGATTGGGGGGGGGAGGGGGGGGGGCAACGAAAACGAGGTAATAACAGAAGAGCCCAACCGCTGTCAACCAGCTGTGACGTTCGTGGCGTGAGAAAAACAAGACAGAAAGGAAGTGGTGTGTTTCTGCTTCATTAAGCGCTCCGGCGAGCAGTAGGAACGCTGGGATGGAAGCGTGCAGTGCTGATGTGCCCGTCTCTTCGTCCGTTCTGTTGCTAGGATACAGACGCTGTGCGGAATGCACCTTGGCACTCGCCCCGTGCGAGTTGCTAAGGGCTGGGATATTGCTCTGGGTGCTGTTACAGCGCACCATTCACTTCGTCGTAGGGACATGCTGTAACTACACTGCGTGGTCAACGAACTTTGTTAATATACAGCGTGCTCAGCAGTATACCGCGTCGCGTTAAATGGGTGCACGACGCGGAAACGGTGCGCCGAAGAAAGTTGGAGGCATGAGAAAACTGTTGCGTAAAATTCCATGTCAAATTTCAGCAATTCTGCACGGTTTCGTAGTAATTGTTTCTGGTAACATACCAGTCTCACTGAGTTCAGTTTCTACCCTGAATTAAGAAAAGACCTTGTACTTAAACACTAGGGTGTTGCAACGAGCATGATCATTCAGTATGTTGATTTGAAATAGTTTTCGCTTGTTCTAGGCATCTGTTTTCGCTGACGGATTTACGTGATCGCACTCTCGTCTCCATCGTTTTCAAAGCTGCTGTTGCAAGCATCCCTTTCTTCCACGCAACAGACAGTCGGTGACCTTAACGCGACTATTGGATAAACCAGCTCGTAAAACCGTGCCGAGAAGGTGAACTTCAGACGGTCGAAAAAAGAAAGTTGTCGGCGGACCTTTTTGAGCCAGGATTAGGCGACGGAGCAGCATTCGTTGCGAAGAGGCTTCCTCCTGGCGTACCGCTTTTAGCGCGGTTATCGATTTTCAATCGCCAGGTCGCGCGGGCGAAGTCGCCACGTGCCGTCGTCCGTACTGCGTGTGATCGACTCGAGAAAAAAACACCGCCTGTCACCTTCGGGACGCCGTTTCAAGCACGAGCGCCCTCGGAACAACATTGTTCTCTGCTTTGCATACCACCCTATTATCAGTCGCCAGTGTAGTTGCTGCCCGCAGGTCTTGCTGTACGCCGTCGTCGCTGGGTTCCACTTGACGAGCGATCGCGCCGCGCTCGGCTCGGAACGCGCGAGCCCGCCTCGCCCTCTGATTGGTCCGCACCCGAAAGCCGTCCGGAGGGCGTTGGTGACGTCACGCGCCGGGGGTTCGGTTGAAGGTCACCTTCGCGCGCCGCGTAGGGCCACGTGACCGCGTTGCGTCTGTAAACACGCCGCCCCGTCCTTGGGGCGAGGAGGCGAAGCCGAACTTCGCTCAATCTCCTCGTCCTTTATTTTACCGGCTCGCGCTCTTCTTTTTTTTATTTTACGGATCCCGTGTTTACGATCGGAATTCTCCCGAATTGGCTGCTCTGAATCGGCCGGCAACGAGCTGTCTGGTCGGCTTCGGCTCCCAATTTGCAATCCCGTCGTGCGTACTGGAGGCTGCTTGTTATCGTGTGTGCACGTAGAAATGTCAGTATCGTTCTTTGTCGCCGTAGTCTTTTCTGGGGCCGGATTTGAACCGCGCGCGCCCGGCGGCGTCGCGCTAGATATCGCCTGCCTCAGTGTCGCACAAAAGCGTCGAAACCATCGAAACGCTTCATTTTAGGCTTAGCTCCCGATTGGATAAGGTAGCTTATTTTAGTTTCGGGTGCCTGTTGACCCGCGTAGCAAGTGTTTGCAACAGTGACTCTCCGCGTAATTTCATTTGAAGTTTTGTTGCTTGTGTCGTACAGGACACTGGAAACGTAGATTGAAAAGGAAGGAAATACAGAAAACTAATTTGAACAAACAAGATGAGATGCTGGGAAGAATTGGTCATTGTCTGAAGGGAAATTGAAACAGCGATTGGAGATTTTAAAAACAATCATGGTTTGAGATCGTCTGTGACATGAACGCCCGATGCATTTCGGGGGAGGGTGCGGAAGAATTGGACACAGATAGGGTTTTGAATGTTTGTCTTTCGATGTTTTATGTTTCCAATGTTTTCCGATAGGGTCGGGAAATTAAAGGCCATTTGATAGTTGCGCTTTCGTAAGTGTGCATCTTGTGTTCCGCCGTCCTACGTCTTCCTCAATGTCGATTTAGCGCAGTGTTTTACGAGAAGGGTCACTGCACCAGGAAAGTTAGGCCGAGAACGGTTTTAAACGCGTGCGTTGCAAACGTTTCACAACCGCCGAGGCCAAAGGTCCTAGCGTTCCAAGGTGACGCTACGGGCTGATCGCGGACCTTTGACCATCTTCGTAGCCTCCCGTTATGACACCTACTCCGCTTCGTAGCCCTGGAGTAACGAGGGATGGGGGGAGGGGGGTTACACCCCGTTTGCCTAACGAACTTTGCGTGGACTCGCTTAGGGTAATCGTGCCTCGCGGTTATACTCCGGCGAGAAATGGGCGTCGAACAGCTTCCTCCTCCTCGCAACCCGGTTCTGGCAGGTCATCCGCGCTTCTTCCTGTACCGTCCAGGTTGCCTGATACCATTGCACGCCTATCGCTGCTGGTCGTCGCCACCTTTTTCCGTTCCCAGCCCTTCGGCCGCCGTTTAATAGACACGCCCCGTCTCGATGCTATGGGAAGTGACCGTGAACTCGGCCGCTTCTCTAGATTCTAAGCTTCTATTATGCAGTCTGTATTGCTCCGGCAAGCGTCCCTCGCTTGCAGTACCGGCCATCGAGGGGCCGCCCTATTATGCGAGAGGTGCGCGGATTGGGTTCCGGCTGATATGCGCGTATTACCATACGCGTACGTTAACCGGCTACTTGCAGGGTTGTGAACGAGCGAAAAAAGAAAGAAATATGCGAGAACAAATTGGAGCATTCAGGTTTCCTGGAGACAAAAAAAAAAAACACGTGAAATTTGATACAACAGTGATTCATTATGCAGGAAGAACGCAGCACATTGCATCACAACGCGACGGGTGCTCGACCCATGAGGGTGCGGTTGGCTATTTTGTCTTTCTTTCCGCCGTGTGTTTTGTGAACGTTTTCTCCCACTGCTGTTAGCAATACACCAGTAGCCTACGGGTGGTTGGGCCATAGCCAGGAAGAGCTCGCCATCCTTTGGCCTACTTAGTATAACTAAATACACCAAATGAAGTCGATTGCGCGTTTACTCACCCCTTCCGTCCACGTCAGAGCAGTAGACATGCGCTATGCGTGGTCGACCGTGCGCCGTGAGTGCTCGAAAGGCTGGCTGACCTAAAATGTGTACAGTCTATAGCCGGCTTTTAATGAACACACCGATAAACGGAAATAAGTTCGTTATGGTATCCCATTTTCGCTTTATATGAACATAAAATAGATGTATAGAAATGGTGACGGGAAACGAAAATGTGTTCGTTATAGCCGGGATTTCGTTAAAAGCGGGTTCGCTATAAGTGGGCTATACTGTATCGCCGCCGTGGAGGATCGATTGAATTATGTGCGGTGCATGCATCTGTGCTGAGGTTGCGCGTTAAAGTACGGCATATGAGCGGCGGTGGCATAAGGCTGAAAACTACGACTTGTCTTCGAACAATCTTGTTTTAAACATCAAGCTCGGAATCCGCCTTTGACCGCAGTTCATTCACCTCATACTGTTAAAAAAATAAGAGCTCTATGCGACAGAATAAGCATGATCTAGTCCTCTCGTACCGCGGAATTTTGAGGAGAATTTTATTCTGAATATACTGCGCATGAGTCATCTTCGCCTTTACGCCTTCGCGCAGTGCTCCTTATATGCTTAACAACTCTCATTCACTTAGCATAACTTTTCCGCTTAATAATGATTCTCCGCTTAATTGCACTGATTATACGATTCAAAATTATCGTTCACCTAACATCACTTCTCCGTTTAATAACTACCATCCGCTTAGTAACACTTATTCGCCTATTAGTACTTCACCGCGCATTCCGGCGAGGTTAAAACTTCACTGTGTGCGCACCATTAAATGTCATAACCGCTGTGCTGCATATCCGGGCAAATTATCCCGGCCGCTGCACCTGCTTTCACATTTAAAAAAAGATTATTCCAGTGTTACTCATACTGACGTAAATGGTTTTCTTAATTCGTTTTATTCTCTGTTCTTGACAAAGGACAAAGGCTACTGCAACTCTCGGTGGGGTACAATAGCCTGCTTCTTTCCGCGTTACATGGATGCACTGTCTCTTGACGCCGGCATGAACTTTAGCGACCGCTGGTGACTCATTCGGTTCGGACACTACTGCGGAAGACAGCAGGGTCCGGAGAGCTATTCGCAGCGTCTTGTATACATATATACCTTCGACCCTGTAGTCTCCGTGTTAATAAATGTCGCCTCGAGTACTTCGATCGTGCTAAATGTTGAAATTTTCTCGTCGAGGCCGAGTTATACGCTCAAATGCCATACGCGTAAATTTGCACTTTTTTTACCTAGTTGGGTGCCCCGTAAGTCATTAATATTGTTTCAGAGAGAGAGAGAGAGAGAGAGAGAGAGAGAGAGAGAGAGAGAGAGAGAGAGAGAGAGAGAGAGAGAGAGAGAGAGAGAGAGAGAGAGAGAGAGAGAGAGAGAGAGAGAGAGAGAGAGAGAGAGGAGTTTGCTGTCGTGTACCCTAACTTGCATGGACGTGCAGTTCTTACTGCAAACCTGAATTTTATCCTTTTTTCTAAAAACAATATAAGCGGTTGTTGTTGTTTCACGTCTTATTTCACTTAAATTGCCCCTGGGGGGCTGCTGTGAAATGGAAAAAAAAAAACCCTTAAGGGGATCAAAAATGAAGAAACGAGGAGACGACCTGTTCGCTTATTTTTTTTTTTTTTTGTCTTTTTTAGAACCCGGGCTGTTCGAGAAGCGATGTAACTAACTTATAAACAGCCTGCATTATGTCACGCGATAATGCTACGAACGAAAGAGGTATTTCGTCACGTGGCGTTACCCCCATAAACTAAGTACGGTTTTCTACCATGGTGGCTGAAGTGGCTGAAGTCAAGCCCGGCATTTTGGTTTCGTTTGTTTGTCAGGAGCCCATCAATATTTCAAAGGCAAGAAAGGCAACACTCTGCGCATGCTTTGTTGTTATTGTTGGAATTCGATCCAGTACACACTTTTTATTGATCCGCGCTGTCCTGTTACTTTGGGTAAAAAATCACTTTATAGCTTACGCAAGACGTGACTAATTCTCTCTGGGCACGCAATTGCGCCATCCTCGCTGTTGCGAAACCTCACGCTCTTCGTTTTTTCTTCTCCTTCGTGATCTGAGCCAGTAACGTCGTATTGATCGCTAGTCGGGGGCTCCGTCGTATCGATCGCCCCCGTTGTCGCCGATCTATACTCCCGCGTACGGGCGTAACTTGTATTCTTAGACTTCAGCCCCCGTTACCCCATCCATCCTGTTCCCGCGTGGTGTGTGTGTGTACCTTCCAGAGCCGACTGCGCATTGTAAACATGCGCGGCCGGGACGGGTCCTGTTTCGGTCTCTTATAGGGGCCATGTATGAATGAAAGAATTGTCCTTTGGTAAAGTTTCGTAACTCACTCAGCCCCATTCCAGCTACGAAATACAATTTTTCTAACGAAAAAAAAAGCAACAACGCCAGGAATATTAAAATGAAGAAAATTTCGCGCTTCAGTGAGGTTACACAATACAGCGCGAGCAATAAAAATCGTAGTTATCGAGCTACAGTGTCGTGACGCAATAGAGGGAACAATAAAAAACATCCTTCACTAGTGTTTACTATTTGGGACAACAACTAGCATCATTCCCGCGCGAGCAACTGGCCCACGAAATACACACCCTGCATACACAAGCTGCCAGAATGCTTCACGAGGTAGTGTTACAGTGGCTACCTGGACATTGTGGGGTGAATGGGAATGTGGTGGCTGACGAAACAGCTTGCGCGGCCCACACCCAATCTAGTGTCATCATCCCGATTCCTTTCTCTAGACGTGACGCCGCGACACTTGCGTACTCCGTGGCGCGGCAGTCACAACTCTCCACATGGACGGACGGGACACAAAATTATCAGCCACTATACAGAATCGATCCCGCCTGCACTTTTCGAATGCCGTGTGGCCTGGGAAAGCGCGACGAAGCAGTCGTTCACCGCATTCGCCTCAACGTCGCTTTTACCAGCCACTACCTGCACAAGACGCGCCGGGTTGCCTCCCCTCACTGTCAAGTATGCAGTGTCCGTGAGGACATAGAACATGTTCTGTGTGTGTGTCCCCGTTATGACACTCCGCGGCTAACCTGGAAGACAACTTTGGGACTGCGTGCTGATGCACCATTGAAGCTTTCTGACGCCATTGGTCCTTGGCACTCAACTGCCGCGGCAACACGGAGTACACGGGCATTGGTGTCATTTCTCCGTGACTCCGGCCTGAACGAAACTCTGTGAATGTGTGCCTTAACTTCACTTCTGTTTGTGCGCCGTGTGCGTGATCCTGCATTTGTCAGTTTGTGTGCTTATTTGCTTTTGTAGTGTCTGTGTGAGTTTTTGTATTTTCGTTTCCCTTCACTTTCGCACATCTCATGTTCATGTGGAGTAGCAAGCCAAGCTCGCTGCCAGGCTGACTTCTCTTCATTCATTAAAGGCATTCCTCCCTCCTCCCCTTCCGAAGCAGTAGCGCGTGAACCTTTACACAAAAATCCCGGGCCATCTCCACTAACGTGAAACCTGGACAGGGGGGAAGCATGCAGTGTGTAAGTGTATTCTTGGGGCCTTGGCGTTTTATCCAACGGAGATGAAACCGTTGGGAGGTAGAGGTATGCAGCTTTGCTGTAAAAGTCTCGTGTCTGTGAAGCACGAAGCTCTCTAGCGCGAGGCGTAAACGAGTGTCCCGGTGGGCTTTTTTTTAGTACGCGTTACGTTCTAGCGCGAGGCGTAAACGAGTTTCCCGGTGTTTTTTTTTTTTTTTTTTTTTGTACCGTGACTACATGAGACGATGCTTACGACGACGACGACAGGAGACGCCAACAGCCCCAGCTCCTTAGGTAGGGGCTTCGCTCCTAGAATCATGGTTATCCCCAAGTCACGTTTCTTGGCGGTGATTTAGCTTCTGGTTCTGGTTTCGGTTCTCGTTTAGGTTCTGGTGGTTCCGTGACGTCATACAGACCCCGCCAAAAAGTGACTGGGGCTCTCCACTGCTTCACGTGCTCCTAAATAGCGAGACCATTGGTTCGAAGTTTGCGATAAAATTGTTATCATTGTAATTGAGACAAATGAGTCTTTTCAACTATCCAAACTTGTAAACTTGTATGTTCTCCTCACGGACCCTTTAAATGCCTGCCTCGGGGAAAGCGACCCGTTGTTGACGTCATCCCTCTCGTTCTGCGCGTCGCTGCAGTCATCAAGTGCAGGAACGTTGTTCGATCAATTCATATCCCGTGCAGAGGTCGTTTGCGGAGGGGCTGTTATGGCGCGGTCATTGTGTGCGTTGGGCTCGCAGCCATCAGTTGCGTTCGTCTCGGAATGGTGCGCCTCCAACGTTATTCACCAACAAAATCAAGAATCACGTTACTCTTTGCTTGTTGCGATCCTCGCGTTACGATCGTGTTCGATTGAAACGAGAGGATGTTATCGCGGATGTCTCTTCCGGTGGAGGGTGATGTTACACAGACTATACTGTGTACTAAAGCGATCGCATTTTTGCGAGCTGTCGCGAGACGAGCTGCGCCGGTCTATATATAGTCGGGCAACCGGGAGACGGCGGCATCGATCGATTGCCGTCAACATTGCCTATCCAGTTGCCAAGAGCTCGCCGTGCGAAGTCGCAGCAGTTGTACCGGCGAGACTAACAGCTCATTCGTTTCACTCTGCTCCGATAAAACGTGAAATGTTATTCGGTGCTGCGGAAAATAACAAAAAAAAAAAAATCACGCATCTCCACGAAGTGAACCATGGCGAGTGGGCGAAGCACTGGGGATCGTTCTTACCGTAAATCACCCGTGGCATTGCCCACTCGCGCATGTAAATGGGTGACAACGCGTGTGTACAGTATATACAATTCCAATCCAATCCAATCCAGTCCAATCCAATCCGGTACAATTCAATCCAATCCAATCCAATCCAATGCTCCTCGCGCATGCGCAACACTGTGTACACGGACGCCAAGCCCCGGGCAAAGCGAAGTCCTAAGGTGCTTCGCCCCTTAAAAAAAAACAGAAAAAGGAAATCGAATGCGCAGCCATTCAGAGTTTCTGAGCCTCTTCGATTTGGCCTGCACTTTCTGCATGAGTTCAGGATGAGTTCAGCCAGTTCAGCGCAGGCGCCGCCACTGCAGAACCGGTCCTGCACTTTTGCCGTCTGCTTCTGCACCTCCTCCCTGGGAGGTGCAGGGAAAGCGTGAACTCATCCTGCACTCTCTGCACCGTCGGTAAATCGAAGAGGAAAGTGCAGGCGCCGCGCGCTGCACTCGAAAATCGAAGAGACGAGTGCTGCGCTACCTGAATGAGTGCAGCGAGTGCAGTAAAATCGAAGACACCTAGTGTCGGTCGGTGTTGTTGCCCGCGCGTTTCTTCGTTCGCATACTTTCGGGGTGTTTTTCCGCTCCTCCGCTGAGTGACACGGGGAGGGCGGCGAAGGAAACGCAGAAAGCCGTTTTGTTGATCGCTTCAACCTCCTCCCCTGCCTCGCGTGTTTATACGTCTCCTTTGTCTCACCTAGTGCGAGCACGAGCGGCCTCTTTCCCCCGAACCCGCCGTCTTCCGTCTCGTATCCCGCAGAGGGCAGGCAGGCAGCTGTGCCGGCCAACTACGCAGTTGTTCGAATCGCGTTTCAGCGGCTCGGGGGACCCACGCTGAGTTCGTCTCCCGCATCTGTTTGTGCTCCTCTGCGCGCAGCAGTTTGGAGAGAAAGCTTGCAAAAACAAAAACAAAAAAATAACAGCAATTTTTTACTCCACAACAGATTTTTCTTAGACGCCCTCGTCTTGGAAAAAAATTAGCAGCGGCTCAGCTCGGCTATGCCAGGATATACGTAGCATGAGCTGAGGTTCAGCTGGTTATTCTTAGGTTTCCTGGTTGTCTAGGATTAGCTGATTATCATGCTTACTCCTGCGAAAACGATTTCCAATCCAATCCAAGCCAGTCGCGGCGGCGGCCCCGGCGCGCCAGCTGTGTGCCGTGAGACGTCACTGCTCCTCGCGCATGCGCAGCACGGCTCTCCAGGAGCCACGCGAAACTGCTCTACTTCGGCCAGTGTAGCTCACGCTACAAAATCTGAGCGCTTGTCCTGTCGTTCTTCCGTGTGTCGTTGTCTGCTCTAATTTTTAGTCTGTTGTTGAGTAACAACGTGCACAGGGGGTTCCAGCCAACGAATAGCGTGGACAATTTTTCACGCCGGGCGCCGACTATTCGTCTCCTTATTGTCGCCAATCTCTTTCTTAACGGTGTCCGCCATTAGCGATGCAATTTCTGCGATCGGGTTCGTCGGACGCCGCAGTGAAACGTAGCACCCCCCCCCCCCCCAGTCTCATTACCTACGCAACGGAGGGGGGGGGGGATTGGCCAAGAATAGATAGGAACTGCGTGCCACGTGGTCGAAACGCGGGTTTGTTTGCGGGCCCAGTCGCTTGATTTGACTTGATCAATATCCCCACTGAAATGTATAGAGAGTAAATCATTTCCGATTTAACGAAGTGCCGCTTGTAACGCAGCCATTTTTTTTGTCTTGGGGCTTCGCTATAACGAATATTCACTGTTTATATATTTTGTACGCGACGTCTTCTCTGCCAGCACCTGGATGGCGTTACTGGTCCCAGAAACGTACCGCGAAAGCAACGGAAAGCATACTAAACAATCCAATTTTGTTTCATGTTTCAAATAAATTTTGTTTTGGTCTAATGACGTCTGCGGCTGATAAAAATATATTGAGGTGCAGCTATATCGACATGTGGTAGATTTGACGCTTTAACGCTGGCTATCAGTCGGGCCACTTGTTCAAAACTGCCCTTAGTTTCACGTTCTCGAATGCACCGCCGGTATACAAGTGGCAGTCGACATCCTGAGGAGTTTCTTACGTTTCTTTAAAATAGATTTACAAATTTTGGATGCTGCCGCAATATGCATGCAATCCCTTTCCACAGTCCTCTCACCCTTCTTCGTAAACGGAATGAGATAGAGGAGGTCAAGAAAACCAATTACGGAGACCCTTGCCTCGGGCTTTTTAATGTGAATAAGGGTTTTCAAGAGTCCATAACGTGTACAGTTGGCGCGATCAATTTATTCCGAAACAGATGGCGGCGTTTACGTCAAATAAATTTCCCGCTTTGTACGCACTAATGATAGTTGTAATACTATTAACAGTAATGACGAAAACAACCTGAAAATTGTGCTGCTCCTCCTCCAGTGCCTGCGCCTTCCTGCACCTCATGTTTGGCTTGCCTCTTTTCATTCCTTCATTTTCTTCTCTCTGTCATATATTTTCATAATGGAAGGAGATTTCGATAAAAGCAACACAGCAAGCGGTGCGGTCTGAACGCTGAGTGTAGACCCAAGAATTAATCAACGTAATCAAATATCAGTTACGTTCGTCCAGTGTCCTGCCCCAATCCCACCATAAAACAACTTTTAATGGTTTCCTAGAACAATCGCGCGGGGAAGGCTTGATACAGCCACTCGACAGTTGCGATGAGCGTTCGCTTTAATCAGTGCAAGCTGTCCTAAACGTAATGCACGGTCTCTTTTTCTTCGTTTCGTCAACAGGTCGACATCGGCGTGTAAAAGTCGTCATCGCAAAACCGGGGAAACTTGGGGGAGAGCTTCCATCCATGCCAAATCGCTCAATTTTATCTCACTCTCTCAAAGCAAGCTTCACAGTGCAGTAATAGAGAGGACGTGACCCGTGGAGGAAAAGCAAAACAATGTAGGGGCAAAGCTTCCGATTCAGCCGCTTTGGGCGCTTACATGACAAATGGCAGTCGCTTCGGCGGCGCGCGACTATGGAATTTTGTTTTCGTGGTTCCCCCAGGCGTACGTGTTCGCGATCACATGCTGCCGCGCGCGCCATCAGCTTTCTATTTCCTGCCGAACTGCTGCTGCTGCTGCTGCGGTATAGTGGTGTGTCCGCTTCATTTCTTTGTCATTCCTCCCTTCCTGCATCCGATCAGTGAGAGGAATGTTCGCTTATGACGCACGCAGGGGCCGCCGCCGGCGCGCTCGGGCGTGCAGCGCGTTAACGACGGCGCGTTCGTTATACGCCGAGCGAGTTGTCCGAAACGTCTGTCCATGACCGAAACTAGCAGTCCGTGCCAAGTCTCCCGTTTGCCTGCAGGTGTGGCAGCGGCGCGAGAGTCGATCTGCGCATGCGCGATGACGTCACTGGATGGCAAGAATGCATGGCCTGCCCTTCGGTTTGTGGGGGAGAATGGTGTTGATGGACGATAACTACAAATGAGCATAGACGGAGAGAGGAAACGTCGAAGTTGTGGGATGTGTTTTCCGGAATGGCAATTTATTGGGCATCTCTGTACAGTTGGGCTAAAGCCCCTCTGTGTTGCTCTCCTGGACGTGATGAAGGGGTTTCACATGGGCTAGCTGGCCGAAAACAACATTTGAAAGTACATTTCTTCACTCTCCCATAGAAATAGTCATTGTTGCTCGCATTCCTTCCTTTTCTTTGCTCAAGGAACCAAACTTTAGTCGCCCGTTCCTGTTACCATAAGTGCAGAGATGTAGGAAAGGGATGACGCCTCATAGATGCGTGGAGTGCCGCAAGGTCGCTCATTTAGCCCTCTGCTGTTTATCTGTTGCGCGTATGTTAAACTACATGTCGAGTCGTTCTGTAGCGGTGAGATTCTACGTTATACATGTTATTTATAGGAACGATGAATGTATAGCCCTCGTGCCGTTTTCTTCTCCGATCAACTCCTGTCATTTAGCCCGATCAGTTATACCATTTGAAGTTGCGGTTCTTTCGGCGTGGCCTGCTTCAGTTCATATAAATCGAATTTCCTCTTGCCGCAGCTGTCATGTGGTCGGGCAGCACAACAGCGGCTTTTCCAGCTGTGCAGGTCTATGTACCGAGTATGCGTCACCATTCTCGTCGTCCTATAGTGGAAACATAGCTCAGTGTAATGTATAGGGCACGGCGACTCAAAATAAAAAGACAGCTGGCCTGATTGATCGGAGAAGCTCGTTTGCTTTTGGAATGTATGGCGTGATGTTAAATGTGCGATGGAGAAAGAGAGAGAATAAACTTTTATTTTGAGCAAGCGCTGATGTTGGGTAAACGAGTATAAACAGGACAGGAAAGCTCGTGTGCTCATAGCGCACTTTCTTAAAATTCCGTTGTTTTGAACGCGTAAACATTCTTCGGCCATCTCCTCCCCACAGAAATCTGCCCGTCTGTAACACGTGACACCATATGTAACGAAGAAGCTACGGGAGCTTCTAAGCAACTCTTAATTGTGTGCAAATGCGAGAGCACTACTTGTCGCTGCGTTATGCGTGTATATGTTTCAGCGCGGTGGGGGAAGATTGTTTTGCTGCGAAGTCACGTCGGGCAAACGTTTCGATGCGTTGCGATCGTCTCATACTTAGTCGTCTGTTTCCCTCGTCTCCCGCGCGTCTTGTATACGCGAAAATACGTTATAGTAGAAGAAGCTACCGAACCCCAGACTTTTGTTTGTCCATGCGTTTGCGTGCGCCCTACATCTCCGAAGTGACCAGGTGCTCCAGTAAATGCAAAGTATAAACAACCTCTTATCAATTCGCTACATTAAGCGCTATCAATTCGCTACATTAAAAGCGCTGACGCAATTGCACTTTTTTTTTCGTTAAAGGCGCCGTGCAACGCTTTCGATAAGCGCTTTCACTCCTTCCTTCGCGTCTGGAACCACTGCGAAAGCTATAGTTGTCGCCAGCACGGAGCGGCACTGCGTGATTTGCGCGTCGCACCAGGTATACATCTTCCATTTCTGCTTTGTTTTTGTGGCTTTATTTTTAAGTTGCTGTCGAAAAGCGTTCATTGCTGCAACTGAAGGAAAACCGGCCAACAGCCACTACATGGTCTTAGTGACGTAATTCGAGCCGTCGAAGAACGTCAAGACCGGGAAAGAGAAACAAATCCTTTGAGCGAGTTAACAAGTTATATGATGGGCATAGAGCAGTAATTTTTGGCTGAGGTACTTTGCGACCCCCGAACCTAAGTACTGGGTGTGTTGGGTGACTACTTTCTGCAAGCATTTAAGATTTCAAAAAAGTTCAAAGAAGTATCGCAGGGTCCCTTTATAATGATTGCCATCTAGGTTTGGTTGGCGGTCCCTGCTGGGAGCGTGGGCCGAGTTTTAAACCATTAGCGCATGCGAACTCCCACCGCGTTCGGGATCGCGTCATTCGCGTGGGCGCTTCCGTGCTCTTTCGCTGTACGAGACGGAGGTGCATGCCGCAGCGATTGCGAATTAGTTGCACCGCCGAGGACGGAGATTTCGAGAGCGGTTATTTCTGCACCGTGGAGGTGTATCCTTGCTTCGCTCGAACACGTACACGACCTTAGCGCTTCTTTCAGTCCAAAAACAAAGCCTCGCGGTGAAGCCAAGTTCTCGGGCAGCGCGCGGTGTCATTTCGTCGTGCCGTCATTCACGCAGTCGGTGTGAATCTGTGCGTTGTGCTCTTTATAGGCCGCCGTGTCTTGGGTCACCTTGTGTCGGCGTCGTAGCTCGCGCCGCTGCGTCTTGGGGACCGCGGCCTTCTTTTGCGAGCAGCTGTATTCGCCGCAGCGCACGCAGGTGGTCATCGGTATGCGGCCTGACTCATGGAACAGAGCCCCGGGCACAGGGTCTATACAACTGCCGCTGTCACAGCTCCAGTGAGCGGAAGCCCGCTCGCTCCGCCGCGGTGCTTCTGGCCCACTGCAAGCTCACGGGACTCGGCTTTAATAATTGGACTCATTTTAGCAGCGAAGCTGCTTAGCAAATCGTGATTTTGCGTGTCCGCAGTTAAAAATACCAAGAAAATGCCGAGCATACCAACTTTGGGAGATTGTCCAAGATTGGCCAAAACGAGAATAGCCATTTTGGGAGACTGGCCAAGATTGGTAATGATGATGATGATGAATAAACCTTATTTGAGTCGAGGCGCTGAAAGATTGGTAAAAAAAAAAAAAAGAACTCCAGCGTTCGCCGTAATCGTGGCAACATTTGCTCGCAACGAGAGAGACACGTCATAGCGTACGCCCCTCTAAGGTCATGTCCAATGATTATCCCTTCCAGAAAAATGAAAGAAGCTTACATGTATAGCAACAGCGATAGAGGAAAGGCCATTGCGGCAGCGAAGGAGCAAATCGGCTGCAACCGTGGATTTTAAACAGTCGGGATGGCTGTGAAGGTTGCCTACAGCTCCAGCGTTCGCCGCAACCGTGGAAACACTTGCTCGGAACGAGAAAGACTCCCGCGTTCGCGTAATCGTGGCAACACTTGCTCGGAACGAGAAGGACACGTCATAGCGTACGCCACGCCAGTTTGATGTCCCAGGATTATCACTTCCAAAAAAAAAAAAAAGAAAATGAAGGAAGCTCACACTATAGCAACAATGACGGAGTAAAGGTTTTTGCGGCAGTGAAGAAGAAGCGAATCGGCTGCGACCACTTATTGTTAAAGTAAAGGTCGTTGCGGCAGCGGAGAAGAAGCAAATCGGCTGCAATCGGGGACTTCAACCGTCGCGATGATTGTGAAGGTTGCGTACAGCTTCGCTGCCTTCAAGCCTTACGCATTAGTTTGAGCTTCCTTCGTTTTACTTATTGTTGTGTTCGAAAACATCCGCAACCACTTGAAGAATGTGCGGTTTCATCATTGCCTCTACATTGCACCCTGTTCGACCAAGCGGCGGCGGCGACCACGAGGCGGAGATCAGAGCCGAACCACGCTGAACCTGGCATCGCATGAAGTGTTTTCGCTCTGCGAGGAACCCGTGCGAGCGGCCGTGGACATACGATATCCCAACGGATCGCGCGGAGCTACGTGGCCGACAATGCCAGCGCACGCACGTGTGTGTGTTATGACGCCTTCGCAGGTGGCGTGATGTTTGCACCACGTTGCGGAGGATCCATTGAACTCGAGGTGACCCTGTGAATTACGAAGAATGGCAAGGACCGTGCAAGACCGCAAGCGACGAATGATCGCCTTGAGAGAGGCGGTTGTGCATCGGATAATTGGTCGGAAGGAACACGGGCCGGACATTTCGTCTGCAGCCAATGGGAAGTTCACGAAAGGGAAAGTGCTGTTCTTTGATTGGGCTGCAGGGAATCCGTTGTGTTTAGAAAGCCTATATAACCTCTTGTAAATACACTCTAAACAGAGCAGGATTCTCTCAGATGTCGTGGTTGTCTGATCCTCAAGGGGCCAGCAGATAACGAGTTCGTCTTCATTCCCCATGTCAGCGGCATCCATCTGCCGCTCAACCAGCAAGGCGAACGTAAAGAAGAAAAGAGAAGAACTTGACTGTTATGATGGATTTTTAATTTTTGTCAGCTTTGAACTTAATTAGAACTCAGTATTGGACTCAACTAGGACTCAACTAGGCTGCTAAACTTTAGGTTCGGTTTGGGTTTCAATTTGGGCCCAGTTCTGGTCTCAATGACGGCTCGGGGACACAAACTCGGGCTCAGTTTGGACTTTGTCTCGCCGACTCAACTTGTGATGGGTCTGTCAGATGGTGTGCGGAATAGTAAGAGGAGGCAAACACAAAATTGACGCTGCTTTTTTCGCAGTTCTTGAGCAAGCTGGATGCGTGTCTCTGTATACCGAGGTTCCGCGTTGTCCGTTTGGTGTCCGTGACCTGATAACATTTGCGGGAAGAAAAGGGCGCTCACCGCTTTATTGCCCTTCACAATTGCGGGACATTGCGAAATGCGGAGGGTAGGAGCAGCTTTATGCTTCTTGGGAACTGTTACGGAGTTGCGTCCGTCAGGCGGGTTTCTTGCGTGCATGGTCCTACGTGACGAGAGATGTAACGGCTTCGTAGAATTTGCTCGTTGGACATTAAGGCCCCGTTTCACCAATTGCTTCGTTGTGTAGATCTTCTTCCGCCCAGTTAGACGTCTCGTCGCTAATCACGTGACTGGTTATGTTCACGCTAATTGTTCGGGATGAGTTAAACTAAATGGGCACCTGGAAAACGCGGGGAGGAGCGACGAAATCGCGTTATTTCTACTTACCGTATTTACTCGATTCTAAGCACCCCTTTTTTCCACGATCTCGATGAGGGGTGCTTAGATTCGCATGCAAACTTTTCCATTTTTCCCCCCGAAAGTAGGGGAGGGTGCTTAGAATCGCAAAAATACGGTATATTTTTCGCTCTGAGTGATTTTGCTGTCTTATTGTACTTGTACGTATACCCGTCACCGCTTACTGACCCGGTTATCTACGCAATCTTCCTAACGAGCCTAATATGTGAGCGAAAGTAGTAATTGCGTTAAATATTTGGCGTGAGGGCGTTCATCAGTTTTTTTTCCCTCCCCGCGTTTTTCTGGCTGCGTTGGAAGGAAAAAAAGGGATTGTAAGAAATAAATGTGTGGCAGTCCAGGGGTATTATGTATGTCCATTCATCGCTGTTTGTCCAAATGTAAGTCCATTCTTCGCTGTGCGCACAGTCTAGTACTGAAAATATCCGTGCTGTGATAGATAAAGGGAGAATCGCCGTGCGCGCGTTGGAGAAATTTAGAGATAACCTCCAGTTATTCCGCGTCCGTGCATTTTTGATTCGCAGGAAAAACCGCAGAATGCCGAGGTTGCCTAATGTGCACCGCCCGTCCCGGACGTTACGCGCTCGCATTCTGCATCGCAAGGTGGGCCAATGTCGCGCTAAAGTTCGACCCCGGCAGCGTGAACTCCGTCCGTATAGGGGTGCATGCACATGCACTTTTTCTGTGCCGTGGATGCCGTTCTCTTGCATCTGCGCATTGCCCGATGGTTCCGTCTCCGTCATGTGACTTGGTAAGTGATCGTAACTGTATACATGATTGAACCTATACAACATGATTCAAGTGGACGCTCCTTGAATCTATTTTTTGGGCTTGGTTGTATATCCCGTGGTGTTGTGCGCTTCCTTTGTCTATGTACACACGCACACGCACACGCACGCACACGCACGCGCACGCACACACACACACACACACACACACACACACACACACACACACACACACACACACACACACACACACACACACACACACACACACACACACACACACACACACACACACACACACACACACACACACACACACACACACACACACACACACACACACACACACACACACACACACACACACACACACACACACACACACACACACACACACACACACACACACACACACACACACACACACACACACACACACACACACACACACACACACACACACACACACACACACACACACACACACACACACACACACACACACACACACACACACACACACACACACACACACACACACACACACACACACACACACACACACACACACACACACACACACACACACACACACACACACACACACACACACACACACACACACACACACACACACACACACACACACACACACACACACACACACACACACACACACACACACACACACACACACACACACACACACACACACACACACACACACACACACACACACACACACACACACACACACACACACACACACACACACACACACACACACACACACACACACACACACACACACACACACACACACACACACACACACACACACACACACACACACACACACACACACACACACACACACACACACACACACACACACACACACACACACACACACACACACACACACACACACACACACACACACACACACACACACACACACACACACACACACACACACACACACACACACACACACACACACACACACACACACACACACACACACACACACACACACACACACACACACACACACACACACACACACACACACACACACACACACACACACACACACACACACACACACACACACACACACACACACACACACACACACACACACACACTGAGCTTCGAATATAAGGCGGGGTATGGCTGTGAGACTGCAGATGTTGGAAAAAACAACTCTCTTTATATTCGAATAAATACAGTATGTATTCATTTTGCCATTTGCTTTTTTTTTTTTTTTTTTTGCTGATTGACCATAGGAAAGCGAGATTACATGCAGTCCTATGCGGCTAAAGGGATTCCTCGTCTTCAAATGCGATCATGATCTGTACAGTTTCTAAGGGCGTGGTGGGATAAGCGGGGATATACCGCCGAACAGCCGTGGCTTTGCTTGCCACACACAGGCAGGCGCCTAAAATTGTTTGGCGTTTCCCGAATGAAGAGACTCCAGTTTCCTGCATTTCATTTTTACTTCGTTAGGCCTTCAAAATTAAAGTTTGCCTTCTTTTTATTGTGGGTCAGTAAGTGTGCAAGCATTATGTATTGTGCGGCCATGTGACGTGTAGGCAGCGCAATGGCTTCGAATTCACGCGCGTCGTATGCGCACCATTTGCGCGCGGCCGTGTTCCGCATGCGGCGCTGTTTGTATGCCCTCGTCTCCACCAGCGATAGCGCGGTCCCACGCTTCTCCGATGTCGTGGGCACGCGATCCCGGAAAGCGCCGTGTCTCCACCGCCGCACGGCACGAAACCTTTCTTGCTGCGTAGAAGCGCGTGCAACGAACATCTTATCCCGGCGTGCGTATACGAGGGAACAGCGGAACGTGATTGTTCGAATTTTCCAGATCGCGTCGTTTGACCCCGACAGGGCGACTGGTATCCGCTGTACAAGTTAGTACCCGTCGTTAGTACTCGTTGGTACCCCTCTCCCCTTGTTACTACTCGTTAGTACCCCTCGTTAGTACTCGTTGGGGGTTCTCGTTAGTACCCCTCTCCCTTCCTTTTTTTTTTTTTAGGGGCAAAACCTCTTAGGTGCTTGGCCTGTCGGCGTCTCATGTCGTCGTCGTAACCGTCGTCTCACGTAGCCACGGTACTAAAACACCGGGACACTTGTTTACGCCTCGCGCTAGAACGTAACGCGTACTAAAAAAAAAACCGGGACACTCGTTTACGCCTCGCGCTGGAACGCTTCGTAACGCATATTAAAAAAAAAAAAAACACCGGGACACTCGTTTACGCCTCGCGATGGAGCGCTTCGTGCTTCAAAGACAAAAGACTTACAGCAAAACTGTATACCTCTACCCCCACGGTTTCGTCTCCGTTGACGAACACGCCAAAACGCCAAGAGTACACTTATGCATTGCATGCTTCGCCCCGCCCCAGGTTTCAGGTGAGGGGAGATGGCCCGGGATTTCTTTTTCTTTTTTTTCCGTTTTGTTGGTTTGGATCCCCTGGCTGCATTTGATGGGCGAGGTCTTCAGATTGCGAATGAACTGAGTTTCGTTGTCTGTGGTGACCGTGTCGGCACTGAACGTGACGTACTGAGTGTAGATTGTGTCGTAGGCAGTGGTCGCAGCTGGCGCTGGCGAAGATAAGCGCAGAACGTAAAGTTCATGTTTCAACCCATATCGGCGTAGCAAGTTTGCACCGCTTCAAAGGAGCAATAAAGAAATCCTGGGCCATCTCCACTATCGTGAAACCTGCATGGGGAGGGGCGAAGCATGCAGTGTGCGGTGTTTCCTACAGCAAAATGGCTGCTAATGGGCAATGAAAGACAGAAGACGATTGCGTTTCAGCTATTATGTACAATCAGCAATCACGTATACCTAATCCCTGTCAATATGCATAATCTATTTTTTGGGTTCTTCTCCCTCGACCTGGTGTTGATGCGGCTCTTGCGCTTCAAAGTCGTAGATCGTGCCGAGTTCAGGTAGAGGTACACAGCTTTGCTGTAAAAGTCTCCTGTCTTTGAAGCTCGAGGCGTTGGAAAACGAGTGTCCCGGTGTTTTACTACCGTGACTACCCGAGACGACGACAGGAGACGCCGACAACTGGAGCCCCTAATGTGCTTCTCCCCAGAAAACTCGGGCTTGTTTACAGCGAGAACAAAATGGGTATCGAGCTATGTTTATTGTAACCAACCCATACCGGTGTTATTCGATAGGAAATTTATTTTGTACCACCAAATCCTATTGCGACCAAGTTCGCAATACTGAATTCGGCATCATTTACCGATTGGTACATCTACGCCAACCACGACATCTATGGATTGTTTAGCCTATCTATACTTGCACAGTTGGACCGAGGCATAACAGCAAGAAGGACGGAAGGAGTACCTAGTCCCACAGCGCCGGGCGTCGAAACGGCGGATATCGAGGATTCGCTTCCACAGCTGTCGCTCCGCTTCGATAGCAACAGATGTCACTGTGGTAAAAAGGCGCGGCAACGTCTGCGTTGCTTTCGGAGCGTCAACGTACTGGTCTGGTGACCCTCGACTCCTTCTTGGACTGGACGAGCAGCGTGTCCCGTGTGGAGGTCATCTTGTCCGAAGGCCACTTTCTGTGTCGTGCCTTTCTTCGAGCCTGTGGCAATGGAGCGGCAAAAGAGCGGCCTTTTTCGAGGGCATACCGCGAAGCGTTCTCCGGGCGATCCGTTTATCTCGCGGTGCACTCTGATATGCGTGGCCACAATGCCGCGCGAGCTCATTTTTCTTTCTCGGCTCGAGGTTTCCGTTCTGCCTTCCTTTTAGCCATACCTCGCGTGTACCTGTGCGCGCAAGGCAGAAGAGGGGGGACCTTCGTGGTTGGTCGAGGTGCTGCTGATACGCTAGTTAGAGCCGTTCAAAAAGCGCGCCACGTCCGCCGAGAAAAATCGTCCTTAGCCGCCGCGCGGAGTGAGCACCTTTTCACGCGCGGTTGAAGAATTCGCGCGAATGCAAAACGCGGGCTGTTTTATTCCTTTCTTTGTTTTTTTTTTTGCCTCGTCTTCACCTTCGTATAATATGCTGCGCCGGGCTTCTTTTTCCTTTAAATGCGAGTTGGTTGCCCGCAGGACATGCGTGCCAAGGCGTTGTGTTTTGCGTTGACCTCGAGCGCTGCCTCCAGTGACAGACTAGGTCGCTTTGTCGCTTTTGTTTTCGGGTTGCTTGAATTTTTTGGCGCCAAAATGCGGCGTTTGTGCTGAGTGCACCGGTGTTCCGCAAGGACGTAAGATGCGCAACCTCTTTTGTTCTCAGCTTTGCGCTCATCGTTGCGCTTATCTTGGTGCTTTGTATGCTCCTCAGGAAAGATAAGTTTTGGAACTGTAACTTGAGTTAGTTACAGTCATCAGTTGTCACCAACTAGCCCAGGTTTCAGTGTTATTGAAGTGTTTGAAATTCACGCGGCAAATTCAAGCCCAATGAAGGAACGGGGTATCTGCGCTGATAAGTACTACAGAGCAAATACGTATATATATATATATATATATATATATATATATATATATATCGCCCATAAAATTTCTATTCCGGCATCAGACTCGCCGGACTTCCCGCGAACTAAAGGTAGCCTTTAATGCGCGCCGACATGCGTACACCTAATGAACGCCTGACACGTTGAAGCAAACGCATTCACGGCTGTAAAAGTAATTAAAAAAATAATAATAATGGCACGCGTGCTGGGAGAAAGTGCCGGAACTGAAAACAAACTTGTCACTATAATGAACGGTAGGCCTGTAGAACACCTTCAGGCATCATGCACCTTCACCGCTAGTGAAGGGGGATGTTTCTTTGACCAACGCTATTCTCTCTCTCTCTCTCTCTCTCTCTCTCTTTCTTTCTATATATATATATATATATATATATATATATATATATATATTATAATATGAGTTCCGCGTGGGCAGTTTGCAGGTGCCGTTATCCGCCACACGAGGCACACTTTCGTTTCGCGTGGCTGGCATTATGACAGGGGGAGGGAAGAGGGGGCAGCGAAAGAATGAGGCGCTTAGAAACAGTCGTCGTTGAAAGATCCACGTGCAGAGATAGACGCCGCCTCGTACAAACGCGTGGGGCGCTCTCACTTCAAATGACTCCCGCGATAGCACATTGTCCCCTGTGGTCGCTCATTGTCTATTCCCTAATTAGACATGCACCGCATCTCGAAAAGATCAACTCATAACAATGAAAGAAAAAAGACGGGAACGCAATGAAAAGGGCTCGCCTCAAAATGTAGCTCTCTCTCCCCTTCTCTCTCTCTCTCTCTCTCTCTCTCTCTCTGTTTCGCGCGCTGTATATATATATATATATTAAAACATAAACATTTAAAAAAATAAAAGTTTACTGATGTTTCAGGGAGAGGACTCCCTTTTTATATATGTATATATGTATACCCCCGCAATGAATGAGACATGCTGCGCATCTCGAAACTGGAAACAACGGAAGAAAGAGTGTTACAGTGAAAAGGGTTGGCCTCAAATTTGCGTCTCTCTCTCTCTCTCTCTCTAGTACAGCCGGTTATCCCGTAATGAAAGCGCGTGCATGTCGTTGTCGTCGTGTACGTGCCTCGTACACGGAGTGCAACGTAATGAAGGTGGAATTATGCGAAGGGGGAGGAGAAGGAGAAGCAGGGGATCCCAGTCTCGCCTTCGCCTTCGTCGTCGTCGTCGTCGTGCCAGGCGGCCCCGATCCTCTCTCGAGCTTCCGCTCCCTGTTTTCGGCCCTGTCTTCCACTCCGGCTGCTGGTTCGGGGTGTAAAAAAAGGGTGTCAAGGACACTCCTTCGCGGACGCCGGCATCGGCGTGAAGGCGACGCGCGCGGAGCCTCTTCTGACGCCTGTACATGCGGGGGGAGCTGGTTTGAAGGTGTCATAAAGGGGAAAGGGAGGCCGCGTGCCGTTACAAACAGATCCGTGGTTAGCAACAGCGCAGCGAAGAGCCAGGCCGCCAGGCGATGAACAACAGCGTCTGGCGTCAGTGCAAAACAGTGCCTGGATAATTCCGCTTCGGTGATAGCTGTAGCTACTGTTGTCGCCGCCAAGGCTGCTTTTATCACTGGCGCCGAAAAAAAAAAATACCGTTCGTGATTGGGTGTCTTTCAAAACATTTGGGGAATGAAAAAAAAAAGTTTTGTTTTGGAATTCTAGCTAGGGAATAAAATTACACCTGTGCTACGCAGGAGTTTTGAAGGCCTTCGAACGCATTTGCTAGCGTTGGAACTGGAAATTGCGCTTTGTGTACACGTTGCACAAAAGTGGCCGCCGAGTCACTTGTCTTACAGCCATTGATTAGAAATCGCATCAGCAGTTTTAAGGGCCACCGTCTCCACTGTCAATTGGAAGTTTCTGTGTAGAACAGGTACTATTATTAGACGAGCGTGTAAGGCTGCTGCGATTCGAGCCTTTATCCTGTTGTCTTTGATATTCGTTGACACCTTCAAACAATAAATATCAACAAGGGGTTGAATAATTGCACTGTTATTAGCCTTATTATTGAATGAATAGATATTTTGTTCAGCTCGTAATCTGCTTTCGTTCATATTACGCCTCGGGTAGTCTGAACACGTCGTAGGTATCAACAAGGGGTTGAATAATTAATTGCACTGGTATTAGCTTTGTTCTTGCATTAATAGAGATTTTGTTCAGCTCGTAATCTACTTTTGTTCAAATTCAGCCTCGCTTCGAAGTCGGAACATGTCGCAGATGAAGGAGAGGTACTACATTGAAATTCCCGGTTACTTTATTTTTCAGTACTCGCCAACGCGGCATTAAACTGAAGAACGATGCCAGAGTTACCGAAGCGGCCTGTGAGAGTGAAGACGCAGTAAAATACCTAATAACATGATGCATAATGTAGCAGTCTGACATTTAGTCATATGACCAGTGCACGCGCATATTCAATAAGAACAACAATGCCTCGAAAGCAAGGAAGCCAAAGTTTTAGGAAACGTATATTCTATCATACAATAAGCAATTCAGTGCTTTGTACAATTATATTGTGCCTTATACAATAGGATGAAGTACAACATTCGATGTGAGCGCGTGCAAGCTGTAAGGGTGACGGAATATATGTCATGAGTCACTGTACAGCCTTTCTAAAACATTTTTTGTGCAATAAAACACTACGTTATGTCGGTTGAAACAGCCAGAAATTGCCAGTGCTTTGTTATATAGCAAACTCCCGTTAATGCGAACCCGAACCCGAAGGAACCGTGAAAATGTGTTCCTGTTATCAGAAATTCGTCTCTGGCGGTCTTTTTTTTTTTTTTTTTTCTTGCATTGTGCCCGTTACAAGAGAACAGCAGTGTTGTTCGTCTTAACCACTGAGTTTGTCTTAACCGAGTTCGTCTGAACGAGAATCTACCGTATTCGTTTGTATCGTCATTTTTTTTTAATGTTCGGAATGTTAGAAAGCAAAATTTCACTGTCGGAGGCACAGCAAAACATTGAAACAGTAAAACGTGATAACAGGATAGTCATATGTAGCAGAGAAAACAAATGCGTGTGCCGTCCAGTTTCTTTTTTTTTTTTCCCCTTTTTTTTTTCGTCTCGCCGTTTGTATGTTTCTCCCAGAAACGGTGACTCATGCCTGTTGTGCGTTGTGGCTGTATTGTCTATTGTCGAATCGGTTACTGAAGAGCTCAAAATATATTCGGCGTCCTCTACATCCTCTAGTTAGATTTTGATTACCTTTTATTTAAATCGAGGTGTGTAACAGAATTTTATTAAGGCCTTAAATGGCCCACTACGCGAAAAACTGGCGTTCGGAATCAGCGTGACGGAAATATGGAGCTAAAAATAAATGGCCGACAGTGCAAATGTTTGCAAGAATAAAATTACAGGAACGGAAGTTGGGTGAGTTGGGTGGTCTGTGATTCGAACCAGGGACCTTCGGAATGCGAAGCTAATTCTCGGTGCCACAGCCGAGTTTTTTTTTTTTTCATTTGATTTTCGGGCGTAGCTCCGATTAAAAAACAGGTGGTATAGATATAGACTGAGGCCTACAATAATAAATCGTGCATGCTGCAAGTCAGAGAGCGCGTTAACGCCAGTGGTGTATATGCAGGACGAACAGGGCCGATTGGCTACGCCTCTCAACAATTTACTGGAGAGGAGAGCCAAATGACTCAAAGGGAATACGATAGGAACGGCGGTAATGTGAAAGCACAGGCCTTTCATTCAATGTAGAATAAGGCCATCTCCTGTCCTCGCTGCCATGCATCCCTACCGGATTCCCCTCTCAAAGATGCGCGCGTTTTCACTCACAGCGTCGACTGCGCCACATTCTCCAACCGTTAACTTGTATTTGCTTCCCACTTTTCTTGCAATTGATATTATTTTTTATTTCTGTTTATACTCTCCGAACTTCTGTTTCCCTAGGCGCCTAATTTTAATGCATTCCTATATGTAAGTATAAATTGTACTTTTATGAACTAAGAAAGCCCAATAAACGTTTTTCAATCCAATCCAATCCAATCCCAAAACCCGAGTTTAGTTTCTCTCTGTAAGCACCCCTTTCTTGGCAACCCCCCTTGACTGGATAAGAGCTGTTTTTCTGACACCACCACCAACACTTTCCTCAGGGCTGGGGCCATTGCCATGTACTATCGTCGCCACGTCATGATTCCATAAAATGACGCTACTTTTATCATCGCGTTGCGTAAAATAAAATGTAATTATTTCGCATTACAACACGTAAGCAGTCTTGTACGTCTCGAATCTTTTTTTTCTTCTCATGGTATCCGACAGCACTCTATCTCACAGCTGGAAAGAGGGCAGAGAAGTGGCAGGACCGGGCCGCTCCTCGCATCAGCGGTTGCATCAAGGCGTTGGTTTCTGTTGGAAGATCCCGGCCCCCCGCTCCCGCACAATCCGCCCACCGTCTGTCTCAAGAACTGCAAACTAGGCCGTGACCACACACCGGCCGCCGGGCAGTAAACTCATGATTCCTGGGAGCGTGAACTGATAAACGCGAGAGGGAAGGACTCCGGTCAGCACGCCTCTTTGATAACCTCTTTCACAGAGACACCTTCCAGGAGGCAAGATGCCCATCGCGCTATCTTCTAGGTTAGCTCTTTCCACTGACGACAACGGTCAGACAATTTGCTGATGTTTCTCTGATGCCGGACTTTTATAAACAAGGCTCAGCCTCTCGTAGATATGCTGTGACAGTTCGGAGGCCTTCTCGGCAAGGACGCGTTGGCCATGCTTGATCCGCGAGCACTGCTGCCTGTGGGGCTCGTTCCGTTTCAAGCGCGCGTTTAACTGACAGCGTCTGACTGACAGCGTTCGTGTGAACGCCGAGGGGGAACAACAGAGACGCCTGAAAGGCGACCCTCCCTTCCGGCGGGGTGACTCGACTAACGGTCGAAGTGCCAGTTCTTCTGCAGCGCGGCCAAGTCGCGTGATGGCTGCTGCGTCGTCCGCGACGTAATTCGTTGCGCCCGTTGGCACACATAGCGGTCGACCGCTTGCGGCGAGTTGCGCGCTCTCGCGTGCAGCAGCGCGGCTCCTCTGGCGAGGCGTGGGCTGTGTGCGTGTGTTGTCTCTCTGGAGTTGCGCTAATGTGGCCCTTGCGGCACGCTGTAGCGGAGGGTCGGTCAAGCGCGCTCAAAAGTGTGACCCCTGCGCCCTGCCGAGGATTGGCGTTGGCAGGTTGTAGGAGTGATCGGTTGGTGGTGGACTTTCCCCTGCGGCGCTGCCCCAATTGGTGTGGAGGTGGTGGCCCCCGCGGCTGCTGTTCGCGACACCCGGGGTTGCGTAATCGTCGGCCGAGTGTCTTTCTTCCGTTAGATTGCAGATTAGCTACCACCGGGCTCCTCTGCTGCGGGCGCTACGACATTCGGATGGGAAGACCTGCCATCATCATCGGAAGCCGGCCGAGTCGGCGTAGAGTTTGTAATATTGTAGTTGTTGGTTCGGTTATAGCGGTTATAGCATACACCCAATCAGGGTATTAGCCAATCGTCAGTGGTAGGAGAAAAGTTTGCTGCGACATATCATATTCGTCATCGTCTTCATTATCATAATCACCGTCATAATCTTCGTTATAATCATCATCAGCCTGAATAATCATCACCATCATCAGCAGCATCATCATTATTCGTTCACTGCATGCCTATCCATGCACGTTCGTCCAACCGTTCCTGTCTTGCGATGCGTTACTCCATTCCTTTGCCACTAAAGTTTCGGATTTCATCTCTCTATTGAGTTAATGGGCTCTCCTCTACTTCTAATCCAATCTGTCGGCAGGAACCCTGTTTTCCTGGTGGTCCGTCCATTAGTTTTGTCAGTTCGCCGCTTTCCATACCCAGCCCACGTCCACTTCTTCCTCTTAGCTTGAGCCATGAAGTCATCCACCTGAGTTTGCTTTCTGATATCGGATGCCTGTTGTCTATCCCTAAGCGTCACTCCTATTATTTGGCCTCTCAATTCAGCCGCTACAGAACGGTTCTGAAACCAGAAGGTCGGTATGCGCTGAAACAAATCTCGCGTCATTTTCATCTACAACCGCCCCTTCTTTTACCGGTTTGCACAGTGTATATACTCTTAGGTGTGTAAATACCGCTTAGCGCTGTACTTTAACAAAACGCGTATGCGCCGGCTAGCCGTCAGTTTCGAGTACTTGCAGCAAGACAACCAACATTCCAAATGCAGTAGAATCCGTAACGTATTTACGAGCCAAAAACACGACCGAGTCGCGTTTACTCAGACTACCCTCTCTCCTTTATCGCCCTCTGTTTTTGCTGTAGTCGCTTGGCTGATTTTTCAGTTTAATCCCTTCGAAACCTTCGCCGGGGTTCCTTTGCTGGTGCTTGCGAAGTTTAGAGAAAAGTAAACAGTTGAACGCAGAGTGCAACCCTGGGGCACCCACGCTGTTGTACCACCGTGTGCTACGCAAGAGCGCGGCTTTCTCCAACGCAATGGACTCGATTATTTGCGCCCGGTTCAACGTCTTCGCCCTTCAAGGACTTCCGCAACGAAGCGGGCGAGCTCGGCGTCTCGAAACACGACGCCGAATGGTGATTGTGTCGAGCGCGGGGGACGAAAGAGGTCATTAGCTTCCACTCGCCGTCGATATTAGCGACGGTGATGAAAAATGACGCCGGCTCGACCTCGTCATGGCGTTTGTTCTGTCGCTCGTTCTCACCAGTAGATCAACATTTGCCCCGCGGTTGCTGCGACGTCGCGGATTTTTCCTCTGAAGACGGCGCTTTGAATCCGCCACGATTCATTCCTAGCATTCCGTTGGAAATGGCTCAAGGATGCGAGTTCTTGTCGCCCAGGCGGGGAAGGCAACTGTTCGGGCGCCATCGAACGCGCCAACTACTTCTCGTTGGCGTTCGAAGCACGTCCGCTTTCGCGGAGGGGAAGGGGATATCGGAGGACGCCATCGTGACGTACTTACTGCTCGCGTTCACTCGGCTTGGGGAACCCCTTCAAACGCTCCAGAAAAGAAGGGGGGAAGGGGGGGTTGACGTCGACTCGTGTTTTGCGAAGCTCGAAAGGTTGCACTGGTGCACAACGAAACGTACACAGTCTTGGAGGCGCCAAGACTGTCCGAAGGCCACAGCTGCATGCAGACATCAAGGCGCCAGAGCCTTTTGCCATTGATGCTATCGCGTACGCTGTTTTGGGGGCAGTTCTCGCCCGGAGATGACGGTTTAGTTTCCGAGATGCATCGGAAAGTTGTAAGGCTGCAGAGGGTATTGATCTTGGAGAAGCGAGTTGGCATTGGAAAAATAAAAGAAAATGGAAGTGGAGGGTGGGAGGAGGGTAAGGCTGACGTCAGTCCGTTTGTTTGGGACCTGCACTGCGATCGTTTTCCATTCACAGGTCGTTCGTTCGTCTCCTTGCGTGCAGGTGGTCACGTATACTTGCGGTAGGCGGGCTTTGTGGCTGAACAGACTTCGTAGTGCCCTGTAAATTAAATGCCAGTTAGAAAGCTGGCTATGAAAGAGCAGTCCGGATTTTCTTGCGATGTTTGTAGTCGCTTGTTTTTTCGATGTTATTCACCCAGGCCAAAGCTGTGTTGATCCCCGAAATTGCATTGCCGGGCCAATTTTATGACTGATTTCTACATCTGCGCTACGTCCAAATCTCTGGCTAAGAGCTCATTGTGACTGATCTTTAAAAGTGGCGGCTTCGTGTGACTTTTTTTGTTACAGCGAACACTTGTTGTGATGATGAGTTGTCAAGTCAGAAACCCGACATCGCTGGGAGCTATACTTCGTAAAAAGGGGCGTGATTTGCTCGCTATGCACTGCACCAGGGACTGTTAAAAGTTTCGAATAAAGCGATATTTCGAATGGAATGGCTTCTTTATAACGACAGTTTGCTGTACAGCCGGACTCTGAGCAGAGTCCGGCTGTACTTTGTTTCTTCGAGTCTTTGTTTCTTCGATCCTCATTGACCCGAGGAGCTCATCGGGAGGAGAGAGAGAGAGAGAGAGAGAGAGAGAGAGAGAGAGAGAGAGAGAGAGAGAGAGAGAGAGAGAGAGAGAGAGAGAGAGAGAGAGAGAGAGAGAGAGAGAGAGAGAGAGAGAGAGAGAGAGAGAGAGAGAGAGAGAGAGAGAGAGAGAGAGAGATTTTTTTAAATAAGACCAGGCCGAGCCGTCGCGCTGGCTTCTGTGCTAGATGATAGAAGTAAACGACAAATAAACCAGAAAAAACTATAAAAAACTGTATAAGAACTATAAAGATGTCATTTGATGCGCTCAAAATGTTCAACCACGAAATTCTGTCCAGTTCTGTGCTCTGAAGAAACTCCAAGAGAGCTTTGATTGCACATCTACACTGACTGGGACCGGACCAAGGACCCAAAACAGCCCTCAGCTCAAGTCCCGCACCAAGCTGCCTACGTCTATGAATACTACCCCCCCCCCTCTCCTCCTCCTCAATTTCTCAGTTTTTGCCAATTCTTTCGGACGAGGAAATTAAGCCTGACTTCTCTTCTGTTATCGGAGCGCCAATCAAACAAGCAAGCGTGCGATCTCTTCAGGGGTTTCGTCACCGTCAGTGACGCACAGCCCAGTTGCTATGCGGCTTGGTTGATCACGCGCTGTTACAGCGCTATACATCGCCGTAAATCTACGTGTTTATCGTCGGGATCATCTCCCCCCCCCCCTCCCTTTATCGTTCAGAGATAGGAGAAGGACGCCGAGAGGGCGATGTTTTTCGCCTACCTGACCCGGGGAGCGATAAAATGTATACTACCTGACGGCCAGGCTTTGGCAGTCTTCGATAAAGCCGCGATAAACCTATCCTCTCTCTCGCGTGTTATGTCCTCACGTGGGGACGCGCGATGAGCGCGATTGTGAGGGCTTTCTCGCGGGAGTGCTTCTCTCTCTCTCTGTTTTAATCTTTTCCGGCTTGTTGACGGGATTTGCCCCCCCTTTTACACTTTATAGAGTCGGGCGAGATTCCCCTCCACCTCCTCTCACCCGCGCGATAAACTCGCTCGCCCGCTCGCGCAATCTCGTGCACGGAGCTTCGTTATCGGCTGCTGCCTGGGCGGTGTTTCGGCTGACTTCGCCTTATCGCTGCCTCGCGGTCTTTTAAATGCACCGCCAGGGTGCCTGTTTACTGGCCTGCTTTCGCCCCTTCTTCCTTTTCCTCCCCATCCTCATCCTCCTCCTCTTCCACATCACCTGCACACCTTAGAGAGAGGGAGGTGGAGATACGAGATACAGTTTGCGGATGCGTTTGTTCGTCGCGCGTTCCTACACCGTTTGCGTGGATTGTTGCGGCCTTTCAGTTTGTTGTGTGTGTGTGTGTGTGTGTGTGCGCGCGCGTGCGTGCGTGCGTGCTCGTAGAGGCTGTTGTTCGTCGGGGGAGGTGTTGGTTTCTCCGCTTGGCTTACCAGCGAGCCGAGGTGAAGGGTCGTCTAGCCGTGCCTTTGAGGCCACTATTTTCGGTCGCCACAGCCGCCTCTCCCTATCTCGCGCTGGACGTTTGCTCTGGGCGATCGTACGATTCGTGTTTATGCGCGTGCTCTCTTGCACGCGTGCGCGCGTGCAGAGGTGACTCGCTCGCTCTCCCTCAGAACCCGGCACGTTCTTTTTTTTTTCGTGGTGGCCGCCCGGTTGTTGTTTCCCATTGTTCTATTGTTGGAGGAGAGACGAGTCGGCTCGTCTTCGCGCGAGCTCCTCCCCCCCCCCCCTCTCTCTGTCTCTCTCTCTGCGCTGTTTTTTCTTGCCCGCTTGTCTTGGGGGAACACCACGTGCGTGTTATTCGAGAACGTAAATGGAACGATCGCTTGACCTGACCTGCTGAGGAGCAGTCGTTGTCGTGAGCGGGCTTTTTGAAATTCGGGCGGGGTTGAGCCGGTACCTCGGCTGATGGACGAGGTCTGTCTGAATCCTAACAAGCGGTTAAATTGAGGTCGCCAAGTCACACGCCAAGCCGCGAAGGGTAGCATATGCAAGCGTAGCTAGTAGTCCGCTCGATTATTTGTTTCTGGGTTTGCTGTAATACAATCATTACATAGCTGTGTATAAAGATGCTACCGCGAATCCGCGCCGTCCTATGCGATAACTCTGAAAAGCGGGCTTCACTGCAACGGTATGCACAATGAAAAAAAGCCGGCTTAACGAAGGCGGACGTGATGGGTCTGAACCAAAAATAAAATTCTGATTTTCTGTAAGTTTTTCCTTTTTTATAATGCAGTAAAGCATTGTCGTTATTATTATTATTATTATTATTATTATTATTATTATTATTATTATTATTATTATTTGCACTTTAATACACATCCTTCAGTATTTTATTTCGTCAAAAGAGCACAGACGGCACCATCCCCGCAGGAGGTCGTTTATAAACAGAAGCAAATGCCTATAATGGCAATTCAACTCAAAAGCGCCTCTTCGCTCAAAAATGTAATTGACACGGAGGCGTCATTGTCTGGGGCTGTGTGCGTCAGTTTGCGGAGCAAATTCGTGGCCGGAGTTCACACTGCTCGTTCAGCTTTGATTTTTCAGTATCGTTAATGTGTGAACACACTAGTGGCGACATTTCCCTGCGCGATCGTTATTTGGCGAACACCGAACGGGACGTACGCGTAACATTTGGTTTAGCAGTAAATGAATTAGTGTGGGAGCTTTGCGGAGGCTGTCACAGAACTAAGATAAGTTAGAATGACTCACGTACAAAACAGCGAGACGTGCATATTACGCGGTAAGGAAACGAAAACAACTTGGAAGATGTTGTTGCGATGCGGCAGTATCTACACTGATCCAGGGACGAGACGAATGTGCGGCTTTCTGTAGCTGTTTTCTTTAAGTGTGGTCAGCAGGAGGTAATAAACAGAAAATAGCTGTGGATGAAATTATTGGCGGCGGAAAAACAGACAGGTGCTTAGGGTCAAGGCAAGGCGATTACTAACAAGATATGAGCAGCAACTTTCCGCAATCCTTTTACTATCGCAACAACACTAAGATTAGTTTGAACGTCCGTGGTGTAGTTTTTTTTTTTTTTTTCACCCCCTGATGAGCCGGCACATGCCGCCGTTTAAGGGCAATATATTTACTTATTATTGATCGCTGAGTAATTGCTTTTTCTCGGTTCGCCTGAAACTATAAACAGTAAACACGTCGTAGCAACATAATCTATTTATTCGAAATCCATCTTCACCCGTACTTTTTTTCTTTTCACCGCCGCAATGCAAGGAGGTTCAACCATCCCTGCTTTAAATAAAGCACTGCTTACAACGAAGTCAGTTTTCCTGTCCCCGCGACTTGTTACTGCACGTCTCAGCAATTCTTGGAAGCAATGGCGTCTTTGCGGGCACCGGACGCGTGAAGCGAATTAAGATGTGGGACAGAACGAGGCATATGTGCGTTGATCGACGTATACGTTTTCCCCAGCTGTTTCCTCGATCTGTAAAGGTGATGGCGGCCGGCGTCAGGAGGCCCTGCTGGGGTATTTTTATTTTCTTTTGTTTTTTTCCTCCACTCTAACTGCACTACCGTCTTCGTCCACGTTGTTCCTTTTCTTGTTGCTTGCGAGCAGCGCGTCTGGCGTACACACACGTTCGACTGCGCTGCCTCTTTCCAGCTTTGCTCGATCGTTCTTCCTTTGTGCAGCTGTCTGCCGATACCGTTTTCCTCGAACCCGCTCTGTGCACGAGCGGCCACGCTGACCAGCTTGCTTTTCATGCCCGCTTCATTCGAGTCCGAATAAGGGAGATATCGCGCGTTTGTTTTTGCCGCTTATCGCCTTGGAAGACCTGCAGGAGCGCTGCTTGTGTGTTTGAAGTTTGAAGTTTATTACGAACTGGTGCAAATGATACAGTGCATAAATTGGTGAGGAATACAGAACGAGGTCCCATAGTTCATCACTGTGGGGGGACCTCTTGTTAAAAAGTACATGAAAACTGGTAAAACATGGGCAGTCAGAGTAAATAAGCAAAAATATAATGTAGGTTTATACACCAATCAATTGGACATGGTGCGGTGATGACCGTTCATTGCAGATTAAGCCAAAACTTCAGAGAGGTGGTTAAAAAACAAGAAAACAAGATACGTCACTGGGCATCAACAATACAGAACAAAAAAAAAAGCTTAATTGCGCCAAGATAGCCTAGGCTGATTTGTAAAGCCTTCATAAAGCAAACAGAACATACATGAAAGCAGAATTATTGTAAATTTATATTAGACTTGGGACTGCACTTCGGACTGTTTATGCTATAGCCTCAGTCCTGGCTCCCAAAGTAGAAAAAAAAAGAGGCTTGAATCATCATGGAGACTTCAACAAAACAGCGCGAAGCACGGGACAAAGGGAAGATGAAGACAACACACACACATCATGGAGACATCGCTACCATTGGTAATCACTCTTCTTTATGACTTTAAGATATATTTTGCTCTTTTAATGCGGGCTGTTGAATGCAAGGGGCTCGTGCCTTGCAACGACGTCGTTTAGCAACGTTTCATTGCGGAGGTATCACTTTGTTGGAACACTCAGGGGTTGCAACGCTCCGTCGAAACTCTGCAAGCATATTTAGCATTGGTACTATCAGGGTGCACGGTAGCATGTTGGAAAGGTAAAATTCGTCGCTCTTGTTTATTTTGAGCGCAATTAAGTATGGTGCGCCAGAAAGGTTGGTTTTCGTAGTAATTAAAATAAAGCATTAAGGACAGTAGGTTCTTTTCCATACGTAATTACTGGAATGAATGGCGCAGTGTTACAAAAAGGGGGTCAAGGGCGTGGCCACGTGGCACCATCCTGGGTGCAAGAAGGAATTGACCGTCTCCACCGTCGGGAGAAATGGGTGTGTTCACATTCATTTACCCTTCGCGCTAAATTTGGCATCATATTTCCCCGTATTACGGCCAATCTCCCTCAATGGGCAAGTGTTCCTTAGAGGAGGCGGTGCTGTCAACTTAAGCGGCGGCAGGAAAGTCGCCTCTGGTAGTGTAATTTCTATCCGCACGTCTGATGTATATTAGCCGTTTATGTCCGTCTGGCCAATCTACTGTCTTAATTTGAGAGAACACGTGCCACGTGGCGGTTTCCCAAATTATTCTTTTATACCCCGACATCGATTTACAGTCGTCATCACACACACCGCTGACGATGCAAAAGATTTCATTTGTGGAAATGTCTTCTTTTATTTCCTTTCAAGCGCTTCCTGCGTTTAAAACACTTCCCGAAAGTGCCTTTTTCGGATCCCTTAGCAATGAATATTTATTCAACACGCGCAGAAGATTCAGAGGACCGTTACTTGCTTCCGCCTTTGTCGAGGAAACCGTCGGAAAGGCGTGGCTCTGTCCGTTGCGATAGTCCGTATCGCGCCCAGCGACCTGCTGCACCGAACTAACTCAGCCGATGCTCTCGGGAATAGGTGGGGGCGCGGTTCCAGGAAGCGAAACGCCGGAGCAACCCGTTTGTTGTGGGTGTGTGGGCTGGCCTGCCTGCCGTCTGGATCGCGCTTTGGCCGAGCGTCTCTCCCTCTCTCGGCCACAGGTGCTTCCAGGGGGCCGCGGCTGGCAGCTGACTCAGTCGACAACCGAAGCTGTTCGAGGCGGCGCGGTCTCGCCCGAAGTCTCGACGTTGCGTCAGCGATGTCTCGCGCTCACGATACGGACAGCCCCCGCGTCAAACAGCGCGCGTGGCGCCGCCAACAACTCGTGCGATCCGGCTGGGTATCATGTGATAGCGCAGGAGCGGAATTCTGAGTTGCGTTCATTTCAAAAATGCCGATCGCGCGTTCAAGGCGTCACGTAGGTGCACTTACGTGGTCGTTCAGTTGGGAAGCTTGAAACTTTGTTGTTCAGTTTGAAAGAACTAGCCTAGGGTAACACACTGAGATCCATTCCAACCACAAATGACGTTTTGTAGCGAGAGCTAAAATGGCCGTATTCTCGCCGTTTCGCCAGAGTGTACGTGTTTCCCTGTGATAGTTTCGCTGTGACCGGTGGCCGCACCTCTATTCCCTAGCTGTCAGCGGTTCTTGGGAACCTTTCGGCGCACGTTAAAGATCCCCAGGTGGTCAAAATTAACCCCCAACCCCACTACGGCGCGCCCGCGTTCTACAATCGTTCTTGGGACCCTACAATCGTTCTTGGGAACCTGCGGCGGCTAGGGAACCTAACGATTCCCTAGCCGCCGCAGCTGGCAGCGCGGCTGGCCGCGCAAGAAAAAAAGTTAAAAAATATATTTTAAAGTATATAAAAATAGAAAAAGTATATATAGAAGGGACGGCTCGGTGGGATTCGTCGTCAGGCTTCGTCGTCGGAACGACGAAGAGGAAGCCGCGAGCTGAGGAGACGCAGGAAGAACGCCTCGAGAAGCGTCGTAATCGTATAGAGAACCAATCTAAACAATAACATTAACCGTACCTCACGCTACGCACACCTAGGCACAACTGAGTTAAGCTACAGCCAATGTTTTTTTCAACCGTAAAAAACGCAAGAAATATAAAAAATCCAAACTTCGCGCTTTAGTGACGTAATATGGGCAGTCATAACGCAATATGACCGACCACTAAAAGCATAGTTATCAGTTTGTTTATAGCACGTTAGCATTGAAGTGATGGGATCAAACGGCTTTGGCTGACGGCCCGCTATCGCGTAAACAGAATTCCGTGACGTCAGCAAAATCGCCGGAAACTAACGTGGGAGTCGCCACTAGTTGATGTATTTTGCGGAATATCTCCGTTGTTTATTTGAAGTTTGCGATAAAACTGGCCTCAATTGTATCAAAAAACAACAGTGTTGGTTTCTGTGAGCCTGGCTTTTCTTGCGTCAGGTCCGTGTCGTCCTGCCCTCAGCCAACCAGAGCTCGCTTGAAACGGAAACTTTGAAACGGACACGAAATGGACTAAACTGAGAATTCCGCGCCACGCGTTGCGTGCCCACGTCGACGTGAACACAGGACTTCGGAATGCCACGTTCCGCCTTACTGTATCTCTTGAAATGACATTGCAGCGCGTAGAGACAAATGTGCCCTTTCGTGTCCCAGCGAAATATCACTGACACGTTTCTTTCCGATTGGCTCTTGTACCGATTTGTTTATCGCGCGCATTTACAACGATTTCTGGAAGTTTCGTTCGCGTGTGCAGTTTTTTAAAGCAGACGACTGCGGTACTGTAAAAAAAGGTCAGTTTTTGTATTACGCTATCTTTTAGCCGTGTTGTCGTTGTTTATACTGCTAAGACTTCATATTAGGGATCTCGACTAAATGCCTGGTTTTCTCATCTCTCGCTGTGCGATTTTTTTTTTTGCAATGTATCTATTTCGACAAAAGTACATCGAACCTGAAGTTGGAACAATAAAAAAATCCTACCAGCTGCCAAAACCGTGGCACGAGGCACTACTATTAACCCAGTTTCAACTAAATGAAAACACTATTACGCACGCAGGGCTGTACCGTTTTTGTGTTATTAGTGTGAGCAGCTGATGTAGCAAAGGAGTCGCCGCAGCCAGATGTGCCTCAAACCCCTACACTCTCCGCAATATACGAACTTCCCACACATCAGGTGCTGGAGCCGAACGAAGGAAAAGCATTGAAAGACTCTGCCTGTACACAGAGATTCCACGCGGAGTCGTTGGAGGCAAAGGGCTCCAACGTCTGCATTTGCCGCAGTGCACAGTACTTGGAAAAGTTTTCCGTGCTCTGCTGATACACAGTACCCCACACGACGACTCCGTGCACACGGCATGATTTTCACAACCGGTCGACCTCGAAGCTGATACTGTGCCATTTGATACAGTGTGCGTCATGCGAGTGATAGAAGCAAGAGCGCTCGCTTATCGTTGTCTTTGCGTCACTGTTTTGTCTGTCTGTGCTTCATTTGGATTGGATTCACGTGAACAGAGATCGTGTTTTCGTTCGCACCTGTAATAATATGGGAGGGGGAGATAAGCGCTGAGAGTGCTTCGGAACTGTCGGCGCTGCGTCATTATCCCAGCGCAAAGACTGAAAAACACTGTCCCCACGTAAGCAGTTCCGAGAACCCGTCGTTTGTCGAACAGACTGCCGCCTTGGGAAAACAAAGCCAAGGTGCAGAACGATAAACTGATGGAAATAAATCTGCCTGGTCGAGCGCCGTTCGATTTATTTTCTAGGGAAAAATTCTTCACTAGATGAGATGCCAGCATTACACCTTCGGGGTTGTTATTGAATGCCCGACTCGATTAATGGTTCGTCGTCGTCGCCGACAAGCATGGAAGCGGTACGAAAACGTATTCATTGCGATTGTCGCTTGACATGTGACTTGCTTCTTAAAATTCGAGACGTCTATGTAGACTGTCCCGGTTTAGTGATTCTTGACGCGCTGCCGCAAACGCCAAAACCCAAGAAGATCGCAAGTAACGAGTTCGCTCAGCGCATATGTAGCAGCCGCCGCCCTCAAGTCACAAGACCGGCAGGGAAAACCTTTTTTATTATGATTTTTTCACTCGCCACGGAGCGCGTTGCCGCGAACGAACGAGCTGCCATATCACGTGCTGCCCCTCTTTCTTTTCTTCCTTTTTTCATACGTCTGGTTGTATCACAACACACAACCGAGCATCGAGTGAGTCACCCTGAGCTTGTATACGTGTACGTTCGCATTCGGGGAAAGGGCAACTTCTGTCTCTTTCCCACTACCTCGTTTGCCCTCCAAACGCCAGCCCGACGACAAAAATACGGAGCCTGCTTTGGGGGGGAGGAGGCAGCCGGGCTCTTGACGTCACGTCCCCCTTCTCCGCAGTGCGCAGCCAATGGGAAGGCGAGTAGCGCGGATCGTGCGATCCTGCGTTCGGGAAATGGCGGCGCGAGCGTCGCGTGGTTTTCGGTCGTCTGCTCTCTGGCAGCAGCAGCAGGCTGTCGTTGTTGTCGTCTGCTTCCGGCGCACGCGGGCAGCGGCTATTTAGCCGGCACGCAGTCTGGGCTCGGGGCTCAGTCTTTGGAATGAGTTGTGCGGAGCTGCGTGAGAGCACCGAGGAGAAGCACTGGCGCGTCCGGAGCGGGGTCGGACCTTCGGCGGCGGCTGCTTCTTCTCGCGTTGGTGCTGTTGCTACTCGCCGTAGCGGACTGTCGCGGCGTGGATCCGCAGTTTCTGTTGCCGGCCCCACCGTTGTTTCCTTGGCCGTCGAGCGGATTCATCGTCGTCGCTGCCGACTCGGACGCTCTCGTGCCCGACCCGCCTTCTCGGAGCTTTCGAGTCTCGGCAGCCGGAGCCTAGTCACCGTCCTACTCCACCGACCGAGGAGGCCTGCTACTTGCCGAGTCAGCTTGCCTTCTTCCTAGTCATCGAAGATCATCTCCCATCGCGAGACATGGTTCAAATAAGTGAGTCGCCGACCCGGTTCGCTCGCAGTGCTGGCGTTTTGGGGTTATTTGCGTCGAGCGTAACTCGACACGGCGCTTTTCCCTGCGGCGCTAGTAAGGACACGTCTAGGAACTTCCGCGTGCAGCGATTGTGTTGCACGCGCTGTCGCAGGGCCGGCCGTAAATATGCGCTTTTGCGCAGCCGATACACACTCTTGCGTCATTCCGTTTGCCGTCCCTGTCATATTCACCCGAAATAGTGTTGTCGGAAGCTGAGTAAATACCCTTCTGAGCCCTTTTCAAGACTTCCATCCTTGAGGGCACTTAATGAGTTTTGTTTTCGCATCTGTACGATTGCGAAACTTTGGAGATTGAGACTCTTTCACTTGGATGGGGAATGTGTGGTTTAGCGGATGCATGTTTGTTTCTTCCGTGTTCGCGTCTGCGTGATGCAAGCTTTCTCTGCGTTGCATTGCGAAAGCGGGCGTGCATCTTTCTGCGTTACCTCGCGTGATATCGGGCTGTGCTCATCGTTTTAGTGCAGCATATCACGTTATTACGTCAGCAGTATTTGGCACAATTATATGCATCGGTGGGACAATAACCACGTGTGGTATGCGCTCTGGTTAATCAATTAAAAATTAAACACACTTATAAACCAATTAGCGTCGATTGAATACTTCTCAGTAACTTCTGCATTGCTTGGATATTCCACAAACATACCATTTATTAAATGCGGAACAATCGGAAAATTAGTGTACAAAAAGGTAGCCGTTAAGGGCATAATTAGCTGGGAACGGTGCATAATCTGCTTTAAAACGATTTTAGTACTGCTCTAGGGTGCAAGAAACACTTTTTCCAAAAAAATACGTTCGTGTTTTGCGTTTTAAAACTCTTGGTTGACTTTGCAAATGTTGCTGCATCACCCCCTGCTCTCAAGTAGGGGAGGAGGGGTTGCGTGGCTCGTGCAAGTAAAGGAGAACCCGGCCATTGATCATTACCATGAACCGACTGCCGTGTGCCCTTAGAGCTTCCATCAGCCCAGCAAAAGTATAAGGGTGTGAGGCAATTTATTGTCTTAACCGGAGGACACCCATGGCTGGAGACGAATCATCTGCAGATATCTTGATGCAGTGCATGCTTCTGGGTCTTACCCAGCCCCAACGTTGTCCTTCTTGTAGTGAAAAAAGGTGTTCTTGTTCTTGCCACCAACTTGTTGCACTCCACCACTACCGAGTCCACGTGTCACTTGAATAAGAACAGGGAAAACCTGGCAACGTTCTTTGTTGAGCCCAAAGGAGTTTTGAAGAAACTTGGGAGCATTTAGATGCATAGAGAGCCTCGCAGCTGTTGCAATGTACAGCAGAGGTATTTTGCAAGTTCCGTAAAGTTACTGGGCTGTGTCTTGTACTTGGTAGCCAGTGTGACATGGCTGCCAGGTTGCCATAGTTACATTTTTTGCAAGTACCAGTCGCAATGGCTAAGGCGTTCTGCCGCTAAGCCGACCAAAGACGTGGGCCCGATCCCGGCCACGGTGATTGCTTTTCTGATGGAAGCGAAAAGCAAAAACGTCCGTGTCAATGTTTTTGTGCACTTTAAAGATCTCCTGATGATAAAAATTAATCCAGAGCACTCCACTATGATGTGCCTTATACCTCAGGTGTAGCTTCGACGCGTTAAACCCCGCAGTTGGTTTCTCTCAAGTGTTCGTTTGAGTGTGCGTACGTGCTTCCTGTTGACTGACTGACTGACCGACCACCGTTGCTTCTATTTCCTCCCTCGCACAGAAGATCTGCCGAGCATCCTGTCCGTGGAGGAGGAGGGGACGCTGTGCGCCGAGCAGCAACAGCAGCAGCAGCAGCGCCAGCAGCAGCGGAGGCGCAAGAAGAAGAAGCGCACGGGCTCTAGTTTGGCGGCCAGCAACTTTTCCGACCTCTACTCGCTCACCGGCGAGGTGCTCGGGGAGGGCGCCTACGCCTCGGTCCAGACCTGCATTTGCCTCTACACCGGCAAGGAGCACGCCGTCAAGATCATCGAGAAGGGTCCGGGCCACAGCCGGGCGCGTGTGTTCAGGGAAGTGGAGACATTCCATCACTGCTCAGGCCACAAGAACATCATCCAGCTCATAGAGTTCCTCGAAGATGAAGATAGGTGAGCAACTCGACGCACGTTCAAAACTAAGGCAACTGGACGAACAAATCGTGTTGGCGTTGCCCGTTGTAGAATTTACATTAACACTGTTGCATGTATTGGGAAGACGACACAAAATCTGTACACTAGTGGACTCTTGTTAGGACTGACACTGTTATGATCAATTTCATGGTGAAGATGAATGACACTTTTGTTCTTTGGCGACATGCAGAATGCAAGAAACGTCTGCTTAAGACTAAATAAGACTTGAGACCCATGGCAGGACTAACTCGAAGTGACCACAAAAATGTGTTCATATTGTTAGAAATTAACTATATGAACACATTTTTGTGGTCTTTTCGAGTTAGTCCTGCCGTGGGTTCACTGTATGCTATTCCAGTTGTCTTGATTGGCGACACTGTTTGGACAGCTTGGTGTCTAGCGTTCAGGTATGTTCATGGAGCCGTGATTGCGTGGAAACGTCACAAGGCGCCCCTTTTTACAATGCCAGCATGATTTGATCGTCCGTGCCTTGTTATTTTCACTTCTGCACTATCCAGCATGTGTTTGTCGACGTTAGGCCTAGGGTCCCATTGCCCTTGTTGCCTGCCCTCGTTCTTCCCTGGAATTTAGTGTCTAGCATTCAGCTATCTTCATTGAGTTGTAATCGCATGGAAGCGTCACTGAGATGCCTCTTCTGTAGTTGCCAGCCTGATTCAATTGGCCCACGCCTCATTATCCTTTCTGCTTCTTCTTTCGCACCGTCGAGCACGTGTGTTAGGCCTAGCGGCTTATTGCCTGCCTCCGCTCTTCCCCCTGCCCCAGGTTCTACCTGGTGTTTGAGAAGATGCGTGGGGGGCCCCTGCTGCGCCACATTGAGCAGCGGGTGCAGTTCACGGAGCACGAGGCGAGCCGTGTAGTGCGGGACGTGGCTGAGGCCCTGCGTTTCCTGCACTCCAAGGGCATTGCACACCGGGATCTCAAGCCCGAGAACATCCTCTGCCCCGGCACCGATCAGGTGCGCACTGCTGCTGCAGGGGGGAGCTCTTTATTTTGCATTGCGATGGCCACAGCATTTGGAGTTACTAGCCTTGCTGCAAAGAACCGTAGAACACCTGTCATTCTGTTTACCTACGTACACCCAATTGCGAGCTGTAGGGATCGGCCTTTTTGTGTGTAAGGGAGTCACTTTGGAGAAGTCTGTGTGGCGTCCCCATCACTTTGGGTTGACTGCCAGGGGAACCGTGAGAACTCGATAATTGAGGTCCAGTGCTCCAAGCCAGCAGCTGTCAATTGTGTAATGTCTTTGGATGACACCAGGGCAGCAGGATTCTGTGGCGAATTCGAGGCCGATGCTGCTCAGTCTGAGCATTCAACAGGTTGGAAAGTGTGTGAGCTGTTTTTCAATTATAAGGCAGAAGAACCTGAATGCTTTACATCTTAGGTGGTCAGAGTTGATCTTTAGAGATGTCCCCCTACACTGAAATGCTTTAAGTTTAGTTTGAACGAACCTGCTCGCACTTATTGGGGGGGTCAGCGTGCAGTTTGATTGGTCAGTTAACCCCCTACCTGGCTGTGCAGGTGTGGCCGGTGAAGATCTGTGACCTGGACCTGGGCTCTGGCGTGGTGCTGCTGCCCGGCAACGAGCAGACGCCGCCCACGACTCCCGAGCTGCAGACGCCCGTGGGCTCGGCCGAGTTCATGGCGCCCGAGGTGGTGGACGCGTTTGTGGGCGAGGCCCACACCTACGACAAGCGCTGCGACCTCTGGAGCCTGGGGGTCATCGTCTACATCCTGCTCTGCGGCTACCCGCCCTTCTACGGCCGCTGCGGCAGCAGCTGCGGATGGGAGCGCGGAGAGTTTTGCCAGGTCAGCTGAAGTCCGCTGTGTAATCTAGACGAGACCCTTGCGTTATTGTGTTAACATGGGCTTGATTCCTGACTGCGGCGGCCGCTCTTCTGGCAGAGGCGAAAAGCAAAAACGCCTGTGTGTACGAGATTTCAGCGCACGTTAAAAATCCCCAGGTGCTCAAAATTATTCCGAAGCTCTCCACTACGGCGCGCCTCATTGCCTGCATTGCGTCGGCACGTTAAACCCTACGATCAATCAAGCAAGCCCGTGTGTTCAAGATTTTGGCGCATGTTGGAGATCCCCAGGTGGTCGAAATTAATCCAGAGCCCTCCACTACAGTGTGCCCCATCTCCTGTGTAGCATTAAACCCCATAATTAGATGCACAGCCAAATTGAATTGCGTCTGCTGATCTGTTTGGGTGAAGCATTTCCTGGCCAGGCGAATGGGTTCGGATAGCACAGGATCTATTGCAGTGGAAGTCTTGCAAGATGCTTTAGTGTGCAGTGGGCCCTCAAATAATGGTGTTCATGTGCAGACTGGGAACATGGCTTTAATAGACAACAGTGCAAGTTAACTAGCGTAATGTTAAAAATGAAAATCTCACCGTCCTTTCATGGTTTACTGCTTCTGTGCTTCCAATCACTCTTCGAATCTTCAATGTGTTTAGCATGTGCGTTTGAGGGGGAGAAAGCACTAACAGAACTTAAGTTGATAAGGTACTGCAAGGTTACTACCAGTGTTGCTAAGACCTCCACAGTGGTAAGTCTGAGAGCTTAACACTGAAGTCTAGCACTGAAGTAGCAATGGTGCATGGCTAGTTTCCTCCACCCTCCCTTTGAACATGAACGCGGCATCTTCTGTAGAGTGATGAAGGCACTAAATTATTTCTTACAATGCCTTGATGCGCTCACTAACTTGGCATTCTGTTTTCTGGGCAGGCCTGCCAGGACCAGCTGTTCACATCGATCCAGGAAGGGTGGTACGATTTTCCCGAGCGCGACTGGGCCACCATCTCGGACCAGGCCAAGGACCTCATCTCGCACCTGCTCGTCAAGGATGCCAGCCAGCGCTACACGGCCGAGGAGGTCCTGGCCCACCCCTGGGTGGCCCACGGAGGGCCCACCACCGCCCTGCACACACCCTCAGTCATCCGCCGGTCAGTCTGGGTCTCTTGGAACTGCTGGGTGGTCAGTGGGTTAGAGGGGCTGTCATGAAAGCAGGAAACAAAAAAACTTGTTCAATTGGAAGGAGCTAGACTGTGGCAATTTAACCGAAGTAATGCGAGGAATATTCAAAAAAATTCCCCCGCATTTCCCCGAGGGGGAGAATGTGAAAGTGCGAATGCACGGTTGTCGGCCCGCTTGCGGTGCTTGCGCTCGGCCCCCGCAGCCCACCGCCTCGCCGCCTTCTCTTCCATCTCTTCCATCGGGTTTGTAGTATCACGTGTACACCACGCAGTTATCAAGCCGCTATAACGCCGCTGAGTCGCCAACGCACGCCGCTGACGACGTAGTTTGAATGCGTTAAAGATATAAGGCGCGTCACCAACGCTGATATCACGTCGCGTCCGTGGCTTGGTCGGTAGAGCGTCGCGCTGCGGCCGCAAAGTCCGCGGATCGAAACCTGGCGCCGGATGCTGTTTCTTTATAGAGGAGCACTGCGGACGCCACCGCTGCCGCCGCCGCCGACGCCGGCGGTGGATGGTTTGGGGTCGCTTATAAAGTGCATTCGCACTTAAAACAACTTTCTCACCACAGTGACACATTAGGGGCCAGGACTATAGCCCGGTTGTCAGTGTGTTAACTACACATTATAACAGCAAAGGGAGCTAAAGCACCACTGCAATCGTCCAGTTACACTTCTTGGCAGCGGGGTTTTAGTCAGCGCTTACCAATTGCACAAATGTACAACCAGAAAGTGGCTGGGATGACTGCATCGGTTTTCTATTTCAAGTTTGTGATATACTTGCGGTCATTATTATAGGGACAGAGCAATCTTTTCACACAACCAAACTGTGTTTGATTGTGTAACCCAGAGGCTGGGTTGTAAACCCCTTGGCTTTCGAACAACAGAGGCTTCGAAAGCCAAGGGGTTTATATAGTCATAAGCATTCGAAACTCATGAACCACTGCCGCTTGTCATACATCTCCCAGTTTAATTTTAGCGCAAAGAAAACTACGTGCATTTGAAGCCAAAATATACGTAATTAACTGGCAGCGCCCACGTTCGTTTAGTTAGGAATGCTCGGTGGGTTGATTTTACAGTAGCAAGTGAAAAAAAGGGGCAGCGCAATGCTGGCACGCACAGGAGGAAAAGCAAACACAGAAAGAACAGAACTCCCGCTGGCTCAGTTTCAGGCAGGGAGCGCACGAGTACTACGAAGGTGGGAAATTTGAATTGCATTGGGTGGTAGCAGTGAGCGGATAACGGCGCTACAGCCCATTGTGGCAAATCGCTGCTCTGCACTTCCGACGGCTTTCACATTGATTGGATTGGCTTTAATTTTTTTTTCTTTGTGGCCGCTTTAACAGCTCTTTCGTGCTGTTTGAGTGCAGACCGCTTGCAAACGACGTCTCAAAAGTGTTGTTTTCCCGTTGCAGTAACAACAGTGCCCGGGACCTTGCTGCCTTTGCGGAGAGTGCCAACGCTGTCAAGCGGCTGGTGCAACACCAGCTGGCTTGGAGCATGGAGCTTCGTTGCGGCCCGCCTCGCACGCCGGAGACGCCCGACCCGTCTCCTCCGACCGGCGGATTCGGACTCTCGCCCCCGGGAGAGTCCAAGCTCGCCCAACGCCGTCGCGCCGGACGCTCCCTCAGCCTGCGCGGCTCTGTCGAATCCATCTCCCTCTCTGGCTGATTTCTTCTTCCTCTTCTTCTTCTTGCTCTTTTATTTCTCCCCCTCCTCCCTTTCGTTTTCCACGTCGTCCTTTGGCCAGCCAGACGCAGTCCTCCAAACTTTCTCTCTCTCTCTTCTTCTTTGACCCCTTGATGAGGTGATGCTGAAGTGCACTCGATTCCAGGCTTGTTTGGTTTGGGAGCACTTAACTGTTTTGAGGGAAGTTCATATAAGGGCCACCAGTCCTACATCTCATACTTTTCTCTTTCTTTTTCTATAATCTGAAAGAACCTGGAATCTTGAGTGCAGTTCTGAAAGCGCACAATTTTGTCTCCCAGGAAGACTGCTGAGAGCTGATTTGTCATGGGCGTGTTTTTTTTCCGGTTGAACTGAACTTTGAGGGGGTGTTTTCTTTTTCCGAGTTCCTTTGAGTGTTCTCTCTCTCTCTCTCTCTGTGACCGGTTTTTTTACCCACCGCCGCTAAACACCGTGAAAGTCTTCGATGTGTACTACCGGCTGTGACTAATAACACCAGAAGCTAGACAGGTTGTGTATGCCATTGCAGCAGACTTGCATGCTGTTCTGTGTACTTAACAATGCATCTTTTCAAAGTTTTTCTCTTTTTTTTTGTGTTGTGAAAATGTTCGACCATGGCATCTCATTGGCCCATTGTTTTTGAGGTAAAGATGCTGTCGGCAAGGCCTTTACGTGAGGAAATGCCTTTGGCGTGGCAAGTGCACAGAATTTGGTTTGCTGTTGCTTTGACACAACCTCCGTTTTGAAACCCAACTGTAAAAAAAAAACCTATTTTCATTGTCGGAAGTGACGTGTAACACTATGGTGTGCCTCAATGCAGTCTGTCTTCGACTGGTACCTTTGCACCTTTTTGTTTTTACTCTACATAATTTGCTTTTTTCTGTGGCAAAAACGGCACTGTCTATACCTCCGTTTTCCATTCTTATTCTCACTTTGTTGTTGCTGTGTAGGACCACAGTTAACCCGCGTGACTCTCTTGCGAGATCACGGAGCTGTCATTTCTGCGACGCAAATTAGTTTGTCCGCGGCGACGCATGGAAATGTGTCTCGCTGCTGGCCCTTTCGTTTCCATTACTTTGTTCGCCTCGTTGTTTTCATCCAAATTTGTTTTATTTATGTCTTTTGTTTTACTCGGCGCACAATCGAGTTTTCTCAGCGTAGTGCTAACAGAACGCCCCGCATCGCTCAAGTTGGTCATGCGCGATTTGTGCCCCTATGAGGTTCTCACTTCTCATCGTCACTTTTTTCCTCTTCAGGTTCCATTTTTTACCTCAAGGACGGAAGTTCCCTCCCCTGAGTCATTACATTGTCGAAAAATTTTTTTTCTGCCGAGGAATTGCTGGGTAGGGGGGACAAATTCACATTCACCCTTTCGTCGGTGTTCGGAATTCTTTTTCGAAGCCCCCCCGCCCCCGTTTGTAGAGTCTTCTGCCTTGCTTTGCAAGCCTACCAGGTTAGAAGTGGTGCCTTCGTGTCGGGAATCTTTCTTTTCCCCAGCCGACGGGTTTCGTCGTCCAGATGTCCGCGAACCGATGCCTGGAAGATGTCGTGATTATGCCTTACTGAGCTTTATTCTTCCCTCGTCCCGATGCCCTTTTTCGCCTCTTCCAATTTGTTCCGTGAGCCCAGTGTTTTCTAAACCCCCCCCCCCATTAGGTTTCCCCCCTCAAGTCCCCCTCCCCCCTATGAGTTCCCCTCAATTTTTGAAGGGAAGCTTTGGGTACCGTTCCTCCTCTACACGTCTCCCTTGTGCAGTCTGTACAGACTACCGCTGTTACTACTGGGAATTATCGTCCATGTATCTGTGATACGCTTACTTTTTTTTCTCTCGTTTGTTTTGAGGAAACAAAACGGTTCTTCTTTGTCGTTTCTTTTCCATTTGCGGTAATGTTGCTGTAGTGCCAAAATTGGAAGTGCGGTCAAACTGTACACGAATCTTTGTTCCTGTATGGAGGTCGTACTTGTGACCGATTACCTTCATTGTCTTGTTTTTTTCTTCTACTCTTATTTTTTACAAGAACATCCGGTATGAAATGAAATGCACATACACACAAAGCCAATAAAGCATGTTGCTGCACAGTTTTACAGAAATGAACATCGCTGCTTGTACACAAGTTTCCAATCGTCTATACTACACGCTATACACTTTGTCGTCGCCAGCCGCAGTTCTCCCGTCATATTGATGGGAAAAGTGGCGTCGCGCATTTTCTTTCTGTCCGCCTTTGATTGTTCCTCTTTTTTTTTTTTCTTCTGCGTAGCACGTGAAAGAGTTTCTGTGCTTCCGGATCAAAATTGTTGTGCCGTCGCGACTTCGTGGAAAAATACACACATGGCCTGTGTGGGTTGGAAAAAAAAAAAGTACAAAGTTTATTGTTTGTTTCGTTTTCTTTGTGTTAATATACGAATGAAGGCGGAGAAATGTAAGAAATAAAAACTTTCGACCAACGTGTAAGGGGTGTCCGTGTGGAGTTATTTACTTTACCTTCAGGAAGGGTCTGGGATGCTCAGTGGCAAAGAATGCCATCTCTGCAAAAAGGGATGTGCTCTACCAAATTCTGGAAATACTTGTCCTGTTAATGCCAACAGGAAGGTGGCAAGTCCTAAACGTGCGAGAAAAGTACTTGCGCTGTCCGGTCATGGCAAAGCTATTGTGAAGCTTGCCCCTTTTGTGAGCGCTTTTGTAAAGTCTGCACTGCTTCAATGGGAAAAGTCTATGCTGCGTTGTTGGAAGTAAATTTGCCTACATTGAGTTTATGCGCATATGTAACAGTCCTCTGCACGGCACAATTCAAAGAAGGAAAGCACAGATTTACTTTAGCTAGGCATGAATATGTAACCAGAGGAATTGTGTGCAACAGTTCCTTCGAACCTGGCCTTCAGTGTCTGAGCACATTTGCATACCTAATGTTGTTTTACACATGGTCACAGAAAGGATTGCTATGCTGTGCAGTCAAAGGCTTGTTGCTGATCACGTGATGTAGTGGACTGCAATAGAGCGCTGTCTCGTCCTTTAGATTTCATTGCACCATGAACTGTTTACAGGCAGAGCGCTGGGACTGAAGCCCTGCTTAAACTGACGTTTAACCGAAATAAGCTGACTGCAGGACCAAACAGATCCACCGCAGCATTTGCTGCTGAGATGGTTATTCAATTAGCATGCACATGTTTTACAAACTGTGATGACACGGAGTTTAAACTCTATAGGCAAACATGTCTTCGCAATACTAACAACTTGCCAATGTACCACCAATTAATAGACGCGCAAAAGCTGTTCTGTTCCGTGCAGAGCTTCCTCATGTTTTGGATGCCCTGTGGCACAATGACGCACTTATTAGTGGGAGCCTTAGGTGCGTCTGCCTGGGCACGTCTCCTCATAATTACTCGCCCACTGCCCAGAAACGTGCACTTCTCCCATCACTAGGCCACGAGAGCAGCGAGAGCAACGCTCAGCACGAACTTTGGAAAGACCCGAAAGGCATATATACCGACTCCTCCTGGCACAGAGGCAAGCCATATGCAACGTTAGTGGTATTGACCAGGAACAGCCTCCTTGTAAGTGCACCATTCATGACCATGGACATCACTGGTGCACTGAAGCGGAGCAGATGCAATTGCTCTGGCCCTCACACAGACGCAGGCACACACGATTGTCACCGACTTGCAGCAACCACATCGGAACTACCAATCTGGGTGAATGGCTCCATCGGCCATTAGATTCCTGCAGAACAAGTAGCAAATCGAAACATCAAATTAGTGTGGACGCCTGCTCACATGGACATCCGGACTAGAAATAAGTTATTCGCGGCTGCGGGCCAAAAATAGCTTGTCGCGATTCGTTGGGATGCCTGGGCACCAAATTTGTACTGCTACGCTACAAAGCGTACAGCCAGCGCTCCAAGCAAGATTTCGTTGAAGGCAATAAGCACACATGGTTGAAATCGGCACTAGAGGAATATGCTAGCTACCTGTGAGGTAGTTTTGATTATGTGAATCGACTAAACCTCTGCTGTCTCTGCAGTTATCATACCTGCACCAAATTTGGTTTTTCGGAAAGCTCTAATACTGCCAAGGGTCACGTAATCTTGATTGTGAATTTGGCTTCCCGACAAGTTGCTTAAAATCGATTTCTTCCCATATTAATTTTACTACATGATAAAGAATGACTGCATGTTGCTTGCTTGCATACATACCCTACCATAAACTAAATATCAAGGTTTGCAACATATATGGCAATGAACGTATCTCCGCAAGCTCCGTTCCCCACCGATTTTTCTTTTCACCTGCGAGCAGATTTTTTTGGGCACACATGCGTACGTACGTGCTAGCCGAGGAATCTTGTTCTGGTCGCAAATGAAAGGATGGTAACTACTAAAACGGTTCCTACATCACACAGGGAGGATTTGTTACCAGTAATAGCAACACCCTGACCATCCAAAATCGCGCCCCTGAAATCGAGGACTTTTGCTGCACCGCACTGCACGGGAGCCATGCGTGATAGTATTAGTAGTTGTAGAAGTAACCTAATTGTCCAAATGGGATTAGGAGGGAGAAGTGAAAGGATTCAAACACTTGCCTCCTTAGACAGCGTCCTAGTGTCCTTGGCTAGCGATACAGCACAGAGCTATCTGTATGTCCGTGTTTGAACACTAGTGCAGTCTCCCCTTGCTTGAGAAAACTGTTGTTCGATATTTTTGTAGCGTGAGCTACACTGGTCGAGGTTGAGCAGTTTTGCATGGCTCCTGGAGAGCCGTGCTGCGAATGCGCGAGGAGCAGTGACGTCACACGGCGCACAGAACGTTGCTCGCTGCCCGGCGTCTCTCACACACCCCACGCGCCCAGCGTCTTCGCCGACCTCCGTTCCGCACGTGGTGGCCCGGTCCATTTGATGATCATGCGAGGGGTGGCCTGGTGTGCAACCGATGGCTCGTGCGTCGCAGAAACACCGGCGTGCGCCTGTGGAACCAGCTTCGCGCAGGAGCGATTGGTGACGCTGCGCCGGAGCCGCTTGACAAATACACGTGTCACATAATGCGTATACCGCGTGTGTGTAATTGAAGCAGCGCTAAAGATGATGATCAAGCTAATCCTAGACAACCAGGAAAGCTAAGAATAACGAGCAGAACCTTAGCTCACGCTACGCGTAGCCGAGCTAAGCCACTGCTAATTTTCTTTTCTCCTGCTAGCAGATTTTTTAGGCACACACGTGCTAGCCCAGGAATCTTGTTCCGGTTGCAAAGGCAAGGATGGTAACTAACACGGTTCCTAAATCACGGAGGGAGGATTTGTTACCAGTAATATCAACAACCTGCAACCATCCAAAATCGCGCCCCTGAAATCGAGGATATGCGCTTCACCGCACGTCATGGAAGCCATGAGTGGTAGCATTAGTAGTGGTAGTCGTTGTTGTAGTAATACGTTTAATTGTTGTTCAAATGGGATCAGGAGGAAGAAATGAAAGGATTTGAACCCTTGCCTCCTTAGACAGCGTCCAAGTGTCGTTGGCTATCGAGACAGCTCAGAGCTTTCTAACCCTTGTCTCCTTAGACAGCGTCCAAGTGTCCTTGGCTATCGAGACAGCGCAGAGCTGTCTATGTCCGGGTGTGAGCTTAGTAGAGCAGTCTCCCCTTGCTTGAGAAAGCTGTAACTCGATATTTTTAGGGGCTAAGCCCCTTTGGGGCTCGGGCTGTCGGCGTCTCATCTTGTCGCCGTCGTCTCATGTAGTCACGGACCATCTGTCAGTGCAAACGTACCTAAGGATGACAGAAGCCCCGATTAGGAGAAGGCAGGCCATATTATTACAGCCCTCGCATTCTTGACATCGGTTTCGCCGCAAATACGCTTCCTGCGTTGAATTTATTCCTTTACCGAACTGCAGTTGACTTCTTCATCAGACCTCCATCGGCAGGGGATAAACAAGTTCTGGTTCACGCGGAGGACGTATTTTTGAAGCATGCTATGAGCGCGTGTTGCTTAGTTTATAATTAACGCCTCGCATTGCCATGCTGTTATTGGCACTGATGGTTCGAAATTTGAAGCTAAAGCAGCGATGTCTAATTGCTCTAGCGCCCTGGATTAGTTAAAATGGCTAATTACACACCCATCCTCGAGGAAGATCTGCTATGGTTCTGGCCATACGAAAAATTCCTAACTCAGTGTTGAATATAATTTTATAACTGATGCTGTCGCTTTTTACTTTGTGTGAGGAATATAAAAAACTGTTGTTGATTTCTCTGTCATAGGAATCGGTAAAGCACGAAAGGGAAATGTGCAGCGAAATCTGTAGCTGAGCACATCTGCAAACAAGGTACGGCCAATCGCTGGCACATCCTATGGGACTGTGCAGCCATACAAGACGGCGTCAGCTTTACAGAATACCCCGCAGATCTCCAAATCGCCATCGCTTCAACCAACAAGTCGGATCACGAATGGGCCATCCAGCAGGTTCTCAAGGCGCTCGAAAGGCACGGACTCCGCAAAGGGGTCCCTGTCGAGTAGGGCTGCCCAAGAGGATGCAACGCACGGCCACGTTGAGGTCGGCCCGTCAACCGGGCTTTACCTACTCCAGGATTTATTCAACAAAGTCCTTTCCATCCATCCAGCCATGATTTGCGAGTCGGCGGCTGCGTTGTGGGTGTGCTTGGCGAGCGACATCCTGCTGGCGGGTCACTTCGGCAAAGGGGCACTGGCGTCATTTCCGTGACGGATATGACGTCAACGAAATCTTTGGGTATCCCGGCATAAAACACCTTCGTGTTAAAATATAAAACCCGAAAACGACCAACCGTATTGAAGGTTGCTTCCCCGCAAGAAGATTCTGTGTGCAGGGGTGCACCCTTTACAGGCCGCTTGCTTCGTTGTACCGGCGTCATTGCCGTGACGGATATGACGTCAGCGAAATCTTTGTGTATTGAGGAATAAAACGCTTTCTTGTTAAAATATTTACTCATGCAAGTATTCTTTCGCACTATTTTCGGATTTATGCGTGATCTGTGCGTGTTGCATTACTGGAAGTACGGCTATTGTGCTCAATCAGGCTGGGAATTCTTCAGCAAGCTCTGATTAAGGCGGCCCCGGACAGCACGTGTGCCCCAATCTGGCCTCCGCAACTGCGGCATGCTTCTGAACGCCATCGCTCGTTCAGTGGCCTATCCAACGCTATTACAAACACCAGAGTATGTCAGAGTATGCTCAGTTCAAATGTAAATTGAATTAATCTTTCTGACGTTCCGACCAATTCGACATGTCTGGCAGCGCGTTCTTAGATGCCGCCTCGAAAAATTAAGTTTGCATTTGAGCAGGACTGGATTAGCACCAACAGAGGCTCTCCTGAAGTGCAACTAACCGGAATACTTTGACATTTATTTCTTTGAATTTCCCCATTCTATGTGCGGATAATTATCTATCGTACTGCGCCATTTGAGCGCCTCAGTCATGATCTGCAAGCTGCCGCACGTCTTTCACTAGGCGCGTGCAGTCTCAGCCATGTAAAGAAAGACTTAAAAAAAAAAAGAAAGACTTTCTCTCCGTACTTCATGGTTTCACCTCGGACGCTGGAAGACTGTTTGGCAATACCTGCTTTCCCTTATCTCCCCTCTTGCACCTACAGACTGTACCTGTTTTTTTGTGTGCCTGATTTCTTTTGGTGTTATTAATCCATGCATTATTAACAAGCCTGTTCTCGAGCCCTGGGCAATTTTCTCTGCAGGTATGAGCCACTACTGTGAAGAGGAAGAAAATTAAGAAACAGAAGAATTAAGGAACATCATCATCATCATTATCATTATCTCGCTTATGAAGGGCGTCGTCATTACCCTATCAGCTGCTTCAGTAGGCCTCCAAGTGTCGTCCACTCGGCCAAGTGCTTCCCAGTCCTAGCAGGTATGTCACGTTTCACTGCGAACATTCGTCGTCAAATAGATCGAATGCTGCATTTTTGTGTATTGGGGTACCCACTGAGGCCCGCTATCGGGTCGCACAGGCAGTTCTGAAGCCAAGCCGGGTGAATAGTGTACATAAGAGGACAACCATTTGGGCCCTGTTTTCTCAGGACATCTTCGGAAGCTGGCGTTCCCCGCAGTACACGTCTCTTAGCGTTTCCATTAGCCCTATAGGTTAGACCGCGATAGCATCGTTAATGCGTCATACCTAATGTTTCCTATTACTTTCTATTAATGTTCCAGCGTCGGAAGCTTCAAGCTTCCGACGCTGGAGTCTTCAACGTCGACGTGAAAGTGGCAAAGTCGTTCGGAACAATTAGAAACATTCTTCAGGACTTTGGAACGGATTTGAATGAAGGCGACGTGGTGGACCTGCCGATAGTCACATCAGATACCTTGAAAAAGATGATCGAATGGGCCGCCCATCACAAGAACCACACAGCGACGCTACAAGCCGTGAAGGACGATGAGCGTGCAGTGCAGCCGATTGGCGACATATCCCCCTGGGACAAGGCATTTCTGGAAGTGGATACGACTGAGCTATTTGAACTCTTATTGGCCGCAGAACGCTTGCACCGGAGCCTTGCCGACGCCGTCTGGAAGATAGTCGCCAACATTATAAAGGGCAAGACGCCGGCCGAAATCCGCGCTGCCTTCAACATCGCGAACGATTTTGAAGAGAACCCTGAAAATCTGCAGCCAAAGCAGGAAACATAAAAGATGCCTCCGGATGCAGATGGAAGGAAGCTTCTATCTGCTACGTTTATTGTGCCCTGCTTGAAAATAAACTAGACTCTTTCTTAGAAGTGTAATGGACACGAGCCTATTTTTGTTACTAAAATCATGCCGGGAATGGCCTCACAATTATATCTCGTTAGAGCCACCCACCCTATCCCATATCCCACGCACCTCCTATCCAAATAAAAAAACACCTCGAAGCGTGAGATGTAGATACTTAACCCTTTTCAAATCAGGCTCATTCCATAAAACTGATTACTACACTAACATTTGCCGTCCTTATCAAAAGCGGACGCGCTGCGCACAAACTGCGCACCACGTATCTTTCTCTACGTTGCGGCGACAGTTGGTTTCCCCGCTAGATTCCTTTTTTTTTTTTTTCCTGACTCTTCTACTACATTCCAACGTTTTCTCTCCCTTCTCCCTTTTTTGATTGATTGATTGATTGATTTTAGGGTTTAACGCGCCGACGCAACGCAGGCGATGAGGCGCGCCGTAGTGGAGGGCTCCGGATTAATTTTGACCACCTGGGGATCTTTAACGTGCGTCGAAATCTCGTACACACGGGCGTTTTTGCTTTTCGCCTCCATCAGAAAAGCGGCCGCCGCGACCGGGAATCGAACCCGCGACCTCGTGCTCGGCAGCGCAACGCCTCTGAGCCACCGCGGCGGGTCCCTTCTCACTTTTTGCATCTAAATTCATCCAGGTCACATCCTAATCATTGCAAGCAGCTTCTTGGCCAATCCCCCGCGCGGGTATGTGCCCCAATCCGATAAAACCAGCCTATCCCTTTCCGGTGGCGGAAGAGGATAACGATGGGGCCTGTGCACGCGCCTCTGTCGCCGGGGGGTTCCATGAAGTCCAGCGGTGCGCCGCGATGATTCGGGGACGAGAGCAAAATTGAGCACCGCACACGGGACCGAAGGCCATCGAATCCTTGTGGCAGGACCTGGCGTTGTCGCTCCCCATCCTCTGGCAACCAACAGCCTTCGCTGCTGCGGCCTCCGCCATGGCGGCGTCAGAACACCCGCAGAGAACGGTGAGCCCACTTGAGGAGAGCGGCATCCTGAGGTGCCACTTTGGGGGGAGGGGAAGTTGGGGAACGGCGAGTGCACGAAACCCGCACGCCATTTCGTCTAGCCTCCACGCGCAGAAAACGCAGCGCCGAGCTCCTCCCATCTTCGTCCTGGTAGCGTCGAGGGTAGAGGCCAGGGAACCAAGAGAACTTGAATTCTTTATTGTCTGCCCAGGTACTGATTCTAAGGGCGGGCTGCGCAACCGCAATAGCCGTCCTCCTTAACCATGCCGATACTATACTTAAGAAAATGGCCGGTAAAGCATGCACGGACGTCCCACGTATTCTACGGTGCCTCGACGCTGCCTTCTGGGCTCTGCCCGTCCGCGAATAACAGCGTCCAAATAACCTCGATGTTCGCCCTCCCTGCGATCAAATGAGCCTAGATTCTTCCTCACTTCTTCGTGGCCAACCTGTCATGCAAAAAAAAAAAAAAAAAACGCCACCAGAAACAGGATGTATAAGGCATGTAAAATTGAAACGCGAACACGAAAAAGCGAACCAGCACACACAAGTAGCGGAATTTCTTTCCATGCAAGTTAAAATGACGCGTGGCTTAGTTACGAAAACAAAGGCGGAAAAGGGGGCTTTCCAGATATACCAACAGCGCGCCATCATTGGACCTCAACGAACAGTGCCGGTCACTTTTGAGTCTTCTGGTTCGTATGTTCGTGTTCGCATTTCATTTGCCAGTGACTGCACGTCACCTTAAGAAAGCAACGAAGGTTCGTCGACGTGCAGGTTCATATAGCATTGCAGATTTCCACAGCAGGTGAACATGAAGTCCCATCTGCCACGTACGACTTCCTGAAGTATATTTAAATGGAAGTAACGCGAAACCTTGCGCTACCACCCATCAGTGCTATGCCCGAAAATTCCTCCCCATTGCCCGGGCGTGTGCTTCCAATCCCCACTCGGCGCCTAGAGCGACTCGGCGGTAGCGATGTTTAAAACGTCTTTGACAACCTGTGCGCGAAAAAACCGTAAGTCGGTACTAACGATAAAATAGGCAGTTTTAGCATATCGTTACCGTGTTTGCGTTACCGTTTACCGTGTTACCGGAAGCGCTAGAGAGTTTTAGCATAGCGGCTCCCGTACGCTACGCTAAGGTTAGCGGGTAGCGGGACCGGACTGCGCATGCGCGCGCGGGGAGTGCGAGGAGGTTGCCCCTCAGCGGAGGGAAAGAGCGGGCATGGCGAAGGCAGGCCGCGCGGAACTAATCCACCCCACCGTGACGAATTTGCTCTCCCCAGTCGCGCCCCGCTACCCGACGCTATGCTAAAACTCTCTGCTGACGGTGAAGCCTGTGCCGGTAAGTTACCGTTCGCGGTAACTCTGGCGCTGCGCAGTCTACTCCCGCAAACACGGTAAACGGTAACGTAAACACTGTAACGATACGCTAAAACTGCCTAATAAGTACATGTCGAAGCTTTAAAGTATTCCAAGCCGGTGAGATACCAGCATGGCCTCCGCGATCGGCTGCCGGCGGCGCGCCGTTGCTACGGCGCGCCGCCGGCAGCCGATCGCGGAGGCCGTGATACCAGTGATGTAGTTCCTGAAGCGGCCGTAAGGACGCATGCTGCTTCCCCTCGCTTCGAGGACTGTAGACTTCCCGCCATTTTGCCAGTCGCGTGTGCCCTTGCAACCACCAGGGGATGGGAGCATTTCGAGCGTGTCTCTCCGCCGCCTCCGCTGCAGAGACTGCGCTACCAGAGCAACTCTACCTTCGTGCTCACGCCCAAATCTGCCGGAGGGGGCGCCTCCCGAGTGCGCTCCTCGCGCATCAGCGTGCAGAACGCCCCGTCAGCCAGCAAGATGGTGGTGGCGCCGAACTTGCTGTACAACTCGGACACCACGGCGGCCACCGCCTTGCCCGTCTCGTCCACCATCAACACGCCATCCGCACGCGCCTCGTACATGGCGTTCGAGACGAGCAATGCGCCGATGACCATGACGGGCGTAAGCAGCGCATACCCCACACGCATCATTATGTGGTGTTTGTCGAAGGTCTCCAGGTCATGCCAGACAGTATTAGGCCACAAATAATTCAACACTCGTACTTACCTCTCTAAAGAGACTGAAGTGTTTTGTCCCAGAAAGCTTCAGGCGACAGCACTTTTTGTTCTTGCCCTCATAAAATATTTCGGTCACTCTTCAACGTCAGGCTTCGAGTTTTGTGTGGCCAAGAAACTTCTGGCGTGGAGGCCTACAAGCGTTTGACAAGGACTGCGCGTGCACGGACGATCCGGCGTTTCACGTGCACTCGCACGGAAAACAAAACTCGCACGGAAAACGGCCGGAACAGTCTCTGCACGCATTTCTTGTTCCCGGTTATTCGTCATCGCAGTTTTGTAACGTGTTCCGGTACTTGCAATAGGTGACCGGTAAAAAGCGCAAAGGCTCATGGGCACGTCGTCTGCTCCAGCCACTTCCGGTTCGAGATCTCGCCTGGCCTCCCGTACGCCGGCGGCTTTCACGCGCGTGTGTGCGTGTTGTTTATTTGTCACAGGGTGCTTACCTTTCAGACGTCCCTATTAGGATTGATCGTTGTTATTCATTGAATGTGCGATGCGTGAGCGTTTTTTTCTTCGGTGGAAACAGATAAACAAGCAAACGCGCGCATGAAAGCCGCTGGCCTACGGGAGGCCAGGAGAACTCTCTCGAACCGGAAGTGGCTGGGCTCCGCGGGAGCAGACAATGTACCCATGAGCCTTTGCGCTTTTTACCGGTAACCTATCTCATCAACCCCAATAAGTAAATCTGCAGGGCGGTACTGTTATTCGATATGCGATTTTCAAGAGCGTCAGTTACGTGGGTGTTGTGCGCCATCATGGCTCAGCGAGGCGTAATTAGGCAGTGACCGCTATAAACTCCTTATCGACTCAGTTTGTGGACGGGACCTAAGCCAACCCAGTGTTAGCTCTATCGTTGATAACGCCCTACCAAATGCTAAGCTGGTGAAATGTAGCGTCGTGTAAATAATAAACTCTGAAAAAACGCCCACGATCGTTACCTCTTTGTGAAGTGTGGCTTTTATTAGGGAAAAAGACCGACATAAGGTATGGCAGATGGCAGCCTTGAGTTCAGACGGCCACGAAGCGCGTTAATAAGTGCCCGCAACTCCCTTTTTTCCCGCAATATCGGTCTCCTGGCCATGTCCGCTGTCTTAACGAAAATCGAAGATGCACTGCAGTTACATCGTCAGAGCAGACATGACGAGCGAAAGTAAATAGCAGAAATCTTTCTTAGGGTTGCTCAAGAGATGAAAAGCAGCATATACAGTAAATTATGAAGAAGTGGCTTCATTCAAGTCACCCCTTCCAAGCGACCATTCCTATTCCAAGCGACCATCTCGCTTTCAACAAAGTATCTCTTACTACGCATCCGGTTTTTTTTCTTTTCCGAGTACTTCGCTCTAACGAGCTTACTGTAATAGCTCAATGGTGTCAGGATAACGCGCCTTGATGGTCCATTTGAATTCCCCTCCTTTCAAACAGAGCTGAGGTAGTAAGAGAGAGAGAGAGGGAGAGAGAGAGAGAGAGTAGCACTAGGGTTAGGAGGCCGGGGTGGCCGCAGGCTCCAGCCTGGCGGCGACTTGCATAGCCCTCTCCACGAGGGAGATTTGCGTCCCCAGGTCAGGGCTACCCAGCGCCCCTTTTGGAGGAAATTGGAGAAAAGGGGTTATTAGGGTAGCCCCACATTGAGTGGCGTACAGTGGAGCGCGTGCCACAATTCGGGGATGGGTTGAGTTGAGAATGGCCGGGGGATACTTGCGGCTGGTGAAGCGGTAATGATCGACAATGTCATGGTCTGTCCCTGCCGATCTGGCCCCATGGTAGGGAATGAGACTGGGGCCCGCTCGGATTGTAAGGCCTCGAGCGACGCCGTGGGCTGCCTCATTTCCCCCGAGGCCGGCATTAGCCGGGGTTCAGATTAGTCCTGCCGGGGAAACTAGGGAGTTTTGAGCCAGGATTTTGAGGGCGAGCGGCGAGATGAGGCCGCGAGCGAAATTTCGAACGGCTGTTTTAGAATCTGTTTGAAGCAACAAGGCTCGGGAGGCTCACTGAAATGATTTGATTGTAGGATTTAACGCGCCGACGCAACGCAGGCGATGAGGCGCGCCGTAGTGGAGGGCTCCGGATTAATTTGGACCACCTGGGGATCTTTATCGTGCGCTGAAATCTCGTACACACGGGCGTTTTTGCTTTTCGCCTCCATCAGAAAAGCGACCGCCGCGGCCGGGAATCGAACCCGCGACCTCGTGCTCAGCTCACTGAAATGAACTGCGGCAAGTCATACCTCCCGAAGTCATTGTTCGCGGCGCTGTTTACTCTCTCTCTCTCTCTCTCTCTCTCTCTCTCTCTCTCTCTCTCTCTCTCTCTCTCTCTCTCTCTCTCTCTCTCTCTCTCTCTCTCTCTCTCTCTCTCTCTCTCTCTCTCTCTCTCTCTCTCTCTCTCTCTCTCTCTCACGATACATCATGGCCGTGAACGCTTGAGAGAGAGAACAAACCTTTATTTATCGACTCAAGTCTGAGCCGCGGCGTTATTATCTGTCCTCGAAAGAAGGGCGTGCTCCGCAGTGCTCTGACAGTGGTGGTCTTGGCGGAGGTGCACAGTCACGCCTCACGAACTCATTGATTGTTCGCGGCATAGGCGTGACTGGCCGCAGCTTATTTCAGCGAGCCTCCCGAGCCTTGGTGGTGCTCTACATGAGCATACCGTGAGAATGTCGGTGCTCAATGAGAACGTCGTTTTCAAACCATGACTAAACCAAGTTTTGACTTACGTAGCTTCGCGATTTTCTGTACGCTCATGGAATATTTCCGGTGGCAAGCCAGTAGCCACATTAAAGCGACACGTACGACTTCGCACCATTCTTACGTCGGCGATGCGCCATTTTGGAGTAGACGGCTATTTGAAACTATACACCCACTGGCTCGTATATAGCGTAAGCGGCTTTCTACGCCTCGTTCTTATACGGCTGTCATTCAAGCTTTAAAAGTGGCGCCAACGGGCGGTCCACAGCGGTGTGTGGTGAGTGCGAGTGATTGCACCATGCGGAGGTCTGTTACCCGCCCCTATGCCTTGCGGATACAACGAATGCCCCATGGAGCGAGAAAGCCGTCGTCTGGCGGTCGTAGCCGAAAAACGGCCCCTAATCCTCCCGCTGGTGGCAACTTGTAGCACACACCGCAAAAGTGTATATTGTTTAACGGCTTCCAGAGTTTAGGCCTAATGTTACGCTTTGGGGCGTAACGAATGCAGACAAAATACAAGTTTGTCTTATTCGAAAGATTTCGTGTTTTATAGTGTCTCCTGAGCTTGCCCGGCAGCAAACGATGCCGTATTCACTAAGAAATTAATCAGTTTAGGTTACAATTTTGATTCTCGCGCCAAATCGTGTGTTTTCGGGACGTCTGCCCTGAAGTCACGAGGGCGGGTATTCAAACGAACTTCCAGTGCGTCATTAGGTTCTGCCATGGCCTCCGAGATCACCCCGCGCGCGTTTTGATCTCGGGGTGGTTTCTGGGTATGCTCTCGGAGGCCATGGCTCAGCAGCCTGGTTTACCATCTGTCCTCCCGTACTTAGCGGCGGACCGTTGTCCGCCGTTTTTGTTTTAGATGCGACTGCATCTCATTCACTCGCCTTGTCCCCCCATACGGCGTTGTCCGTCCACACCCCTCCCCCTACACTATATAAAAAATAATAATAGTTAGCGGCGCCCGGTTTCGATCCCACAAACCTGTGGGCGGAACGCGAGTTACATGGTGCTCTTCCCACTGCGCCACAAAACCGAGACAGAATCAAATGCTACGAACGCGCCTTATATCCTTGACTCATTCAAACTACGTCAAGATGCTACTGATACAACGCGTGATGGGGCAATGATTAACACTTGCAATAAAAGAAAAGAAGCTCCCACTTACAGCAACACTGATGGAGTAAAGGTCGTTGCGACAGCGAAGCCCCAAGCATACCACTTAGAGAGATTGACCTAGATTGGCCAATAAAACATAATAATAATCATAAAACATAATAATCATACGCGTTCCCGACACGTTTCACGCGATTTCAGAAACAATCCAACGGAAACACCAAGTGAACCCCACGATGCGTCGCATCTACACAGGGTTCCCCTCGCGAGGAGGTGGGCTCAATTTTTTGACCATATCTGCACCTGGTTGTTTTTGTTACGGAAGAAAGTAATCGGTTCGTGAAACATGTGGTATGCACGACAAGCAGGGTCACGTAAGACAGCGTCACTTACGCCAATAGGTCAGTGTCGTGTAAGACAGCTCCAAAGCAGCTGCTGACTGCTGTGCATCTAAAACAAGCATAGTGCGCCCAGTACCAACAGCAGTGCGTATCGGTAACTCTGTGTTCACGTATATTTTCATAATTTTCATTGTTTACCCCATCATGCTTACTGCTGCAAAATGAACATGCATTATAATCAAGCGCAAATAGCTCGTCGGGCAAGCTTATAAGCCCTGCTTAATTTGCGCTTGCTTTCGCCAGCCTTAGCCAATCGCACAGCTCGGCATAGGGCATTGTTGTGGGAAATGAGCTAGTGGGTCGCATGGCCGTTCCCCTTTTTCTAATTATGTAGCTTATTTGAGCGAAGTGTGCGTTAAAAGTGATGTCAGTATGATTCTAACAAGGCAGTCTTTCGAATAAACCAAACTTGTGTTTTGTCTGCATGGCCCCTTTAACGACGTTGAGGTGCCCGCTGCAGCTTGACGTACGACGAGTTTGACATCGTTGCTTTACACGTCGTTAGGCTCAATGTTAGGGCTACCTTAAGAAAAAAAAAACTATCACATGCCCGCAGAGGTTGCAATGTAGTGATGGCAGCGCCGATGGGCTTTCTCCCTCTCCTCGTGCGTGTTTTGTTCCGTGTTCCCTCTGTCGCCGGGAGCGAAGGGAACGAAGGGAACTGGCTCCACCGGTGCCAGTGTTTTGTTCCCTGAGCAAAGTCGGGGGAATATGTCATTCGTTCCTCCTAATCGTCAGACGGGGGTGCGCTGTGAGCCATGTCGCCCAAAGCATATTGCGCTACTTAGAGGGCTTGGCTGTAACTGCGGTTCAGGAGCCACCAGCACTGAGAATGCCCGTTCAGCGACGCAAGAGGGAAAGCGGCTCGCTTTACCGCAGCAGGATAGGCGCTACGTAGCGTTTTAGACGAGGGGTATTTTCCTTCATTTGCGAGCACTTCCGGGGTGCCTGCGCGCGCATGGCATTTCGAAAAGGGACCGACGTTGCTGACGCTGTACCCATCATGCGCGCGCGCGCTCGCAGCTCGCGGGTCTACATTCGGGCATGCGGGGTGACGATACGTTCGACGGCGACTTCGCGTCCGAGGTGCGGCGTCCACCGTTCAACCGGCGATCCAAGCGATCGCGCTATCGACGAGGCGGCGGTTCGGCGAGCCGCTTGCTGCCCCCGGCCGGTTTCGACGCCGACGACGAGTCCGAGCGGCACTCCGACGACCGCCGGCCGCGCCGCTCCAGCATGGACGACGACGAGGTCGACGAGCTGTACGACGGGGCCAAGCTGGTGTGCACGTGCGGGGCCGACGACCGCCGGCCGCGCCGCACCAGCATGGACGACGACGAGGTCGACGAGCTGTACGACGGGGCCAAGCTGGTGTGCACGTGCGGGGCCAGCAGCGGCGGCAGAGGGAGCGTGGGGAGACAGAGGCCCGGCGTCTTCGAGGACCTGTACGTGCTCAAGAAGACCGGCGAGCGCCGGAAGAGGAAGAAGAAGAAACCCCCCGCGCCGCCCCCGCCGCCGCCCGCGGGCTTCATGGGCATGGTCTGCAGCCTGTTCGGGTCGAAGCCTCCTCCCCCGCCGCCGCCGCCGGCTCAGTCCAGCTCCGAGTCCGAGTACGAGTCCGAGTACGAGCTCATGAAGCTGGACGGGCAACAGCTGGAGCAACTCTGCCGCCTGATCGACTTCAAGCAGTTCCTCGATGTGCCGAAGAAAGAGGAAAAGAAAGAGGAAGAGAAGAAGGAGGAAAAGAAGGAAGAAAAGGAGGAGGAACCTGCCAAGGTAGGGCAAGCAATGAGGTATATTATGGGGGAAGGAGTGATGTTATGAAGAACGTGAAGATAAGAGCGAAGCGAAAAGTGGCGCATCGGCCAGGCCACGCCATTCGGTTGAAACTTTTGCGATTTAGCATGCTCGAGCTGGGCTACAACACGAGCTGAGGGATTAACGTGCACCACTTAGCGCGCTTCGAAATCGAGGCCTCTACGAACTCGTCAACTACGAGCAACAGGCCAACGCCTTAGCCACTGATCCGCCGTAGCGGGTCACGCAGCTGTTGCAGCCCCTTCAAAACATTTCCGCCCCTTCTCCGTGTTCGACATGTGTGAGCGTGAGGAGCTACAAGGCAGCCGGCAAACCGACACGAACAGCGCGCTAGCGACGTAACCTTATCGCGCTGTGTCCTCTCGATTTGACAGACCTTTATATACTTCGTCGAAATATGCGCGCCACGGGAGTACGTTTTGAAACAGTAGAAGCCGCGGTTCCTGCAGTGTTGGGGCTGATTGAGGCACACGACGTTGTCTGCTTATCGTGACCCAAAAGGCACCAAACTTCCACTTAAAAGAGCAACGGGAATGCGCTTCGTTACTTACCGTAAATTACGCACCAAAACGGCAGCGCGAATGCATAAAATTTCAAACAACGCGCACCGCGCCTCAAACCCCCTGCCAAAGCATAGAAACCCGAAGCATTGGTTTAACGCTACTGGCGTCCAATAGTCAGCTCGCCTTAGGGTTGCCACCCGCCCGGTGTTGGACCGGCCCGACCGGTTTTTTAAACAGCGGGCCGGTTGCCGGTCCATATCTAAAACCGGCCGTCATTGGTCGGTTTTTTGGCCCTTGTGCCGTGATTATGTCTGTTTTGGCGTTTTATAAGCGTCAATTCAATTAAGACGATGAATATGTGTCGACATGCTGCGCAAAGACAGGCGAGCAGAGAAAATACGCGGGCGAGCGCCCTGCCTGAGATGGAGGGGGATCTATAAGGGAGCAACAAAACAAGGAAATGCTACCGCCGCGGTCAGCAATTGCGGTAACTTTTCAGTGAAATCACTTTTAGTACAAACGTTATAATGATTTCTCTCTACGAAAACACTACAATAAATGGCACTGCATGTCAAAAACATGGCGGCTTTTTTTTTCAACACAAATTAAACATTCTATATACCCCCCCCCCCTTCCCCCCCAAAGGGCCGGTTTTTTTTTTCGGGGAAAGGTGGCAACCCTAGCTCGCCTTAGCATTAGAGAGTTTTAGCATTGCGGCTAGCGGAGGCTCACGCTACGGCGGCGGGATAGCGGGACCCTACTGCGCATGCGCGCGCTGGGAGGTGAGGAGGTTGAGGAGGAATGCGCGGGCATGGCGAAGGCTGGCTCGCGGAACTAATCCCCCCTACCGGGATGAATTTGCGCCTGCCCAGTCGGGCCCCGCTACCCGCCGCCGTAGCGTAGCGTTAGCGGACGGGGCCCGCTATGCTAAAACTCTATTACTGGGGTATCCGCAGTTGCTATATGTGGCGGCGGTGCGTGCTTGTTTGACACGCCACATGTACTTGCGCTGTTAGGTATGCTGTAGCAAATGAAGGAGGAATGCGTCCCTATTCCCTTAGTTTGCTGCACGTAAGAAAGTGAGAATGCTAATAAAAAAAAATGCAGGATTTATTTAGAACACCCGGGAGAACCAAACGAACACGTTGCTAGGCAAGTTGATAGGGGGATAAACAAGGCATGCGTAATAGCTTGAAAGTTGGATTTTAACCTGGGAATATCTGACGAAGTTTTGTACACACACTGCGTTTGTATTTGTAGCATCTAGGAAAAAAACATTCGCCCGTGCCGGGTAGCGATTATACTACATCGGGCTCAGTAGCTGGTCACCCTCTGAGGTGCCACAACGGGCGCCTCAGACTGACGAGATTGTTAGGCACTGTGGCTTCTTTTCCTGGGCTTTGAGCCCCTTTGAGCCCCTGGGATTTAAGCCCCTGGGCAATCCGGGGCTCAAATAAAACAAATAAAAAATCTAGGGGACCCGGTGTGTAAATAGGACATACGTCAGTGGGCGTACCATAAAGAGGCATGTTCCTCGCTTCAATCGACCTTTCTTTTTTTCAGCCCCCACCGATCGAGCCTCTGGACGTCAAGGTTCCTGTCGTATTCGTCTTTGGTGAGAGCCTCGGCTTTTTATTTTAACACGAAAGTGTTGTATTTCCGGATACACCAAGAATTCGATGACGTCATATCTGTCACGGAAGTGACGCCAGCACAAGAACACAGGAGAAACGCCAGAAAAGTTTCATTGACGCGGATTGTGCTGCCGTCTAGGAGAGGTGAAGCGAAGTAGGGCATCATGATGCTAACAAGCGCCGACAGTTGGAATAAGTTGCGTCGTAGCGACGCCGACGGGCGAATGGCGCGAACGCCGACTGATTTCATGCGAAGAAAAACGCCAGCGGGTAAATGGACGCGTTCGCGCGTGCGCGGTTCAAGTTTCAAGTTCTACCTCTCGCGTCTCACAATCTGAACTCGTTGCAACGCAACCGTGTGCCGTATACGCCACGGAGCAGGACCGAAGTGGTCGCGCCTTTCCTGACGAGACCCGCTATCAGGACGTCGCTCGCCAAGCACACCGACAAGACAGCCGCCATCCCGCAAATTATGCTCCTTTCGCTGCAGATTTCACTGCACATTTCACTTTCGTGCTTTACCGATTCCTATGACAGAGGAATCAACCACAGTTTTATTTTGGTAGCTTCGGCGTGAGGGGGGGGGGGGGCGTTACAGAAAGGAGTGGTTTGTTGCCGTGGTTAAAAAATATATGTTCCACGTTGGGACAATGTTAATTATACAAAAATATTGCGTTGCAGGAATAAGATTGTTCCGAAGGTCTTTGTTATTGCGGTAGAAAAAAATAGACTACGTGGGGAGCGGTTACGGAAAACAAGACGAAGTTTTCTCAGTATGCAATACATGTCGGCACAAACCGACAAAAAGGAAGGAATACAAAGCAAATGTACCAACTATATCAAAATATTTTTATAGAAAAGGAATGTAAACACAGAAACAGAAAAAAAAATTCCCCCGCATTTCCCCGAGGGGGAGAATGTGAAAGTGCGAATGCACGGTTGTCGGCCCGCTTGCGGCGCTTGCGCGCGGCCCCCGCAGCCCACCGCCTCGCCGCCTTCTCTTCCATCTCTTCCATCGGGTTTGTAGTATCACGTGTACACCACGCAGTTATCAAGCCGCTATAACGCCGCTGAGTCGCCAACGCACGCCGCTGACGACGTAGTTTGAATGCGTTAAAGATATAAGGCGCGTCACTAACACTGATATCAGCGTCGCGTCCGTGGCTTGGTCGGTAGAGCGTCGCGCTGCGGCCGCAAAGTCCTCGGATCGAAACCTGGCGCCGGATGCTGTTTCTTTTTTAAATATAGAGGAGCACTGCGGACGCCGCCGCCGACGCCGCCGGCGGTGGATGGTTTGGGGTCGCTTATAAAGTGCATTCGCACTTAAAATCGGTGCCATTCCGCTCCGCGAAGGTGGGTGACCAGCGGATCGCGCCGTCGCTCTGGGGAAGCGTGGGATTGTAGCCACGCCGACGTCGAGTTTTCCTGCTCGCGGTATTCCGTGTCCCGACGGGCGTCGCGCTTACGCCTGGCGTTCGCGGCCCCATCGTCGTCCGTGGTCTCCGAGTTCCACCACGTTCGTGCCTGTTTCAGCTTTTAAGTGCGAATGCACTTTATAAGCGACCCCAAACCATCCACCGCCGGCGGCGTCGGCGGCGGCGTCCGCAGTGCTCCTCTATATTTAAAAAAGAAACAGCATCCGGCGCCAGGTTTCGATCCGAGGACTTTGCGGCCGCAGCGCGACGCTCTACCGACCAAGCCACGGACGCGACGCTGATATCAGTGTTAGTGACGCGCCTTATATCTTTAACGCATTCAAACTACGTCGTCAGCGGCGTGCGTTGGCGACTCAGCGGCGTTATAGCGGCTTGATAACTGCGTGGTGTACACGTGATACTACAAACCCGATGGAAGAGATGGAAGAGAAGGCGGCGAGGCGGTGGGCTGCGGGGGCCGAGCGCAAGCGCCGCAAGCGGGCCGACAACCGTGCATTCGCACTTTCACATTCTCCCCCTCGGGGAAATGCGGGGAAATTTTTTTTTTCTTGATGAGTAAACATCACTGGGCACAACGCAGTGTCGGAAAGCCAGCTTACCAAGACTAACCTCACACCAGAGTCCTTCAATGCTTTTCTGGTCACGAAACTCCGGCCGAAGTTTCATGCAGGGACAAAAGCTGCCGCTAGGATCGCCCCTGTCAGTGAGAAGGCCCTGTTAAGAGACAACGGAGAGGCGGTTGGAATGGTGGTGGAGGATAAGCAGGGAAGATTGATTGATTGATTGATTGATTGATTGATTGATTGATTGATTGATTGATTGATTGATTGATTGATTGATTGTAGGGATTAACGCGCCGACGCAACGCAGGCGATGAAGCGCGCCGTAGTGGAGGGTTCCGGATTAATTTTTACCACCTGGGGATCTTTAGCGTCTGCCGAAATCTCGTACACGCGGCCGTTTTTGCTTTTCGCCTCCAGCGGAAAAGCGGCCGCGCCGCGGCCGGGAATCGAACCCGTGTCCTCGTGCTCAGCAGCACAATGCCTTAGCCACTGAGCCACCAAGGCGGGTAAAAGTAGGGAAGATGTGGTAACGTAGGGGTAGTATCGCGAGCAAGACCACGAGCAAGATCGCGACCTAGCGCACTGCCAACGCGGCCGCAGCCGCCCAAGCCGTCCGATGATGACGACGACGACAACGACGATGATTATGATGATGGTGGGGATGACGGTGGTGGTGATGGTGGTTAGCGGCCTCCCCTTTGTAATGGGGTGGCATTGCACAGCGGCCTTAGTAGTAACGCCACCGTAAAATCACCTCGCCTTCACCGGACGCGCAGCGCCGCCGCGAGGGAGCTTTGGTCCACATATGAAGCTCTCCCATAGCTTTCCGCGGAACTCTGCTTTCACTGATATTCTTAACATTGACTTCATCCCTAAACACAAGTGCATTGCTTGGAAGGCTATCCTCCAGGGGCAACTTACGCCCCCTCGTACAACATTTTAAGCGCAGGAGGCGAGCAGATGGCCACAGGGAGAGGGTGCGCCGAAGTGAGTGCGAGGGTTGCGGCTTTTCTAGGTCTGTTTACGCCAAAAAAAGAAAGCGAGGGGGATTTGCTGATACTGGCTCTACTGTAAAAGCAAAAGCGGGTTATTACAGCCGCCGAACGAAATTCGCGTCCGTCTGTCATTGTAGTGTTTGATTGGGGTGTGGCTTCATGGGTTTAATGTTTTTGAATGAAAGTATACACGGTGATCAAAGTTAAGCCGGCAGGATTTTTTTTAATTAGGCGCTTAGTTTTACGTAAAGACCACCTCTACAGTGAGGTTATGCGCCGAGGGGGACACAGAATGAGGTAGAAATTATTTATGTCCGTTGCTTTATTAACTAAAATTAATTCTTTTTAGTGGCTGCATTAAGCAGGCATGTTTCTATTGAATAACGTTAGCCGCAATCGTGTTTCTACGTAGTTTACTTAGCAGGAACTTAGAGCGCGCGAATAACCGGGCGCTCCTGCCAGGCTTTCTTCTCTCGCTCCTCAATTTCCTTTCCCGCATTCCTCTTCACGCTCCCGCTGCAGCTTCTTCCGCCTTTTCTAGTCGCGCTCTGTTCTCTACCACCGCCATTCGTTCTCCGCTGTGTTCCTCGCATTCACTCGTTACGCCGACGGCGACGCGGCCGCCTCACCCAGGAATGGGCGACGCCAAAGAGTGTCTAAGCTGCGCTGAAATTTCGCGCTACAGAGAAACGTAATCGCCGAGCTTTTTTTTTTTCTTCTTCTTCTTCTTAAAATTCAAACATCCTCTCATTTCTTCGTAGCCCTTAGATGCGCTAGCAATAGCCACCTGCTGACGAATATTTTTCTTCCAGGCGGACCAGGTTCTGGCAAAGGCACGCAGTGCGAGAAGATAGTAAAGAAATACGACTTCACGCATATCTCGTCTGGTGACCTGCTTCGGGCCGAGGTTCAGTCCGGCAGCGAACGGGGCCGGGAAATGAACGAGATCATGAAGAAGGGAGAGCTCGTCCCACTGGTACGGTCGCCTCGCGCGAGCGATCCACGCGGCGCCGCGAAAAATGGGACACGGAATGACGCCTTGATGAGGACCCCAACATGACACCAGCGCTCATCTGAGGACCCCAACATGACTATCTTCTCATTCAGGTCAACCTGGCATACACAGAGGTTCTCCTGTGGAACTGGGGTGGCAATTGACGCAGTTGAGCTAGCTAGCTATAACTATTGCTATAGCTAGTTGGCAACATCACCCTCAAAATCCATTGAGTTCGCGGAATCAAGTCATATTGGGGTCCTCAGTCGTATATTGGTTCGTCCGTGATGGTTACTGGAATTACTACGGAGTTGAAAAACTCCTTGTAGGCTCTACGTATAAGAAAGCAGTCCCTAGTTTGCCCCCTTACCAGGGGGAAAAGAGGAGAGACTGGATTAGTCCTCCGTTTGTGAACAGAAAGTTAATTCATAGTAATCAGCTGCTTGCGGCTGCTTCCGCAAACCATGGAGGCAATGCCGGGGAGACATTAGGGAAGAGTTCTTGATTCAGCGGTACCGCATTTAGAAAGGAAGCATCAGGCTGTGTTGATAAAAGCAAATGTTCAGTGAAGTATGCCTGAAACACTTTACCCTATGGCGTGGGCCTGTCCACTCAACACAGCAATTGACACTATCTCCAAGGTCGGGTACGAGCAGAGGGAGAGAGCTGGCCAGTTGTCGCCTCGAACTCCAGCGTTGGATGGTACAGATCGGGTGACGACTGCAGCAAGATCAACCGGGGCCCTGGACTCCGCCCAGCGCGCAGTGTTGATAATACAAAAGCACATCCCCCCCCCCCCTCCTCCTCCCTTCATTTACCCTCGAGGACACGAAGCTCATCTTGCACGGGTAGTGCGAAACTCTATTGAGCCAAGAAGTAGGAGTGGTTCCCCAGTCCGGTAATCAAAGTGATGACCGGGTGACCGATGTCTTGACAACTTGCTGGACGTCTGGGTGGTCGCTGGTAATCAGGTTCTCCCAAGCTCAGGAAGAGGGAGGGGGAAGGAAAGGGTGGGATGGTCGGGGTTATGCACACGCTCTAATAAAAAGTGGGCTAGTGTGCTAGGCTTAGAGCAGAAAGTGCACTGGGCGGAAAATTGATTGCGAAACATGTGGTGTAAGCGAATTAGGTGGACGAAGGAATTCGTTTGGATGCGGCGGAGAGTCGTTTCCCAGCTAGCGGATCTGTAACAGCAGCCACTTCGCCGTGTGGCCTCTGAACTATGACCTTGAAGAAGCCCAACAGACCTTCCGGCCTCACTAAGTTTTATTGGAGCAAAGGGAAAGCATCCGAACGTTCGTTGCCCCGTCACCACATGCACCTACAAACCAGACCATCGTCATTCGGGGCTTATAGGCAACTTCAGCTGTCACAAACACCGCGAAAGTACTAATTAGCAAACAATAATTTCCAAAACCGTTGTTAACCTGGGCCAGTGCACGCGCTGCACCTTCACGAGACAGTACAGTCTCACAGGAATACTGACCAAACTCCATGGCGGCCTCGCCGTAAGTGACAAGAGACATTACATGTAGGGAGTCGGAACATTATATATAGGGAGTCAAAATTAATCCGGAGCCCTCCACTACGGCACGCTTCATAACCCAGGTGTTGCTTGGGCGTGTTAAACCCCGTAATCTGATTAGGTAGGGCGAAATATGAGCACCATGATGCCCCACTAAATGGTGAACGCAGCGAGGCGCCCCCGCAGCGTTCCTTGATCTGTTAGTCCAGAGACAGCAAGCATCGTGCAAGCCTTCTGCTTTGTTTCCCCTGTCTAGAAGCGCGAAGGAACTGACAAGATTTCTTCTTTTTTTTCAGGACATCGTGTTGCAGCTGCTGAAAGAGGCAATCAAGAAATCAATGGACAAGTCAAAAGGATTCCTCATCGACGGCTATCCCAGGAACACCGAACAGGGAGACCGATTCGAGGCTGAGGTGAGAACGACGCAGAAACTGTTCCAACTTCACAATTAAATCGACAGGTCTGCATACAGCATCTCTGTGAAGCCTTTTGCGACGATGAGTGGCTCGTCACAGCGGCCTGGTTCTGGGGGTGACGACAGCTCTTCCAAGAGGAAACAGCTCTCTTCAATCGGCGCTGCCTTTTCTCTGGCACGCATTGCGAAATGATCTTTTTTGGTGGGTGGCGGGTAACGGGGTGGGGGAGGGGGGGGGGCTAAGCTTACAGGTGATAGGTTAATATTCAAAGAAACCTCCCCCCACTACTACAATGCTTCATTGCTTTGCCAGCATTCCATGCGTCTCGCCATATCCTGTTTCTCGCTGTGTACTCTGTCATGCTGTAAGAGGGCGTCGGAACAGCGTCGGCTACTTTCGGCGATTCCCAACAATCGCCGGGCGATAAGGGCGGTGCAGCCCACTATGGTGCGGTGTCCTAAGTTTCCCAAATGTCGGGCACGTCTGCCACGCGTGTCTTCCATAGCTGGAGTGCTACAACGTGTAGACGAACTTCGTTCCGCGAATTTACGTTCATATTTTTAATCATCCGCACGGCGAATCACGTAAGGCTGATCACGGTACAGAGTCAATATTAAGCTGAAAGTTGGGAACACAGATATGGCTTGAGTGCCAGCTGTGTCTCAGCTCCGCATGGTCTGGGTGCCGTAATTTCCCGTTACGCAACGGAGCCGCCAGTTTCGCCACAACGCAGGACGGACTGCTCTACCGCTTTGCATGGTCTGGTAGTAGAAGGATGTACTCAAAACCTTTATGCTGAAGCGGGCGACCGCGCAGTGAACGGACGCACCCGCCGAAGCTATCCCACCAGCACGTGGCATGGCCACGTTATGATGATGATGATGTGGCTATCCCTTTGTATCGGGTGGGAACAACTTTGGCGCCCTAGCCTATGTTGGCGAATGCAGGGCCCTCTATACTCCGACGTCATAACCGCCGGTGCGTTCGGCGGAGCTCGGCGCACATCGGCGGCACGGGCGCTGAGATAGAACATGTCTATGCCGCGCCCAGCGAGCCGAACACGTCGGCCTCGTATCCCAGAATGCAGCTCACCAGCCCGCCCGGAACGGTAGCGTGCGCGTCTCCTCGCTCGCCCATGGCAGGGTTATAGAGCGGAGGCTCGACAGTCGACGCAGTACTAGTCGCAAAACCTTCTGCTCATGCGCCAGCCGGAGGGCGCGCTGGCTACCAACTGGCTACGCGCAGCTGGAATCAGTATATTATCTATATGCGCAGCTATGCTGCGCCGGCCGAGCGTGAGCGAACAGGGGTAGAACCAGTAGAACCACCTGTTCTGTGGTAGAACTTATCGCAGGCGCTGTTTAGCCGACGTAAGCCCCGCGATAGGCATTCGCTGCACCAAATGTAGCGTGGGCACGCTACCAGGCGCTCATCAGGTATCGCTATCATCTCCGTCATCGTTGCAGCTGCGAAGCTTCGTAGTCCGTGTGACCTCGTCGCTCGCCCGCCGCAGTGAGTGCTTCGCCTCCTGAATATATGCTTGCTCCGCGCCCACCTGTAAGGACGTCGTCAGGCGTGACGTCTTCGCTAAGCTTTCGGAAGAACAGCTCTCAGGCAGTTACCGTCGTGCAGCTACGCCATCCGTATACCGCTTGTGTTTCTGTCGAAGGGACGAAGGGCAATTGGGACAAGCAAGACGCCTTTAATACCGCACAAGCACATACACAACTGCAGCGACGTAGTTTCAGCTCCGATTCGCGATTGTGACTGCGAGAAACGTTGCCTAGAAGTTATCACAACAAAGTATCAGGATGTGGTTGCCTTTTGGAGCCGCGCGTATGCATGCGCTGCCCTCATTACCAAGAAGCCCCCAGCATGAGTCGTCGTCTCTCAGCTGTCCTCACGCGGGAGGTGATAGCAAAGCGACCTATGCTTCACGCCTCAGGATACGGGGCGCTTCGCGCGGCGTGATCCCCACGTTTGAATTTAACAGTTGCAGCTTAGTAAAACTGCGTTGTGAGCTGCGTTCCCCGCACTGCACGAGGTGTAGGCGCGGTACGAATGGTGACTTTTTCTTGTGACCGTAGTGTGTACGGGGCTGCACGCTTTACAGGGAAGGGAAAATGGTCGGGGGAAGGGGGGGGGGGGGGGGGGGGGATTGTCATTTGGGGTAATACCTGCGCTACACGGTCGCTTCAAATGCCTTCCGAAGGCCTTCTAACCAATTGTCTATCAGTGCCCCCATTGTAAATATATAGGGCGCACTTGTAAGTGAGCGTTCAACTGCCAAGTGAAAGTTGTCGTGTAGCACAGGCATAACACACGTGCGCGAATGATTTTAAGATTTTCGTCTCTATGGGATGATTTAAACAAAAAAGTGACTCTATTTGCTGTTCCGCGCAAGTAGATGTCCAGTTGCGGGAAATTTGAACGTTGTTTCTGTATTTCTTGCGCTTTATCTGTTGGAAAAACGTCTTCCGTGGCTGGTATCAAGCTGAAGAAGTTACCGAAGACTAGTTCTTTCAAAGTGAGCACGGTTACGGTTGCATATTTTATCCCTGGCCCAACTAAAAGCCATAGTCTCGCTCTGGTCTACGTCAGCGCAAAAATTCTGGCACGTCGTCTGTTCGTCGGCCGAATAAAGAAGATAAGTGCAGCATCCAAAAGCGACATTGCAGCTGTAAGTGGTGGGAATCAAACCGACGTCTGATAAGTTTAACGGCGAATTCCATTGGGCGAACAGGAGCAAGTGGAGCGAGCAGCCAGAGCAGCACACGGGAGTAACGGGGACGTGTGCTTTCGTTTCGCGAATGAAACATTCGCGCTGCTCCGGGAGCAGTGAAAAGAGGGGGAGGGCGAGATGTCAAGAGTCATGTGACCAAACGTTTCCCGCGCTCGCTTCCCGCAGCATTTCGCGCGCTCGTGATGTCCGCAGGCAGTTATTCCTCGCCAGTTTTGCCAGATACGTGCCGGTGGTTTTGTGTCTGCCTTCCGCATGGCGACGAATGAAGAAGCCGAGCGGATGTTCATGTTCATGATAAAGGGGTCACCATCGTGTCTCGAAAAATTAGCTGCGAACGATAACAGCGTCCACCGTCTTTTCCAGATACGACTCTACCTTCGATCGCTGCTCCGGCGGGGTGAACAGGTGGTCGAACATAAACTCATGCAATGTCAAATCGTCGTCGTCGTCGCTGCTGCTGCTGTCCGATGAGCTTGCGCTTGAATCTGTGGAGCTTTCATTATCTAAAAGTAGCAGCAATTCCTTGTCCAGACGGCCGCGCTTAGCTGCTGCCGTACGCACTGAGCGACTACCGCGGCTGCTCGATTCCGCCATTTTTCCTCCGCCACCCGGGGATAAAACCATAGAGAAAGAAATGCTATGATAAAACCAGAAGTGACGCAAAAAAGGTCATGTGACTTCCTCGGCGTTCCCTGTTACTCCGCCGCTGGCGACGGAGCACCGAGAACTGCTCTCGGCTGCTCTCGGCGCCAAAAAAGTGCTCCTCATCGACCAATGAAACACAACGCCCCTGCTCCTGCCCGACCACTGGAAGACGCCAGAGCTCGAGAGAGCACTTTGGGTGCAGTTAGAAGTGCTCCTGTTCGCCCAGTGGAAAGCGCTATAAAACGGGAGCACTGCCGACTCAGCCATGGCCGCAAGGTGTGCGGAGGAACGACAGGTGTCTGCAGGGCCGGAGCTGAAGCCGAAACCTGAAACGCTCGGGGATTTTGGCTGACTCGACGTTGTGAGAACACACTGCCTACACTCATTGATACCGCAAAGTAGTTCCAACCACGATACGTATATTACTTGCACGTATTTTATTTTAAAATGCCCACAGACATTGTGGACAGACGGTGATAAATAGACCCATGATCATTACCAAGGTAACAAAGTATAAATACCAAGTATGTAGTTACTCCAGAATCGGCTCTGATTTTCGTTCGTTGTGATTTCCTTTGGTTCCGGGCACATTTGAAGCCTTTATCATCGTAATACCGTCGCAAAAAAATATCAACAGCTGGGGTAAAATTAGTCGTTACAGAGAAGCGTAATCGTCGGCCAGTTTTTCTTGGGTCGCGTGGGCCACGTCAGCAGCGCAGCAGCACCGCTCCTGACTACGGCGTGCACATGCGACAGCCCTCTTTTAATGCTGAAGCATCAAGTGGTCCATGTAAAGGAAAAGCCGACGTCAGCGTTGTTAGTAGCAGCGAGATGGCACTTAAACTCTCTTTGGTTGCGACACGTCGTATGGCACCATGGCAGATGCCTTAGAAATAATCGTAAAAGGACACGTTAAACCGGATTGGATTGGATTGGAAAAACATTTATTGTGCCTGCGGTTGAAGTCCAAGTTAGGACTTCAGACTTGGCCAGTGTCGTCCTCGCTGTCGCCACCAGGGTTAGAGGCCCCCCGCCCGTTACCGGGCTGTGAAGTCTCCTGCCTGGCCAACGCCACGATGACCCGCTGGACGGCCTCGAGTTGGAGGTCTTGGTTGCCAGATCGCTTAGCCTCTTCAAAGGCGGGTGGAAGCCTTCCTCATGTAGAATCTTCTGGGAAGTTCAGACAGTCCCAGACGATGTGCTCAAGAGTCGCGGGGGCGTTGCGACACACCCTGCACGTACCGTCGGGGTGTGCCTCCGGGAAAATCTTGTGCATGAAAGCCGGGCTCATGACCGTTCGTGTTTGAAGCTGCCTATATATGACTGCCTGCTCCCTGCTCAGCCCTTTACAGGGCGGCGGGAGCGTGCGTCTGGCGAGCCGATAGGCCTTGGTTATTTCGTTGAAGCTGGTCATTCGGTCTCTTGTACTGAACCACAAGTGATCACCACTTGACCCGGCGCGGTCTGTTAGTTCGCGCGCGCGGGCGTGTGCGGTTTCGTTATGGTTGGCGTTGGTGTGCGACACTTCCCCTGCGTGTGCCGGAAACCACTTTATTCTTGCCCTTTCCCGGTGTCTCGGTATCTCATTTAAAATTTTCGTCGCAGCAGCAGAGACCCTGCCTCGGGCGAAGTTCCTGATTGCCTGCCGCGAATCGCTGAGGACAGTGCGGCAGCCCGGGTCTTTGATGGCCAGTGCGATGGCCACCTCTTCAGCCTCTTCGGATGTACCGCTCGCTGTGCTGGCCGCCGCTCTGATGCTGCCCCCAGCATCGACGACAACCACGGCGAATCCTCTTCTGCTCGCATATTCGGCAGCATCCACGTAACGGGCGCTTGTGTCGCCGGCGTGCAGGTCCGCCAGTGCCTTGGCCCTCGCCTTGCGTCTGCCTTCATTGTATTCGGGGTGCACGTTGCGCGGGATAGTGTCCACGCGAATTTTGCTCCTGATCTCGTCCGGGACGGGCATCTTGGCTCCTTGTTGTTCGTGATATCGTATTCCAAGCTTCTCCAGGATTCTCCTACCAGGCTTGGTCATGGAAAGCCTCTCCAGCTGGGCAATCCTCTGAGCCTCGGCAATTTCGTCGAGGGTGTTGTGGATGCCCAGAGTGTACAACCTCTCCGTGCTGGTCCATTCGGGAACTCCGATGGCCGTCTTGTATGCCCTTCGGATGACTACGTTGAGCTTGTTCGTTTCGTCCCTCTTCCATTTGTGGAAGGCGGCCACGTATGTGATGTGGCTGAGGACGAAAGAGTGCACGAGCCTCGTGAGGTTCTCCTCGCGAAGTCCCCTCCGTCTGTTCGACACTCTTCTCATTAGTCTGATGGCGTTGGCCGCCTTGCCGACGACCCGTGTCACTGTTTTCCCGTTGCCTCCGTGCTCGTTAATAAGCATTCCCAGAATACGGATATCTGTGACTCTGGGTATGACGGTACCGTCTTTGGTGTAGACGGAGATTTCCTCGCGGTCGCTTCTCTTTTCAGTGCGGGGACCTTCCCTGGGCCTGTATAGCAGCACCTCGGACTTACTCGGTGAGCATCTGAGGCCGGTGCCCTCGAGGCTTTCCTCGACCGTCCGTACCGCCCGCTGAAGCGCCTCTTCTACTCGAGCGTCGCTGCCGCCTTCGACCCACAGCGTGATGTCGTCGGCATATATGGTGTGCCCGACGTGCTCCACCTCTGCGAGTCTACTGGCGACCTCGATCATGACTAGGTTGAATAGGAGCGGCGAGATCACCGACCCTTGAGGGGTGCCTCGGCTGCCGTTCTCTTTGGCGTCCGTTGCGAGATCCCCCGCAACGATTTCTGCCGTTCGGCCCGTGAGAAAGCTACCTATGTACTCGTGGGTCCGCTGGCCCATGTTCAACTTAGAGACTTGGCTCAGGATCGCCGAGTGGTTGACATTGTCGAAGGCCCCCTGTAGATCCAGGCCCATGACGGCCCTTGAGTCTCGGGTGTCCCTGTCGACAATGAGGTGCTTCAGTTGTATCATGGCGTCCTGCGTGCACAAGTGCTGCCGGAATCCGATCATACTGTCGGGGTAAAGGTCGTTGTTTTCGAGATATTCTTGCCAGCGCGCTAGTAGGACGCGCTCCAGTACCTTGCCCACGCATGATGTGAGCGATATTGGACGGAGGTTGTCCGTGCTCGGCGGCTTTCCAGGCTTGGGTATCAGGATCATCTTAGAATGTTTCCACTCCTTCGGTACGACTCCCGACCTCCAGCACTCGTTGAAGTATTTCGTGAGGGCTACAATCGAGCGGTCATCGAGGTTCTTGAGTGCTCCGTTCGGCACGTGGTCGGGACCCGGAGCCGATCTGCTGTTAAGCTCTTGCAGAGCCGTCCGCACTTCCTCGACGTCGATGTCTCTGTCCAACCTGTCGTTTGGGCTTCCAAAGTAATCTCTGTGGGTGACTTTCGGCGTGGATGGAATGTATTTCTCCAGAAGTTTCTTCTTCGCCGCATCCTCGCCTCTTTCCTTGATTTCCGCGTGTAGGATCTTTGCAAGCCTATCCCTCTGATAAGACTTGGTCTTCGTCTTATCCAGTAGGTGCCGGAACAGGTTCCAGGTTCTGCCGTTGTGGAGTTGGCCATCAGCAGCGTTGCAGAGTTCGTTCCATTTCTGGTTGTTGAGCGCGTGGCAGTGCTCCTCAATCTTGCGATTCAGACCGGCGATCTTCTTTCGCAGCCCTCTGTTGAGCCTTTGCTTCTTCCATCGCTCTTGTAGAGATCGCTTCGCCTGGATTAGATGGACTAGCCTGCTGTCCATGCTGTCGACTTGAACATCCGTCTCGATTTCTCTCGTGGCCAACTCCACGTCCCTGGTAACGTTTTTCATCCAGGCGGCGATGTCTTGGATGTGGTGGCGGCAGCTCTCGCTTCCCTAGATGACACCTCTGGACAAACCGGTTTCATTTCAGCACACAGGCCGCCTCGCGCATGCTTCGCTGCGCAGCCGTTTCTCCCTCTGTCTGAGCGGCGCAACAGTCTCCAGTGAGCCACACCAATGTCTCTTTGTTTAAAGGAGCCATGAAGAGAAAACACAACTTCGTTTAATTTGAAAGAACTAGGATTCAGTATCTCACTCAGCTCCATTACAGCCACAAAATGTTTTTTTTAACGAAAAATAAAGCAAGAAGTATTTAAAAACTTTCAAATTTTGCGCCACAGTGGCGTGTTATGAGCAAGAATGACTTCATACGGGCCTACAATAAAACATAATTTTCAGTGCGTTAACTGCACGTTAGCATTCAAGTAATGCGGTCAAATGGAACTAGAGGCCCCATTACAGACATCCGGTCATGTGTCGTCGCGACAGGTCAGTTAGGCGGGCGCCAATCGCACAAACAAGGTTCTGTGACGTCATAGAAGAGTTGCGGGAAATTTGCCAGGGGGTCGCGACTGCTTCACGCGTTTTCTTTAATACCTCCGTTATTTGTTCGAAGATTGCGATGACATTGGTATCATTGTTATCGGGACTAAGCAGTCTTTCTAAAAAAAAACCCAAGTTGTATTTTGTCTTCATGGCTCCTTTAATTAAAGGAACTTGTGCGCGTATGTTTTGACTAAAATGTGCTGAAGGTTCATTTGCGCTAGATAAGATTGACATTGGAAATCACTGGCAACGTTTACATGTTTGCGCTGGTGATGTTGACCGTACCAGTGCTAGTCGTTCGTATTTCCCAATATACATACTTAAGCGTTGACAGGAACGCTGAAGAGACCACAATGTTGAAGGCTGTTTGAGGGTTTGGTCATTGAGCGCAACAAATTGCAGGTGACGTGACGTCACTTGAGGTCTCCTTTTCAGTTCAGTCCTTCCTTTTTTCAGTTGTTCCTCCTTTTTCAGCTACACAGGCGGTTGCGTAGGGTGAACGAGGGAAGCCACCACTGAGTGAGTGAGTGAGTGAGTGAGTGAGTGAGTGAGTGAGTGAGTGAGTGAGTGAGTGAGTGAGTGAGTGAGTGAGTGAGTGAGTGAGTGAGTGAGTGAGTGAGTGAGTGAGTGAGTGAGTGAGTGAGTGAGTGAGTGAGTGAAGCCACCACTAAATTAATGCTTGATTACTAGCCTAAGAATGTTTCACAATAAAGGGGCCATTGAATTTCGGCGGCGGAACAACAATGTGACGTCATAGAGACCTCGGGAAGTCACCACTGGTTCATGTTTTCTTTAATATCTCCATCATTTGTTTTAAGTTTGCGACAAAATTCGTATCCTTGTTATCGGGACGAAGCAGTTCCCTTGTTCGCGTATATACGTATTTCCGTTGTACCGATCGCGACAAAGCGCTTCCCGATCCTTAGAGACGATCTGAAACGCAGGTATGCAAGTGCACACACCTGCTCTACTTCGAGGTCGCAGACGAGACGATGAAGTCCCGGCTGCTGCAGCGTGGCGAGACAAGCGGTCGCGTGGACGACAACGAGGCGACCATCATCAAGCGCATCAAGACCTTCCACGAGGAGTCAGAGCCTGTCCTCGAGAAGTACAAGAGTATGGTCAAGAAGGTATGCGCTTGCCGCAAGCATATTCAGGGATGACCTCCCCACTCATTCAGGATACCCCGCCCCCCCCCCCCCCCCCCCCCCCCCCTGTCCGAAATATCTCACATCCCTACACTTTTTCACGGCGGAAGTGTTACTGCGGTGTACCAAAAACTGCTTTCGAGGGCGTCTTGGCATCTTGGTCCCCGTTTCGCTCCTCTCGTTACTTGAGTGGGAATCAAAGCATTTCTGAAGCTTACCAAAGGAACCATCCTTTCCTCACCGACCGCTCGTGTGATGCTTGCGACAATGCGCAGTCATGAAGCTCATGGATCGAAAGGCCCGCACTTTTTGTTAGTGTCCCTCGTTACCTACAGACAACCACTGCGTGACGAGGCCCCACTATTGCAAAGATATACGTACGCGCACCTGTGAACTGAAACAATGAAAGGTGGCCAAGAGGCTTACGATGTCCAAAGGCCATGTGTTGGCACGCAGCTCAAGCCCAGCTGCGCTTCACGGCAGTCCTCCTCATCCGCTAGCCTGAATCCCAACCGTGACTCTCTCTCTCTCTCTCTCTCTCTCTCTCTCTCTCTCTCTCTCTCTCTCTCTCTCTCTCTCTCTCTCTCTCTCTCTCTCTCTCTCTCTTGAAGCACAGCATCACGTCACGGTTCCCTTGCTGAAGCGGCGCGAAATAGTGCTAACCAGTGGCAGCTAAATTATCGAACGGCAGCGAGATGCAGTGAGGTTCGGCGAAAACTGCGAGGACAATTTTCGCCTTCTGGCCAATTATGCGCGTGCTCGGCTGCTTGCGCAGTGTGGCTCTCATTCCTGCCGATTTATTGGTCGACTGAAAACGTCTAAATTGCGCAGTGAAAAGGAAGAGTCATCTGCACGGAACATTCAGCCTCCATGAAAGGAAGGGCCAGGACACGGAGCAAGAATATATGGGAGGCGAAACGGCCCATTGTGGCAAGCGCGGGCGAGCAACCAGATAATGTTACAATGAAAACCAAGGCGCACTGCCAAGCTTCGCAGCTGCTAGGGCGAACGAGAGGGTAGCGGCACCTGATGGACGAACTGATAGCCGCCGCAATTCATTCCGTGGCTGCGCAGTGTAATGTCGATCGCGGTGGCCGCGCAGTTTCTCCACCCGCGGCAGATGCCGCTAGCTTAACGTCTGACGCGCACTTGCGACATTATCTGGCCGTGCTGGGAATCTTCGTTTCTCCGTGGCTGGGGTTTGCGTGCGTCCTTCGTACACCGAGGGGTTTGTCCGGCGGGGATCCTGGATCCGCAATATACAGTGCTAGGGGCGAGGATTCTGATGGATATCAGGGTTGGCGGGTCCATTCCAAGTTGGACCTTGGGCAGGCCTCTTCCAGAATTACTACGTCAAGCCTTCATCACGTCATTGTCGGGCTGAGAGACATACAGAAGCCAAGCCACTGAACTTGATTTCCGCATGTCAGCGATATATCTGTGGCCCGTCCAAAGTGAGGTCGTCCAGTCCGTGTTGCTAAGGAGGCGGGCGGTCTGTAGCATTCTTCAAAGATAGTGGCGGGGTCCACAGCCGCTGCTCGCGCAGGCAATGGGTCCTTCCTTCCACTCTTTACGATATTTCAGTGAACCATGCTATGTGAATTGTTTTCTTTGTTTCGTTGAAAGAGCCTTGCCCTGCATGGTTGTTTTATCCCGTGTTGAAAGCGGGACGTCAGTGTGTTCCTTGAAGCGTTAGGCTGCGTCAGGCTATCCTGTTTAATGAGAGAATATTAACGCATTCGTGTCGTCCCTTTTCTAGACTGTTCTTGTTTAATGGACAATGTTCTCGGTCTGAGTGAATGTAGGACTGCACCCCAAGATAAAAGCACGCAAACGAAACGCCGCGGCATTCAATTCGCCGACTCTCGACTGTGCGTCATCTCGTTTACCTGTTTTTTGTCGTTTTTATTTCTTGTTGTTAAACGCGGTGCACGAATTCGCTTATGGCGGACGCAGACTTGATAGCGAAATATTTTGTTCTTTCTCTTGCAAGAGTACAAAAGGTGAATTTAATCACTTTTCAGGATCAACCTAGTGCACTGTTTTGCGGAGCATTGCGAGTTCGTGCAAGTCTCAGTGGCCGTTTTGTGTTGTTGTTCAACGTGTGGGGCACGGCTGGTGTTGTGGCCTCCAGCTCTACCTGTCGCGTCACTGTGGTTCCTTGGGGAATATTAAACCCAATGTTGGCCTTCCGATTTTCATCGATGTATTTTTGTTTGTTTGTTTCTTCTGTGTTGGTTTGGTACGTTTTACACGAAAGTCAGCCGATTTCCGAACCGCATCTGCTTGTCTGCCTTTTCCGGACATCATCGCGATCTAAAATTACCTCACTGTGGTTCCTTGAGGAATATTAAACCCAATGTTGGCCTTCCAATTTTCATCGATGTATTTTTGTTTGTTTGTTTCTTCTGTGTTGATTTGGTACGTTTTACGCGAAAGTCAGCCGATTTCCGAACCGCATCTGCTTGTCCGCCTTTTCCGGACATCATCGCGATCTAAAATTACCTTACTTTCTTGAACGTACCATTCTACTCTCATGTACCTGTGTAGTGTTTCTTTGCTCTCCGGATGAACCCGTACGGGCCCAAATCATGACATCACCGGTATATATATGTTAAGCTCAGTAGCCTAGCGAGTCGATATGGAACTGGCTGTTCGCATGTTAAAAAGGGTTGGTGACGAGTCTGACCCTTGGGGTACGCCCACGGTGTTTGGGGCACCTGGTCTGAACTTATTTTCCACGCTTACCTGGCCTACTCGGTTTCGCATTAAGTAATGTTCATTGCTACCTTTCCTATCTGGAGTTCTACTGCACTATGTATAAAATGCCATCGCGTGGCACTGTGTCGAAGAGCTTCCTTATGTTTGATCCCTGCTACAAAAACGGGCTGGGCTGAGTGCGGGTGGTTAACGATTTCCTTGGTCGGCAGGTGGTGTCGTAATTTGATTTGGGAGTATAGTGCAGGCTGTAGGAGTGTTCCAAATACCACTGTAATTTAAGTTGCAGCGTCCGTTTCACCATATAGCAGAGTAGATATCAGCAATATCGGGCGCAAGTTGCTCGGGTCTGTGAAGGGTTCGGGAGCGGGAATGATGATGACCTCTACCGTTCCTTGGGCAGGATTCACTCTCCAGTATTTCATTGATGCGTCCTCGAAGGACGACTTTCGTCCCGTGTGGAAAATACATTTCAGTATCGGACAGATGGCCCGGACCGGCGTGCTTTTCCTGTAGCAAAGATCCAACTTCCGTCTCAGCTCTGTGCGAGTGAATGGAACATGTATTTGTATGCGTCCAATGTCCCTCCGTGGGAGGTAAGCAGGTTGCATGGTTTTGGAATATGCGCCCACGAGTTAGTCCTTTCATTATGGCTACAATATTTTTAAAGCGATAACTTAAGGCAATGGAACTATATATGGCACGCAGTAACAGGCTTACCGAAATCCACAGGGCATTTGCGCTTCCCTGACAGCACAAGTATGCTTATTTATTTATTTTTCACCTAATAAAGTTTGAGAATTAAGGGCTTGTTAAATGAACAAGACAAACTCAACGGCCAAAAACTGCAATTAAAACCAGGGGGTGGCGGTCTGTTAGTTTTTGTCATTGGGATGGGATAAATATTTAACTGCTATACAAGGCCGCATAACAAGGAAAAATATGCTGCAGGGTATAATCCCAACCAAAAACAATCGGAGAAAGATACAGATGCCCTGTAAACGCGTAGTTTATTTGGCGAGAGGCGAATGTCACTGTTCCTTTACTAGATTGTACTAAAGGATACTAGAGCCCAGAAGCGGGAGTAAGGAAGCGAGCAGGGAAACTTGCACGAAATCCCTAAAACCTGCGTGAAACTTGGCCGCCATTGTTTGTGCTTTATTTACGCGCAGTGAAATAACCAATGTCACCGACACCGTGATTGTTTTTTCAGGTGACGGCCGAAGACGACCCGGATAAAGTCTTCGAAGCGGTCGTTCCTGTCATGGACGAAATTATAAAGTCAAAATAGTGGCGCTGATTACAGTAAAGCCCAGTCATGAATGAAGTTTACCGTCCAAAGTTATTTCTTTCTCCTAATACTTAATGTATGAGCATTCCTCTCGCGCATGCATTTTTTTCCAAGGTTCGAGGCATGCCCTATTTTATCATTTATTTATTTGAAATACTGCCAGTCTCGTTTTGAGACCAAAGCAGGTGGGCATGCATGAATACACAGGTACAATAGCAGTGAGAATAATTCGGTGGATAACATGACAGTGGTGATTAAACATTATTAAGCTGATGAAAAAGAAACATGCAGGTTTTGTTTACACAGTGTTCAATGCCGAAAAGAAAATAAAGTGCGCGACTCGCCCTTCAACAAAATTGTGGCGTAACCGTTAACCCTGGTGATGGCGTTCTATAGCGAATCAGAAATGGGAAATGAGGGGCTTGGTTAATTGAGACAGAATAAGGGTTGGCAGTCCAGAAAACCTCGGAAAGCAAAGGGGGGAATGCGGTAGGTCATAAAAACAGATGAATTTTTTGAGTCAGAAAGTGCAGGAAACAAAAAATACCTTAATTATAAATACCCAAGAAAGTGGTGGAGAAACAGCTCCGCCGGTAGCGTAGTGGTCATCGCACCAGACCGGTATTCTGGAGGTCGTGGGTTCGGATCCCACCCGGCGGGCATTTTTTCACCACTTTCTTTCTGACTCAAAAAATTACACAATCGTCCCGTGGGGAATCCTGATGAGGATGCGAAGCATCATGGGGGTTCCGTGTGGTTCCATTGCGTTGCCGTTATGTTGAGTGATCTGGTGTTTAGTAACGCCAGAGGGAATTCCGCGTCCGGGTCCACACCGGTGGCAAAGGCACGCAAGTACTGTTGCGTTACGGTGAGTAGGCGGTGGTTCTCGAGGCGCCGAAACTCGTCCATCATGTTCTTGTCGATGTCGTCTCTGTGGTAGAATCGGTAGTCTCCGTCGGCGTTGGTGAGGTAAAGGTTGTTGACGTTGGTGCACCGGCTGAGAGCAACGTACACGCCCTCCTCTTCGCAGCTTTGTCGTCTTCTCCTTCTTCAGCGGTTCCCCTACGGGAAGATTACGACGGTGGTTGAACGCGAAGCTATGTCGTGATGGATTCTTTGGTTGGCCAATCCCTAGGGGCATCCTGCCACAATCATCATCAGAGGCACTGCGGACGGGGCACGGACGCGGGACATCGCCCCGAGCAAGAGATGATTCGCATCTAAAAATTCTTCATCTGTTTCTATGACCTACTGCATTTCCCCCTTTGCTTTCCGAGGTTTTCTTGACTGCCAACCCTTATTAACCGAGCCCCCCATTTCCCATTTCTGATTCGCTACATGCATAGCGAGCGACGGTACTAAAACAGCGGGACAACCGTTGACGCTTCGCGCTATAACGCTTCGTGCTTCAAATAAACGAGACTTACAGCACGGCTGTATACCTCTACACCCAACAGTTTCGTCTCCGTTGGCAAAAACGCCAAGGCGCCAAGAATACACTTTTATGCTTCGCTCCTCCCAAGGTTTCATGTTAGTGGAGATGTTCATGGTAGGAAAAGCGCTACGACGACGAGGACAAGCAAGTACACGGGGCAAAGCGCTCGCAGTTCTTTTAGTGGAGATGGCCCGGGATTTTTTTCTAAGGAGTGCTCTAGAAACGTTTAGCTACAAATCGTATATTCCGAATATTTGTTGCCGTCGCTGAAACTTTTTCACCATTTTTATCGCAAGCATTAAGCTGTAAGAACTTCTGAAAGGAGTCATATGAAGACAAAACGCAAGTTTGGTTCATTCGAAAAATTGTCCCGTTAAAATAACACTGTCACCTTCTAACGCAAACTTCACTAAAATAAGCTGAGGAAAACAGAATATGAATGCGACACCCTGGCTACTTTCCCGCACTAAAGTTGCGACGTTTTTTGCGATTGGCTGAGGCCGACAAAATTCAACGCAAATTGCGCAGGGATTAATCTTGCAGAGCGAAGTATTTGCGCTTAAAATTGGTGCACGTTCTTTTTATAGCAGCAAGAATAGTAGGGTACAATAAAAGTTCCGAATGAACACGTGAACATTGAAGCACCAGTGCATATGGCGCGCATTGCGCTTCTGAGCACGAGGTCGCGGGTTCGATTCCCGGCCGCGGCGGTCGCTTTTCTGATGGAGGCGAAAAGCAAAAACGCCCGTGTGTACGAGATTTCGGCGCACGTTAAAAATCCCCAGGTGGTCAAAATTAATCCGGAGCCCTCCACTACGGCGCGCCTCATCGCCTGCGTTGCGTCGGCGCGTTAAACCCCACAATCAATCAATCAATCAAATCAAGCACATGGCGCGCATTATGACGGCCGAATCGGCATAGCCGTCGGGCGCGTTGGGCCTGCCTGACACCCCTGACACGGTAATGGCCAACTGGCATAAGCGACATCGCCACTTACGTGACCCTGTTTGACGACCATGGGCCCTATTCTCGACTGCACAAATTTCTGGCAAGTCTGGGAATTTGCGGGAAGTCTTTTCTGATTGGCTTTCAATTTTGGTCACGTGCTTCCGGTTGACAAAGCGGTTGTGTGTGTTGTCATTTTGACGTTTCATGACGTTTACGGGCAGCAGTTCCAAAGTTTGCCTTATTTTTTTTTACTGAAAGCTAATAATTCTTGGCCGGCAATGAAAAACTAGACTAAATGCACGGGACATGACTACGTAAGCCTGTCTTTGCTATTCAACAACAGTACTGCTTGTAATACACACCCCCTCTGTGATTGGCTGAGAAGGCGTGACCTAATTTAAACAGTTGGCGCGAACGATACACATCGACAACTTCAGCCTGCGTAAAAGTAACGTAATGTTATGTGACAGCTTGAAAATGGCGGCTGTTTTTGTCGCAAAATACAAGCATAATAGGGCAAAAAATTGCCCCTGCTTTCGGTGCCGCGAAATGTCCGCGAATTTGCAGCAGGCGCACTTTCGCATGACGCGCGGTTTAAAGCATGTTTTCTACCTAAAGAATTAATAGTTTCGACTGTTTCCAAGTCAGCGATCAGGGAGAATACAAATAACAGCCCGTAAGTTTGCTTTTATGTTTGGCAATAAGGTAAAAATTATTTGTTTGGCGTAACCGCAACATAAGAGGGCAGTACAAGTCTCCCCATGACAAATAGAACCCTATGCATGGTATTTGTCCACGCACCTCCTAGTAAGTTGCTGGGTCACATGGTTGAACTTGAGGAAAAAATAGCAAAGAAAAATGACTCGTTTGCTCATTACAGCGTAGATTGAAGTCGACATCGGTGCGCTCCGCGGTTATCAGGCGTAGCGCTTCGCTGCTCTTATGTGTCACCCAAGCGATGGTCGCCGCCGTCTTTGTCGCTGATCACGCCATAAACTTGTAACAGCAGCAGACGATAGCGTGGCATTTACCTTGGCGTGGCGGCGAGGGGAGGTGATAACGCAACAAAGCTTGCATTGAAGCAGATAGCCCATCTATGTTACTAAAAGCGATTGAAAGAAATATATAGATACGGTAAAAAAATGTGTAATGTTTTTTAGCTGGACATCCGCCTTTCGCTCACTTTTGGATCAACGTTACTCGATCGCCTTGTGGTGTTGACGGCAAATTTGATCTGCAGAAATGTGTTTTTCTTGGCAGCCTCAGCTACCATCTTAATTTTTATAGTATATGCCAAGTGTTTTTATACCTTTCTTGCACAATACCTGATACCTTGGTAGCGATCCTTATGAGTGACTCGTCAAATTACACTGCATGTCGTCATAGTCACTTATTGCTTACGTCGTGCTATAGCGCAAAAAAAAAAACATGGCGAATTGCCGGCAATTTATGCAGCGAGAATAGGGCCCCCCATATTGAATCTTTTAATAGGACCCCATATCGAATCGATTACTGTCAACCGCAGCAAAATTGGTCCAGGTACAGATACAGTCAAAAACAGAACAAGTGCGGACAGCGGTGCATAATTATAAGCGGCATCGTCACGCTATCTACGAAGGATCGGTATACGTTTATTTTTGTACGTTTTCCACGTTTTTGTATATATGTTTTCTACGTTTTTGTACGTTTATTTGGAAGTGACCCGTTGTACTCGTTGCGAGGCAAAACTGGATGTTGCAGCTGTTCTAGCCTTTCCTTTGTAATTTTGGCGCACGAATGTGTGTTCAAAGCCGTACTACACAGACGTCTCAACCTTGCATAGCTTTCGCGTCCGAGGGCGATTGTGCCAGCACTGGCTCGGAGGTCGTATACGGCGCGGGCGTATACGAAGCTCATTGCATGTACAAAATCGTTGATCACGTGATTAGCAGCAAATTTTTCGAGTGGCTTTTATACTTACTTTTTTTAGAGGGTTGGCATTTTTGACAGTGACGTTTATTTCACCCAATCGACGCGAAATTTTTAATCATAATATACACATAGCGGGAATGACGCAATGAAACATGTAAAAAAAACACACACACAAGCCCCACTTTGCGTCCCTCGGTGCACCTTGGGTAGAGTGAACTAGCGTCACTAAATAAAGCGTAGCTAATTTAGTGACGCTAGACTGAACTAACCTCCGGAAAGAGAGACCCCTCTCGGAGCCAATGAGAATGTTTGCTACGCTACTGGGACGGCGGCTGTTTAGCTGAGTGATCCACTTGTTTACTTACTAATAAAGGATCACCTCTCGCTCGTTTCTTTACAGGTCTGCAGGGCTGGGCTTTCAGGAGCCAATGTTCAGGAAATAGGCGAGGTGACACGGGGGACGCCTTTTGTTTATTTGTCTATTCGACCCTTCAACAACAATCGATTCCACACCCATTCCTAAGTACACATTCTTCGTATACTCGGAGTCCCATTCCATCAAGATGGCTCTGGCGCTGCAGTTCTTCCCCAGCTACAAGTCACTGTCACCGAGCTCACCACTATAATCAAACGCATCTCAAACCGACGTCAAGGTCTCAAAGAAGACAATAGAATACGACTAATTTAAGCACTTTTAATTAGCCGCAGGACGTATTCCACCGAGTAATTCACCCTCAAACCCAAAGAACGAGAGAAAGGCGACGTACTAATTCGAAAAGCTTTCAAAATAGGACTTGGCCTCCCTGCTCAAACCTCTACTTCTTCAACTCAGAATCCACAACACCCTCAGGAACCCCTGGAAGCTACACGCACCATCAACTCACCAGACTCAGAAGGCACACTTCTCACCTCCCTCACGACTTTCTCCACATCAACCACCACTGCCTAAGAAACTGCCATGGCCATCGCGCTACCACTGCCTCCGAATACCTTACAATAATCACAGACTCTGTGATTATTGTAAGGTATTCGGAGGCAGTGGTTCCCAGCAAGCCTGCCGTAACATTCAAAGTTGACGCATCTCACTTCCCGCCCTACGCAAACTCGCATCAACCAATCAATCCCTTCCGCGAGCTGTACATCGTCTGGACCCCTGGCCACTCATCCCTGGAGGGAAATGAGACGGCTCACGCCGCTGCCCACGCCCTTCCACACCGGCCATTTACCTCAGGGTCAGAACCCACAGCCCAGCCTCCTTTACCTCCCGCTGTCTCGGCACGCTACCACGACATCCACCACCATTCTCGCAACCTTCGCCTCACCTCGCCTCAACCTCACCCTCAACTAACCAAGGAAGAAGCAGTAATCTGGCCTCGATTACCAGCTAACACCTAATACAACGCAACCAACCTCCACTTTATTGTCCACTCACCTGCCATTTCTTCCCCTCTCTTATGCCTGACTTCTGCCTGACTCTGAGGCTACCTACCTCATGGCGTGGGCCTGTCAAAACACCCCCTCGCTCACCGCCAATCTCAACTGTTCCCCCGAGCAGTGGGCGGGCTTGCTGACCAGCTCCCGTCACGCTGACCACTTCTGTCTATTGATTACCCGTGCCAGGGTTGCAGACAAGGCCCAAGGGTACCTGGCCTGAGGCTAACCCACTCCCACCGAGTGACGGCTCAACGACGGCCCAGTAGCGGTCCCAGAGATTGGTTTGGGGGGGGGGGGGGGTAATTTTTTAAGTGGGGGGGGGGGGGGGGCGAAGGAAGAACCGCTCCCCTTCTTGCACCAGTTCTGCGAAAGAGGTGATAGCCATTCAAGTGTGTGCGTGTATGCGAAGTGACCCGCTTGCGCACAAATCCCTTAGCGACACAGTGGTTTTTGGCCCACCTTGGGCGGTACAACGGCTGGCTCGAGCCCGCATTTATGACACTCGCAACCCGTTCACGACCTCGAACAAGTGGGATTCTTTAAAAAAAAAAAAACAAAAAAAAAAAGAAGCTGAGGACCTCTTTTTTTTTGGGGGGGGGGGGGCGATCGCCCTCTTCGCGATCGCCCTCTTCGCCCTCTTCCCCCCCCCCCTCCCTCGGGACCGCCACTGCGACGGCCGTCTGCCTAATCAAACATTTATTTTAAGGCGCAGCCCTTTGGCGGCCGTCTCTAGGCTGAGCCGCGTTGTCGGGGTAACCGATTGAACGATGGCAAGACCGACGAGTGAAAGAAAAAGCGAACGACGAATGGAAACCTGAATGGTGCCCTTCACGCAACTTATAGGTGGTTATTACAGCCTTGCGTTGTCGAGTACTCCAGTTAAATAGGTACTTACACAGGTCTCGTCTGGCTCCAACAGCTCTGCGCAGCTATTGCAACGAAGACGAGCCTGTCGAACACTACCTTTTGACATGCCAACGTTTTTCCCGACTGAGACGTCAGTCCCTGGAGGTGCCGCTTTACAATTTCGGGATATCCCTAACAGTGCCGGCTATACTATCGTTCGGGGCATCCGAAACGGGGTTCTGCCGCCGGGATGTATGCTCTGCCCTCCTGCGCTACATTGAAAATTTAAAACGATTCTCTTTATGATTGTGATTGGTCACCCTCGCTTTGATTTTTCAGGGTTTTTTTTTTTTTTTCAAAACTTTTTCCAACCGGTTTAAATGATCTTTCCTAAGCGTCTCGTGATTAGATAAGAATTCCATTCATTTTAACCATCCTCTGTTGATTGGCCGATCCCCTGATTGGGTATGTGCCATATCTAAAGGCGCAACAACAACAACAAGAAAACAAAGGAGGAGCGTGTCGCGAAATAGGGAGGGGAGGGCGGTTCGCCGTGGCGGCCCGAGCCAGCGCTCTCCTAAAGTGTGTGGTGGAGGAGGGGAGGGGGCAAAATGCTGTGCCCGCACGAGGCGCTCGACGGCGCGACGCTTGGCGAAAACGTAAGGGGGGCATGCGCGTGACTGTGATGTGCTTTCGCTTAAGACGCACTTCGCAGTCCTTTCCTGAGACGCACTTCGCGCCGCCGACGTAGAGGCTCATCATCGCTGCCGTCGAGAGAACCAACGAGTGAGTGCTGCCTCAGCGCACTGCTACGGTGCCCAAATATCACATTAGGGAGTATCGTAACCGCCGGCCAATTTCTCTATCTCTGTCGTTCCTCTTAATGCCTGAAAGGGCGTTAACGTTGTTTGACATCAAACCTCAAAGTGCTGTGTACTTTTAGGCCTACTTTTCAGAAATCAAAATCGCGTTTCTTTCATCGTTTTTTTCTTTTCTACATTTATTGTGTACCTACGTGCTTGTGACGCACCATTATGAGATCGTCCACTGCAGATGAAAAGGCAGCCTGTTCGTCTGCAATGATCTCATAACGGCGAATCACAAGCACAGCTACGCGCGTACACAGAATAATTAAATGTAAAGCGAGAACAAACCAACGAACGGGAACAAAGAATCGTGAGCCTGATTTCGGAAAGCTGTGTAACCTGGCACAGCAGACGACCGACGATGCGAAAGCACACGAAAAAAAAAAAACGTTTATTGGTATTGGCGACCATTAACTGTGGGAATTATGATTCCTATGAACTTTTATGCACCTATTTACCGAGACGATTCGTGTTACGTAGAAACTGCACTAAAACCCGTTTTTATCTTCTTAGTCTTTTTAGACACATCTATGAACGATATTTCACGTATTTTACATAGATTGGCTCAATCCGCCGCGCACATTATGTTAAAACCTATTTGTACCAAAAATAGTAGAAGTTAGTCACAGGACGTTCAAGAGAGAGAGAGAGAGAGAATGAAGTTTATTGAAGGAAAACGGGGAAAGGGGCATGAAAGAGACGCCCAGCGAACCAAGATGGTGCGGTCTTCGAGGGCAGGAGTGGCCAAGGCTGCCGCGAATGTCTTATTGCAGTGAGTCGTACTGCTGTTTGTCCTTCGCCGTTGGCCTGATAGCAGTGCTCTCCCAGGTGCCGTGCTGTATAAGTGGCGAACGCTGTACGTTCAAAATAGTACGAAATGTGTACAAGTTCCAATGCGTACAGTGTGTTCCAGTGAACTTGGTGTCTAACCAAGGGGCTTGAAGTTCACCCAAACGAGCATTGGAAAGAAGGATTATGGGAGTAACGCTTAGAGATAGGAAGCAATTGCATCCCATATCAGATCACGGGCCTAGAAGAAGAGAAGGCCAGGAGCACGATGGAGGGATAAAATAAGGACATTCGGGCTCAAAGAGTGGACTCTAGCAGCGCAGAACAGGAGTGGCTGAAGGTCGATGGGAGAGGTCTTTGCCCTTCAGTGGACCTTTTTTTTTATTGCGATAGTTTGCCCGTTGGCATAAATACTATGTTAACTCCCGTTTCGCGAAGAAACGCAAGGAGGGAGCGATGATGGGGTCCCCAAATCCACTGATGAAGGTCAGGTGGTCTCAGTAGGCTGTTTTTGTTGGTGATGATGATGATGATGATGAGCCAGGCATGTAACGCGGCGGAGAACTGACAACTCTGGACCACCTGCAGGGTCACGGGGTGGCTGGTGCCCAAAGGCGTATACAGAAGTAGGGGAAGACCGTTAACTCTATGAAAGGACGGAATAAGGAACACGGGTGGACAGGCCTTCATTCTGAAGTGGATACAAACGGGATGACAATGACGATGGCGATACCGCCACGCAAATGGCCGTAGCCTTCCGCCACCAAGTTCCCCTCGAAAACTCTCTCGTCTTTCATCTGCGGGCGTGCAGTATAGGCATAGTTAATACAGGCGTAATACGTGTACAGACGTTAACGAGCTCCGCGGCAGCATTCGGAGACTGCAATCATCATGCGCGGGGGCGCGCCGTGCGCATCGAGAGCGCGAAGAAGAAGAGGAAGTGGTCGTCGCCGGTGTTCCTGCCTGGGGGCAGTGTGATCAGAACGACAGCCAGCCGGATAGCAGCCATGTAAGAGTGCGGGCGGCGCCCGTACCTCCATCGCCGCCACCAGCGGCACGCCAACCGAAATAGAAGGAACCTGCAACCGTTCCCGCCGCGACAACCATGCGTGCCGGCGGTCGCGTGACAAACTTCGAGTGCATCGACGTCAAGGACCTGCGCATAACTGCGGCCTCGCTAAGGCTGCGCCGCATCGTGATCGGCCTCTCGATCGCCTACATACTCGTCTTCACGCCCATCCTGGGCTACTTCATCTGGAACTATATGATGGCGCAGCCCCAGCTGCGCACCGCCGACAACGGGGACTCCGGCAAGGCGTGCATCAACCGGCGCATACCCATGCACTTCGCCTTCCACAGGGGACAGCACGGCAACAACGGCACTGCGCCGCTGCTTGTCCATCACGGCGGAAACCACTCGGCCGGTTGGCCCCCCACCGAGAAGCGGCTGGGACTCGTGGCTAATCTGCTGGGCTCCCGCCAGGTGAGGCAACGGCGGCAGTGTCGATTCTGCCGGCGCCGGCCGGCCGAATAATGCACACAGATTTCGCTGACGTCATATCCGTCAAGGAATTGACGCCAGTACAACGAAGCAAGCGGCCTGTAGAGGGTGCACCCCTGCACTTAGGGTCTTCTTGCGGGGAAGCAACCTTTAGTTGTTTTCGAACAACCGTTTTAACACGAAAGTGTTAGCACGAACGTGCTTTAGGCCGCGATACCCCAAGATTTCACTGGCGTAGTATCCGTCACGGAAATGACGACAGTACACCTTTGCCGAAGCGACCCGCCAGCAGGACGTCGCTCGCCAAGCACACTCACAAGACAGCCGCCAACCCGCAAGTCATGCTCAGGTGCAGAATTCGCTGCACACTTCACTTTCATGTTTTACCGATTCCCATGACAGAGGAATCAACCACCGTTTTTTTTTTTTCTGAATTCATTGGCTGCTTCACTTGCCGGAAGCTTTGGCAACTGTTCTGTGGCCGGGCACTTTATCTTTAGCTTTATGTTAAGCCCGGTTGTGTCCACTGCAGGACGAAGGCCTCTCCCAAAGTTCTCCAGCCACGCCTATCGAGTACCTGGAGGCCGATAGTGTGCTTGTATAATCATTGGGAGGATTTTTAGCTAGTGTACTCAAGCAGAGTTCCCAAATCTTTGCCTGGTGAGGAAATGCTGTTTGTGTACCAAGGAGCCTCACCTAGTATGGTTGAACCGATGTAGTGCAGCATCGCGTGGTATCCGGCGACGTTCTATAACGGACCAGGCGGTGTTTCGGACCTGCTACAACGCTGTAGAGGCGTAGCACGCACGCACGCACGCACGCACTTAGAGGCATAGTGACTCAGCATGGCATAGTGGCTTAGCATAGATGAGTATGACGTGATCGGTATGACTAAGAATAACCCGGACACTAGGTTAGGTTAAATTGAGCTGCGTTGGGTTAGGTTAGGTGAGAAAGAAAGAACATTGTATGTGTTTTATTACCACTTACCCCGTTGTAACCTCGGGGGAAAAGCGTCGAGTTACCTTTGCTGGAACCAGGTTGATTGATCGTGGCGTCTCCGTGAGACGCGCCATAATTCTCCAAAACAGTTTCCGCGCTGCGTTCAATATTGTTGCCCAGTTTGTGCTCATTTGTTCTAAAGGGCGTAGTGCAATGTTAAGTCAGCTATGTACGAGACTTAGAAACTGTTCCAAAAATCAAAGGAAGAGAAGTATCTGAAAAAGATTATTCGGCTGGTGCCGGTGGAATACAAGTTCCTTATTTTACCGTCAGGTGTCACGTGACTTCGGGCAGCCAATGGGAGGCGACCGCCGGGAGAATTTGGGAAAAATTATTCGGCCGGCGCCGGCAGAGTAGACACTGCCTGAATCAACGGCTTGCACCTAATTGAAGGCTGAGCTGGTTCTTGCGAGGGATTGGAAAAACTAATAGCCATTCGCGTTTTTTTTTTTTTTTTGCAGTTAAAATGTAGCTTACGGTTTATGAATGTAAGTAGTTCGGCCCGGAGTAACAGCGTATACGGCGCTTAAGAAGTGGTATACCGGTTGATAGTGAACACTCCTTGATTTCTTTTTTTCCTTTGCTTTGATAACATTCTCAGTTTACGTATACAGCGAAATAAAGAACTAGGAACAAAAGGCGCCAAACCTACGACCACTAGTCCTACGGTCACTTCCTATGATTTCCTACGGAAGCTTGTCGGATGAGCCCCTTTCCTGGGCTCAGTACGATGTATATTGCTTGCACGTGTTCTCTACTTATAATGAGGGAGATATAGCCGTAATAAACTTCCCAGAGCCAGTTAAATGCCTCGGTCCTGGCTCAGACAGACGGAGCAGAACGCAAGTGACGCTGTACAGTTTCGAAGACCACGGCCACGGGAAGATACGCACAAAACAAGAAAGGAGAGGGAAATTAGAGCTTCCTCAAGCATTGGACAGTTAAAAAAACATTAAACTTCTTTGCGCGTTGCTTTTCGACCAGGTGTAGGAAAACCATGTTGACAAAGTTTACCCCCAACTTCACCTTTCACGCAGGTCAACTCAGCGGGGGCGGAAAACCAGGACGGCAGCGGTAGTCATGCCGTTCCCGCCAGGGACTCCTTTCAGCAAGCGGCAGTCGCAGCGGCTGAAACCTCTGCTAAAAAGACACCCGAATCCGTTCCAATCCGGAAAGACGACAGCCTCAGCCACGACAGAGCCTCTGCCTCTCCCGGGACCATCGCCAAGAATGCTTCCACCTGGGAGAGCCACGTAACGTCCCAGCAACGGTGGCCCGAGCTGGGCGAACAGCTAGAAGACGCCGGACAGGTGCCTAAGGATGCGAACCAGCGAGACCACCCAATCGATTCACTGCCGGTGCAGATGGCGCATCAGGAAATGGCACCCGGCGATGGCCTTCTGGAGATTGGTGGTGACGGCCCCGTTCCAGCAGAGCGACCAGGAGCCAATGTAGAGCCCCTCCTCTCGAAAATTAACCACCGTGGTGGAACTCGTAAAGAGCGCAAGCCACACTTAGACGGAGTGAGGGAGGAGTCGTTGCCGTGGAGTATGGCTAATCAAAGTCTCGATAAGGGAAATCTCGGTCCGCGAGATAAAGCTGTTGCAAACGACAACGCCGGAGTGTCGGGAGCCTTTGAACGTGATCAGAAGCGTAGGAACGAGAACAGAAAGAAAGGACATAAGAAAGAACAGTCGGCCATTGAGGTTGAGGAGGTGGGAGCTGCGGCACCCCTGCAACAGTACAACCGACGCAACCTTACGAGCAAAAAGCAGATGTACGCCCTGTCCGAAGTGGACAACGGCGAAGAGGCTTCCGTGAGGGAAGGCGCTGACAAGGTGTTTTCTTCTTCGTCCCAGGCACGCATTTCGAAACCAGGTGACGGCAAGAGTGCAAAAGCAGTCGGGCTGCTGAGTTCCGGGGTGTCCGTAAATAAGAGTGATCTTGAACTCCGGCGCCGGCGTTCAGAGAGGCTCAAGTTTAAGCTGAAGACATACCGCAGAATATCCAAGGTTGCGAGTGACACTATGACGAAGACCGCAGTGGGCAAGGAGAGACGTGATGCCAGCAACATCATGCGACAGCTGAACATCGGCTTGCAGAAGGAGCTCCCCTGGAAGACGTCAGGGCAAGAGGCGCACCAGCGGTCGCGGCTGCCCAGCGATGGCCTACGTACCCACCGGGAACCGAACGGATCCGCAGCGTCCTCTACCGACAACACCGGCGAGCAGAGGATGATCAGGGGCATGCCGAGAGGCGGCAAAGACGACAAAGAGGTGCTGTCGTTCGCCGAGTTCTTCAAGCGGCACCTGTCCTCCAAGCAGGCCCCTTCAAAAGTGCGCGAAGGCATCCGGGCGGTCCACGGTCGCAGGCTCATGATTGACTACTTGACCAAACAGAAAGCGAAGCAAGGCCTCACGGAAGGAACAGTTGCTGGCGGTTGGCCAGAAAGGCCCAAAGAACCGGCGCCTACTAAGTACACGCTTGACCCGTTCCACCCTTACATCTCCAAGAGGGGCCCCGGCTGGGATTTCTACGACCCCCTTAAGCCACCCACGGAAAGAAACAACGCCAGAGAATTGGCCGAGCAGGAGTTCTACTCGCCGGAACAACCGTCGGGCGAAGTCCAGGACGCGCCGACGGTCGCGCCGGTGCTTCCGTCCAATCGGTCTTCCCTACATGGTGCGTTGGGTACCAGAAGGCAAGAGAAAGTGGGACACCTTAACGAGCAAAGTCCAGGTGATGCCGATGGTAACGTCCGGGAAATATTTGACGCCCCAAACAGCGATGTCAGGCACGTGTACAAGCCACGCGTTGAAAAGAAAGGCGTGAACTCTGCTCTTAACAAAGGACAGCCACTTTCAGACCATCACGGCGTGCCCGTATTTTCTTCGGAACATGAACTGCACGGCGAACATATCCGGAGATACAACGAGAAGACCATAGCTGTCCGTTCAAAGCGCGGCGAGGAAATATATGTCCCTCTCGCGGCGTCGAGCGAAGGCGGTTCCGTAAACCATCTTGCTAAGGCTAGGGTAGGCACAGGTAACGACGCCTTTCACGGCGGTCACCCAGCTGCGCCTAAGCACGCAGCAACGCGAGTTGTGCTCTCGACAGAACGCGGCAATAGAGGAGGTACGCGAATCGAAACTGTTTCGAGGGAGCCTATTGGTCACGACGACGACTCATTGGGAAAAGGAATGAAGGAAGCTCTGCCGGAAGAAACCGTGTTCAAGACGGAACTGCGCTCGGCTGGAATTCGCGTGTCGGAGAAGAACGTGGCAGCCATCGAAGGCGATGACAGTCGCTTGGCGAGTCCGCGATCACGCAACTCTGAGCCTGTGCCCATATGGCGCCTCAGTAACAACGGGCCAAATGATAGCATCACGACCAACAATGCCGATGACACTGCTCTTGAAATTTATGAAAATGGCTACGACGACATAGCGCCTTTCGAAGACAGCAACGTGATTTGGTCGGGGCCACGTGATGGGTACGACCAACCAGCCAATGATTATAGAGGTGACGTTTCGCATCTTGGCCACGCAGTGCGAGGACCACACGGGACGTCGCAGACGACGGGAAAATATGACGCCGCTGTAGTGAAGCTCACACCACCAAACACGAGCGTTGTGGGCCCACTGGAAGCCGCTGTCACGCGCAATGACAGTGGCGGGTCGAGTGCCGAAGCCCTGCCGCCAGGAGGAACAGCGACTGGCCTTATCGGGAACGAAATAGAGAAAGACTTCGAGGATACTCTGATCAAAAATGCCGCGATCGAAATCGATGCAGTGACTGCCAAGAAGCGGGAACCGCCCTCTGAACCACCAGGCGTGGACGTGCTCGTAGAGAACAGGGTTGGGACTACGGGAACGTCGGGAAGCGTGTTCGTGCCTGGAGACGAGAAGCCGCGTCCTGGTGTCCCAGCCATATTCTACAAACGCGCTTCGTCACCAGAAACTGGAAGCACAAGGCAGGGTCACAAGACTAAGCAGTCTTCGAAAAAAGAAAACTTGAACGCCGACGTTCAGTCTTCGGGCAGCATGACTGCGCGTACACACACTGCTTCTTTTCTAAACCGAGAAACAAGGTCAACTAATGGCATGTCGGAGGAACCCTCAGAACCGGCGATGAACATGAGCGACGGACTCAGGCGAAATGTGGTGAACTCTTCAGCCGGCACTGGTAATGGTACAACTTCACGGTCAATTAGCAATGGCCTGAAGAGCGTAGAGGAAGCGTCTACGCACCCAGCCCTCAGTACAAGCGCTGGGAAGCTCACTGATGTTCGAAACATGTCTGTGGAGGGAACTAAGCATCATATGACACCATCAGCCAGTCATGATGTGCCCTCTGCCACATCGAGTGCGATTCACATTACGATAGAGGTCGTCAGAAAGCGAGGTGACTCGAAGAACAATTTACACAATTTTAGGAGGAAGAGACGCAAAAGGCGGCCTGTTTCTTCCACGAAGTCATCTTCGACGATTGTAGTGGAGGCTTCCACCCCTCAAATGGGCAGTAAGGAGCGTCTTAAGAAGGAAATACCTTTGACGGCGAGCGCTGCAAGCTCTCACAAGCCCGAAGCCGAGAGCCAAGGCACATTAAGAACTGTGCCCTCGGTAAAACCTGTTGTGGAAGTTGCTGACCATTCCTCCCCCCGAGGAGACAGTAGGGATCTTGGTAAGAACGATATAACTCTTACGACGAGTATGGGAGGATCTCACAAGAGCAAAGCGGAAAGCCACGTCACATTAAGCACTTCGCACTCGATTAAGCCTGCCACGGACGCCGCTAACCATTCTGTGTCATCAACACAGGTCACAGAACCTTCTGTAGGTGTAACCAGCAAGGGTGTTTCTGAGAATATACCTGAAAAAGAGATACCACCAACACAAACTTCGTCTAACCATTCTGTGTCATCAACACAGGTCACAGAATCTTCTGTACGCGTAACCAACGAGGGCGTTTCTGAGAAAATACCTGAAAAAGAGAGACCACCAAGACAAACTTCGTCTAACGCTTCAGACGTTTCTACGGTTCCTGCAACTGATGATGAGAACAGCTCAATGAACGAAACGGCTCGGAATTTCATGCATCACCCAACGAAGCCCTCCGGAGACGAAACAGCCGCCCACAGCAATGGTAGAGCTTTGATCGAGCGGGACGAGGTTGCTCAAAACTCCACGACCGCAGCGCCTCCAGCAAAAGCTGTTGCAGAAACAAGCACTCACTCACAACCAGACAGAGACGGTTCCGATGAGATAACACATGCGGAGGAGGAACACGCTACCACGGGAAAATATAAGACATCTCCTACGGAAGCCGAATCGACGCAAGTGTCAATTTCGCAAAAGAACGACGTTCCTGAGGCCGGAAGCAACCTTGCATCATTAGATAATGCCACTGAGACGTCCAAGGCTGCAGTACCCACAACAGCCATCCGTGAAAATACCGACGACAGGACAGGTCTGCAAAAATTCGAAACGACAGATGAGAGGGCCACAATGCTGCGTTTCACGGATGAGGCTCTTCCAACGCTAACTAGCTCCTCAGTGAAGGTGCCTTCATTCAGAACAGTCCCAACAACTGACACAGCCTTGCCTACGTTGAACCGTACTACCAAAACATCCACACCTGAAGTGAAAACGGTAGCCAGCTCCTCGACAAACGCACCTCCGCTCAGAACAGCCCCAACGACTGACACGTTCTTACAAACGTCGACCAAGACTACCGAGACAGCCACATCTGAGATGAAATCCGAAGACATGATGGGGGTGTTCGACGACGATGACAAGGCATCATGGGATTTATCCGGCGTGAAGTCCACGGTCCGAAACAAGCACTCGACAGAGCAAGCGCCTGTCTCTACGGAAATTGCGCTCAACCCTCGTCTCATCGTAGTCAGGAGGTCGACGACGCCGGAGCGAAAGAATACACCGCAACTTCCCGAATCACTTACACCGGAAGAAGGGGTCCTAAAACCGCGGCTGGTTGTGGTCAGGCGTGGTTACACCACCTCGCAGACGGAAGGGGGCGCACCGAAGCACGGAGGTCCCTGGAAGAACGCCACTTCGGCGACGGCGGGAACTGAGTCCACGGCCTTATTCCCCGGCGAGTACGAGGAATACGACGACGAGGAGACTGCGGTTCGAGGAATGCACTTTCCCATGGTGAAGATAAGGCGCCTTCCCAGCACCACGCGCAGGAGACTGGCCTTGATGGACTTGTTCGGCCGCGCTGCTCCTGTCGCTCGTCGGACGTCGTTGCACCCTCGGCTGCAGCATCGCATCGCTGTGCGCCGTGGCCACCGTACCAGCCCGAGGTCGTGGCCGTACCACATGACGTTGTTCTTCGATGAACCCTTGAATGCCGTACGCGTCCCAGTGAAAAGCAGGGGCTGAGACGGGTACTGGCTCCCAACACCGATCCAGATAAAGGGACCAAACTGTCATTGTGCGTCTTCCCGCAGTTTTAATCGTAACCACTGTCGCTGTTAGCCAAACCTGTGAAAATGTCATTGGAGTGCTGCTTTTTGGGAGTAGGTTGAAAGTGTTTCCTGACTAGTTTTGACCTGCAGCGCTTCTGAGATCTAGGTGCCACGATAGCAAGTTCGGCGGCTAGAGGCGCATGCATGCGTGATCAAATGGTCCCCCGGTCGCAAAAGAGAGTCGCTGTGTGTACCTTTGAGGTGCAACGTCATACAAAAAGTAAACGAATAGCAGACATTAGTTATATCTGGTGTAATGCTGAGCGGTAAGACCGTGCACAGACTATAGAAACGTCTGCGTCCTCAACACGTTATGGCTGGGGTACTTTGCAGACATTTTTAATGACCCGGGCATGACCAAGATCATCCGTGGGAGTATACGTAAAGTAGAAGTGCTTTTTCTTGGTATCCTCGCCTGACAAGCCGGTTGTACAGAGGCAGTTCTTATTTTGAGGTTCAGTAAGAGCGGCACTCGTGTGTATATACATGCGAGAACTGAGTAATAAAAAAAAAAACAGTTTGTGTCTAATCTCTTCAAGCAGTTTTTACACTGACCTTTTCTTACGCGTTATGCCCTCTGGCGTGAATGAATGCTTTCAAGGTATGCTAGTGTGCCCCTGTCTTTTTGTATGTAAGAGAGGTGTTACGGAAGCTTATATCGCAACGTATTTATAATAGGCATAGAGTTTCTTAGTGTACTAGAAAGGAAACGGCGTCTGGGAAACCATGTCATGAGAGATTATGGTAGGAGTACAGCTAGCTTCTGGCTTGGGCGTGGCATGACATTTCGATTCCTAAAGGCCAACTGCACCCAAATTTCACCTCGAACAAATTTATTTTTAATGTGTAGTACGTACCACCAAGTAGCTGGGACGCAAGTGGTGGCCCCGTGAAACGCCGCGATAATCAGTTAGAAGCGCTGAAAAAATCTCCTCCGCAGACCACGCTGCACCTGCCGGGGGATCGCGCAAACAGCCATGACGCGCCTGTGATGCTCCGGCCGGCCGGGGCTTCTTCCTCTGGCCAGCCACGCAGCTGGCGAACCGGTCGAGTACTTCTGCGAACGCTTCACCCATTTGCTACCCCGTGCGCGCGTACAGCTTGCGCGCAGGCTTGCTCCCGAGCTGTTGATCGTTCGGCCGCTCGCTGGTTGGCTGCAACGTCACGGCAATGGCCGCCCTCTCCTCGATTTCGGTTTCACAATCACAGATTTTTGCTTATCGCTTGCGGCGTCCACGCGCGTATTTCAGCTGTTGTATTTTGCATCGTGCTTTCTTTTTCAGCAGACTATACGCAAAGAGTGTTTTAACACGAAAGCGTTTTATTCCGGGATTCACAAACATTTGAGTGACGTCATATCCGTCACGGAAATGACGCCAGTGCAACGAAGCAAGCGGCCTGTAAAGGGTGCACCCCTGCACACAGCGTCCTCTTGCGGGGAAACAACCTTTAGAACTAAATAGTACGTCATACTTAGGGTTGTTCGTTTCCGGGTTTTATAGTGTAACACGAAAATGCCGCAATACCCCAAGATTTCACAGACGTCATATCTGTCATGGAAATGACGCCAATACACCTTTGCCGAAGCAACCCTCCAGCAGGACGTCGCTCGCCAAGCACACCCGCAAGACAGCCTCCTACCCGCAAATTAGGCCTGGTACGGAGGTAGCCAGGTCCTCGTCATAGCCGGCGTGGGGGCCACCCCCAAGCGAAGTCGTCGGAGCAGGACCTCATTTTTCGGCCCAACCCGCCAGGGGCATCCGTACCGCCGGAGACGTTCGTTTCTACTGGCGAGGCGAATAGCCACTGAGGAAGGTGACAGAGAAGCGGAATATGGCACACGCAAAGGGTGCGTACCAGCATCTGCAGCCTGCACCCCATCGGGTAGCTGTTCCCAGACAGACAGACGGACAGACAGACGGACGGACGGACGGACAGACAGTCAGTCAGTCAGTCAGTCAGTCAGTCAGTCAGTCAGTCAGTCAGTCAGTCAGTCAGTCAGTCCTGAGGAGCACCGTCGCCGTTCCCAGGTGAAAATATTTTTTTATTTCTAGCTGGATTATTGAACCAGACATGCCGTCCAGCTAGAAAAGTTCCCATATAGAAAACGTTTCTAGAAATTTTCTGGCCAGACCAGCAGCAGCAGCTGCTCTTCCAACTGGAAAACTTCATGCTGAAATTTCCAGCTGCCTTTATAGCTAGAAATAGTCATTTTCTTCTCAGCATAAGCATCATTACCAGGTGGAAATCCTTCGCTCATGCTTCATTCCCAGTTACAAATCATTTGCTTGCTACAATTATTCCACTTTTCCTAGCTGGAATATTGTCATTTCTAGCTAGAATCACCACTATTTCTTGCTGGAATTCTGTACACGGCAGGGGTAAATTACCCCTGCGCGAACACGGCAGGGGTAAATGTCCACTATGTCCCGGATTTCTAACACAAGTTAGTTAGGCGTAAATGCTTTTCGAAGCTCGCGGATAGCAGCGGATGAATCAGTGTAGACGTTACACTGGGTTGAAGCCGCTGTAAGGAGTACAGTTGTGTGCAGCAGAGCATCACGCACTGCGAGGAACTCTGCTTGGGTGGATCGTCACTTTTCCGTCGTGATGTAGGTGTATGTAATAAGTAAGGTCGGGAGCCACGTTCGGTCAAGCTATATGGAGCTTGTCGGCAAATATCACAGTAGAGGAAATGGTAGCATTCTCCATAGAAAGCGGGATCGGAGCACCAACCGTTCGGGGATGGATGCGGGAAGCAGGTTGCGGATCTCTTAATTGGTGGAACTTCCACGATGGTCTGGCCTTATGGGTAGTGATAACCCGACAGATAACTGTCGGCCCGACCAGCCCGACAGATAACTGTCGGGCTGGTGGATTGGTCGTGTAGGCTGCAAGAGCAGGGGCATATGGGTTGAGGGCTTGCTTTTGGAGGCGGGCTTGACGACGCTGATGCACTATAATTCATCAAATGTGTTCAGCTGTGCTTCCTGTTGGAGAATTGGCATGGGGGTGAAGGCTGGTAGGCCAGTTATTGCTCGAATAGCCACGACTTGTTGATGGACTCGAGTAGCGCCCAATCTGACTTTGTGAGACAGTTGAATTGAGCCTGATACTCTGTGCGGGGCTGAAGAATGGCTCGGACCCATCTTGGACGCTGCACCAACGGCTTCTTGAGAAATTCGACGAAACGTTGCAGTGCAGCGATTGGGATGCTTTATGCTTGGCAGAGCGAATCCAAGGTGTAGCAGAACAGGAAGCTGTGATATCCCAAAACCTGCAGAGGGCACTCGCTTATCCCATATGACACCATCCAACATTACATGCTCACACGGCGCACCCCTCCTCCCCCGACCAATCAGCTAACAAAATAACAAGAAGTCATACTCCGACCGCTTCAAACGAACACATTTTCACACCCCACAGGGCTACATGCGATCCACCTTACAATCTACAACCCCGTGTGCAGGCACTGTAGCAGCCAGCTACACTCTGCCATCCGGTCTGGACATACCAGTCAAACCTAGACCTTGATCCAGTGCCAAATCCAACACAGGAGCTGTGGGAGAATGACCTAGCTTGCTAGCTTGGATCTGAGTGGGCTCGCTGAACGGGCGGAGATGGCAGGCGACACCAGAGGAGTCCTGGAATTCCACCCACTGACCAGCTCAACTTCAGCGTTAAATGAAATTTTGCTTCTCCTCCTCCCCTCATTAGCAGTTAATACAGGTATATGCTGGCCTAACATCCTTATTGGCTGATGTAGTGCCCTGATGTCCCCACCGCAGGCCAACATTCGCCCTGATGGGGCACTTTGTGATGCAACGTTGCCAAATGGCATCCACAGTTTAATGAACAAACCCACTCTGGTGGACTGGCCAGTGACAATAACAGCAACTGTCAGAAGCTTATCGATTCACCGATTCCATTTGACAGCGTCAATTCATACCACCAAAACCCCAAAAGTGCGATATCCGGCAACACGCCACTTGCGCTGGCCGTCGACCCGCTTCGACGAACGGCACGATGGCGACCTACCCACAATGCATCGCGTCACCGGAGCTTGTGCATACCAGTGCATACACTCTGGCTCCACACCTTAAGCCAGAAAATATAACACGGTCATTCTCAACGACCAGCGATTCCGCCAAACTTTAGTGGCTATGCAAGAAGTCGTCAGTGAGTATCTCTGCTTTCCTTGAACAGCCGGTGCTGTGGAGTTCTTTCCAAACAAAATGCCAGTGTTTAAAGTAGGCTTTGCTGCATGACACCAGAGCATTGCAAAAAAGCCAAGTAAAGAAGTGATACCTTTTTGCACGACACCAAAGCTGTGCTGAAAAGCCAAAACAGACCTGTTGCCTTTTGTCGCTGCAGATTTGCTGAAAAACAGTCATGTGCGAATGGATTGTAATAAGAAACAAGTTTTGTAGGTGTTCTCGTCAAGATACATGAACCAAGCTGGCTGGGTAAAAAAAAATTTTAGTAAGGTTACAATGAAATGTTTTATGAAATACGATAGAATACTGTTTCCTTTGAGTATGAGTTAATGGTAGGTTTAAAATGGTTTTTATACTATCGAAGGGGCCTGTTGCAGATAATTGGCAAAGGCTAAAGAAATCCAACAATTCCTACAGCTTCAACTGTGCAATTAGCAAAGAATTGGTTTGGGCACTAAATTCAGCAACCATAACTGGGGATGTATACTGCACTTCTGTTCCGTAAATAAAAATGCTGTGGTACCCTTTAGGTTTGGTACAGAGGTGGGGCACAGCATGTCAACGCATTTAAAGTTATGCATCACACCTGAAGTGCTGGCTTGTACCAATTTGGCAACGGAATGTCGCCTCGTACAACTGTCTGTGTGCGTGCTTTTGGGAACGTTTTAATTAACTAGGTGAGTGAATCTTCATTGTAGCGTTCCATATTAGCTGAGCACCCATAAGAAATGCTCGTCTGTTATGGTCAGTCATTAGAAGCTAGGTGGCCTCTTATTTCTTGTCTACGTTTGTTGAAGGAATCATCCACCTCTTATGAGCATTTTTATTTATCTCGTAATTGCAGGAGCAAGCGATGCATCAATTAATGAGGAGGACGCATACTTGTATCTTGCATCCAGGTGTTGTACCTCCTACCGAGGCTAAAATCCACTATCTAAAGAAAGTGCATGCTAGTGGAATGACATTGCAAGAAATTGTGCGTGAACCTAACACCTCGGCAGAAGAAAATGTTTTTGGGACTCAGCGCACTCCTCGTCACAAAATTAAGACGAGGAATTTTGTGACACACGTATGTACAGACACTTCGTTGCGAGCCAGCGATAAGACAACAGTGGGCAAAATCTGCAGAATCATCTTGGCAACTTGTAACAGAAAAGCAGTGGGGGGACAGCCATTTTAGGCCAGTGCAGGCTTTTTCGATATCCGAGATCTTCGATACAGAAGGTGTGACAATATCCAGTGTCACGTAGTCTTGTTGTTCCATGACCATTTCAGATGCAGTCGGTATTCCAGAGTCGAGCCAACTTTGTAGCCGAAACTCCCTATCCGCGGTGCAACACACCGTGCACGGTTGCGTCTGCTCTTTTGTGCAGCAACGTGGCGCTTTTACGGGGCCTTGACGACAAAATACAACTTTGGTCCATAAGAAAGACTTTTTTTTGTCCCCGTAACAGTGATGCCAATATTATCGCAAACTTCAACCACTAGTGGAGGAATGAAGGAGAGTAGAACAAGCCATGGCAACCCCACGTCCATTTTCCGGAAATTTCTCTACGACATCACACAACCTTGTTTATGCGATCGGCAGCTGCTGATCAAGCCACTGTCGAGAAACATGTCTATAATTGTGGACTTCTAGTTCCATTGGATCACTTGAATGCTATACTCGGTTACAACTCAAGAACAGCACCACCTCATGTAGTGTATCACTCCGCCAAAGCGCCGGACCCGTGATGTCAGTGCGCGCGCGTTTTGAAAGGGGTTTGCTATGAATGCGTGATATCGTCTGCCTTGTCTCACGCAGTTTGTTTGTCGTCACTGGAGTCGTTTATAAGCATATTAAGTCCAAAAAATCACGGGAAAGGCTCACACCATGTTCAAAATATTCCCAGTAACGGCCTACTTGCGCCGCGCGGAGAAACATCCGGCTACGGTGATAAGGCACAGCGGCAACTTCCGGTGTCGTTCTTGAGTTGTCACCGAGTATAGTGAGCAGTTTACACATGGATAACTACCTCTGTACTGCTGGCCCATAATACGTCACTGTAGCACAAAATGTGAAAGTTTTTTAATATTTCTTCCGGTTTTTCAGACAAACGAATGTCTTTTGTCGCTGGAATGGAGCTGAGTGAGTTACCAAAGGCTAGTTCTTTCAAATAGAAGTTGTATTTGGTCTTCATGGCCACTTTAAGGGAATGCTGCTCATAGACCATGTAACAGGAAAGCAACGACATTTATCCAGAACACTGACACAAAAAGTGCTGCTAAACGGTTGATCACTATCTCCTCAACACCACTAGTGTATATTGTTCAGGCACCAGAGCTCTTCTTCTGTTACTGCCACAAGACCAGCAAAGATTTGTCTCAGCTTTTTATTTTTACAATGAAGAAACATCAACGCACGCAGTAGAAGCGGAGTTTAAAAGGCAAAAGAGAGTCCCAGTCCCAACTAACTGTTATTTCGGCATGGAACAAACAGCAATGCACGCAAACAAAACATGCAGAGTCAGAAGCTAAAAAATCAACAGTCCTAGTCCCGGTCGTCCACGACGTGGGAGTCTTGGCCTAGGAAGGCCGGAAGCATGGCGGGGCTGATGATCTCCTTGAAGCCGTAGGCGTACAGCCTCCGCAGCTTCTCCATCAAGTCGGGCCCGTCGAAGCTCACCCAAGTGGAGCCGGACTTGTCGGTGATCTTGTAGCTGTGCTCCACCGGTCGCAAGAGCGAGCCTAGCTCGGCCAAAGCCGCCTCCCACTTCACAAGACGCTTCTTCGTCTTCTCGTTGTTAACGTCCAACGGCAGCATGTCCGGAACGGCGTCACGACTCGGAGGTATCGCAGTGGCCAGAACACCGGGAGTGCCTTCAACCTGCAAACAAGACGGAGCATGTTGGAGAAATCGACAGCCTATCTAGGTCCACTGCAGGACCGCTCCCACTGACCTCCACCCGCTCCTGTCATGTGCTGCCCAGATCCATTCCTTGCCTCCAAATTTCTTTTTTTCGTCCCCTCGCCTAGTCAATGTCCTTCCCCTTCCCCTAGACCCATCTCTCAGCATCCACTCTGTCACCCTCATAGTCCACCAGCTGTCGTTTCGCTTCATTATGTGGCCAGCCAGAGTCCATTTCGTTCAATTTGGACTACAATGCCTCCCACCAGACTTCCCTGGCACAGAACAGACGCTTCCTGTCTCTAAGCGTAAGACATTACTGCAACACCGAGAAGGCGAGAAAATGTCTCTATGTGTAACCAGTTCTGAAGAATATTGTGCTGTCGAGTGTATAGACGGTATTCGTTGAAAAGTTTAGCGGTCAATTTCTTCGCTTGGCAACACTAGAAACGGCCACAGACATGGCCGATGCGCCATGGAGATGGACAAGTGCCGCCATCTTGCGGAGCCCGACGTAACGAGTGACGGCGCACTCACACGGTTGCATGGAGGAGAAGAGGGGTACCTGATCTGGGGGCCGTGCGCACAACGTCGCTTAGCAACAGACGCTTGGCCACAGATATGGCAGCGCACTCGCATGGTTGCTAGCATGCATTCCATGCCATTGAATACCGGCCATAGCATGGCACACTGAAATGCCTCTCTCTCTTGTGAGCAACTTTCCCTGTCCACTAATATGGGTGCGGCAAAACACGTCCCGCTGTATTTGTGCCACCAGAGTGAGGAATTTGTGCTAGTTCGATCTGCCGTGAAACATTGTTGCAGCATTAGTACTGCTTTTTTGCAACGACGGGGCAATGCAACCATCATGCTTTAATGACGCAAGCTACACTGCTCAGCTCTAAAGTTTAGTCGCAGGTATTTTTTGCAGCAGAACCCGAAGAACATGTTGCTGACCAGCAATAAATAGGCGGAAAGCTTGGAGCGGCTTTAAAGGAAAACTGCATGCAAAATTTCAACCTTCTGAAAACATTTACGTGTAGTCCGGCGAAAAAACTGCAAGATACACATGACACCTGAAACGCACATATCCGCGGCACAAACGACCATCAAAAATTGGGAGATTTCGAAAGCAAAACTGAGGGGAGCACAGCAATTATGGCCAGGCCGAAGCGACGTTCCATCCGGCAAGCAAGCGGTCAGCCAGCCGGGGCAAAGCTGCACGCAACGCATCACTCTCGCCGTGCCTAGTGGAAGCGCACCCAGCAGAGCTCCACCAGTTTTTAGAAAGGGAAGCAAGTGGGCTGGTTGGGGCATGTTAAAAACGTGGAAAACAGCGCGCATTAACGGGACGCAGAGCAGAAGACACACACTGACTAAAAACCTCAGCGCCTTGTTTCTGCTCTGCGTCCCGTTAATGCGCGCTGTTTTCCACGTTTTCAACCGGTTCTCCTGGCTGGCCGTAGAAAAAAGCGCACGGCCAGCCACAGTGTCACTGCCGCTTCATGGCTGTCTGCGCGATCCGCCGGCAGATGCAGCGTCGCCTGCGACGGAGCTATTTTAAGCGTGTCTAGCTAATTAAAGAGGCATTTCACGGGGCTATCAGTCATGTCCCAGTTGGTTTGGTTTTACGTACTGTACGTTCAAAGTGAATTTGGTTGAGGTGAAATTTGAGTGCAGTTAGCCCTTAAGGCCATACAGAAGAAAAAGTCACCCAATGATTTAAACCTACTGCCAGCCTAGAGTCATTACAACTATGAAATACCATCACTACAGTAAAAGACATTGTTGGGAAAGTTTATGCATACTTGTTCTAAATAAATTACAGGACAATAAACGTGACAATGAAGATGCAGGATGGGACTAATTGCCTCTCCCGTCCTGCTTGTGTCGTGCTGTCCTTTTTCGAACCATGCTACATTTTTGTTCATTGCCTCCCATCGTGTTCGATCTTTCCGTCCATTTGTTCCGAATGCCCATTCCTGCTTAGGGCCCGGCAACAAGACTGGAAGTACTTGTAAAACGAACGAATGAATAAATAAATGGACGGAAAGTTAGGCTAGTTGGTTTAAAGCGCCAACCACATGGAGCGATTTTGCAAGCGACTTGGGGCGCGACGCGACCAGCGACGAACTACTTTTCGCCGCGGACCAAGTCGCTCGGTTCTGGGTCGCCAGAAACAGTCGCTCGCCTCCCGGAAGTGGCCTCAGCGACTAGCCAATAGGAGAGCCCTTACGTAAGCACGCAACCTCCGGTTTTGGAAGAGAACGGGGGGGGAAGATTTTGCAAATCCACGCAGACGGTGTTTGCGGTGCAGCGGCAAAGAAAGCTTTGCGTGGCAAAGCTTGTGTACACGCTGAAGCAGAAGCAAGAAGGCTCCCGCACACACTGGGTGAGACCCGTGTGGGAAAAACGACGTCAAGAAAACGAATTCTTCACGGCGTTCATGTTGGAGCCGAGAGACGAGGCGCAGAAGGAAAAGCGTGCGCTATAGCTAACCCAAACCAGTTTTAGAGATGCAATGAAGTGCATCTCTACTTTATACTTTAAAGCCATGCTTTTTATTACAAATGAACAAAAAAAAAATGGTTGCAAACAACCAGTGTACCAAGCGCGTTACTATGCGCAGTGCGACGACATTGAAATTGCCATCCTCAGTCGCTCCAGCCGTCGCTGTCATGTGGTTGCCTCGGCGAGCGACTTCGGTTCGGCGACTGCGGATCCTAGTCGCGTCGCTCGTCGCGTCGCTGGAAAAATCGCTACATGTGGTTAGCGCTTAAGGATACTGGGTACATCGTACCGGCGCTAAGGAGGCAACACAGAAGGAAGAAAACCACAGGACGAACGCTAGTGCTGTGGTTTCCTTTCTTCTGTTTTCCGCCCTCAGCGATGCGCACAAACGACAACGGGCGCGCACCGGAATTCCCATGAAAGCGAGGCCAGCGCGGAAGGCGGCTCCGAGGTCCTGGCAAGGCACCTTCAGTCGCCTGACCAGGGCGTCGCTCAACCCTTTGCCGAGTGCGGTCAGAAACTCGTTCCGGGCGTGTCTCCCCGGCGTCTGCACAGCGAACAGCGGCAGACCTGGCCACAACACCACGTACGAGGCCTGGGCCTCCGCGAACAACTCCCGCTCCACGTCTTTCATCAGCACGCATGCGCGGACGGCGCCGTCCCTCAGGGTCCACTGGAGCGTCACCTCGTGGCTGCGGAGTCGAAGAGCAGACGCCGACTTGGTCAGCAGGCGACGGAAGTCGGACAGCTCGGACGCTTCTTCGACGCTGAACAGCATCCACGGCTGGTGGTACACCGGCAGCAGCCAGGCGTAGATCAAGGCGACGCCTTCGAGCCGCTTGCTACGGGACTCGATGGCTTGCAGGGAGCCCACAATGGTGTTGACGGCGGGACGCAGCGACAGCTCTTGCAGGGACGGAAGCCACGAAAAGGAGAGTTCATCCAACGAGCGCAGTTCCGTCACTGTCAGCCGTCTGAGGACGGAATGCAGCGTCTCTAACACGTCTTCGCTCATCGTTGCGGAATATCCTGCTGCTACTTGCGTTTTTTGCGACTAACGCTTTGGCAGCACTGACAGCGCGCAGAGAGACTCCGGCAGTCAGACGGACAGTTTGAACTTGAATTTGAATGTTTGAAAACCTCCAGCCGCGGTGGGACCCGCTCGCGATGGCGCTGGGCTTCCACGCATAGAGTTTCTTTTTTGTATGAAACTCTATGCTTCCACGGACCGAAACAACAGCCTCACTGGGAAGCCGTCGAAGTCACAAAAAGAAGATTGGACCACGCACTGGTGGCGAAAGAGCATAACGGAGGGTTTCAGAGGAAGTGGAGGCAGTGGAGGACAGTAATGTGTTTTAAGAAAGCTAACGCCTGATCCAGACTTCCCGTCGATCACCCGTTTAAAAGGGAGCCTATGCGTAATGCTTTCCTCCATGGGCCTATGATTTGAGCCATTTGAGCGACCAGCCGAATGACAGTCGTTTTTTGAGCAACAAAAATGCATTTTATTTCTTGTTTTTTTGCTTTTTTGTGCCATTATTTTTGGTATCCCTTTCATGGTTTTGGTTTTTACAACTTTTCGGACTAACTCGCGGCGTGGAAGCCTCCATGCATGGAGGAATGCCTCCATGCGTGGAAGCCACAGCAGATGGCGCCCGCTACAAAGGGAAAAAGCCCAGTTCCATCTATCTATCAAGCAGATAGATCCCAAACGTTGGCGTCGCTGTTGCTGCTGCGGCGGTGATCGGGGGGCCGTGCGGATCCTGGAGATTTTCCTTCGCCCCGTAGCATAACAACATTTTCCCCAGCTGGTTCTACGTTCCGACTGGCGTTCGTGCGAGGTCGTCGGTCAGCGCTATTGTCATGGGACGCACGAGCGCGTGAGATGGCTGCGGCTTCGCTGCGTCCCGTTCTATCGACGACAACACGAGCCTCGCTACTCGCGTAAGTTCTTCGTGGGATGAAAACAGCCCCGTCAAGCCTTCATCCATTCGCGAGCTGTCTGAATATTCGACCCGCGCGATCCTGCTGCGTTTGACACTCTTAAACGCGTCTACCATTAGTGGTCTACCATTAGTCCAAAAACGCGTCTACCATTAGTCCAAAGTTCGATTACATCTGGCCAAAATGCACGCTTGCATTACTGCTTCCTCTGAAGACGTCAACTAGCTTTTGTTTAGTTTGTCCCGAGCGAAACCGAGGACCGAATGCCGCGACATGCTCTCATTTCTTGGCGCTTTGTACCTTGAATGCTTCCTGCCGTCTTGCCTTGCTAGCGTGTAGCGAAGAATTTGGCGCTCGAAATGAGGGTATCGTGGCGGAAAAAGTGAGCGGTGCGGAAGGGGTTCGCGGGAAGCGATGTTTCGAAAAAAATTGGTTTTGTTTCATGGCTAATGCAGTGCTGGAGGCGTTTGCATCGTTTCGCATATCATTACCACCGAAATTAGAGCATAAACAGGGCGCTGAAGTTGTGCTGATGAATTAGCAGCACACAGCCTACTAGGAAGACTCAAAATATTTTCTGTGAATTCTGTGCGAGCGCCTGTAGTACGAATTAGCGCCCTGCGCAAGCCAGAGTGACGTCTCGAGGTGCGTTGCCCTTGTCATGCCAGGCGGGTTGCAATGTTTCCGGAACTCGTGCCCGTTTGCGTTGTAAGATGTGTGAATGAAAAAAAAAAAAAAAGAACTCTGGTTCGATTCTGTTGTCTCCCGCTGCTGTAGAAAATTGCATTTGAAGAAATGCTGACTAGTCACGAGTTTTGTTTTCAAATTATGATTGCACCAATTGTTGTAACAAGGCTGCTTTTTGTGTCTTCACAATTAAGTTCACAGCGCAGGAAAATAAATGCCTGTCAGGCATTTGACTGCCAGTGAAAGGTAGTATTACATCTACAGTCGGTATGCAATTGTTCTCAGCAATCTAATATTTAAACCACTTTTTTTATGGTGCGTATGATATGAAAGCTGTGTTGAACAGATTGAAGCAGCTGGCTTGGTTTTATTGCTTTATTTTGTGCATGATTTTAGAGGTTTTATGTCTAGATAGCTTGATCTTAGCTCGTTTTCTTGTTTACTATTTCACGTTCAGTAATCGGGTCCCACTTATGGCAGCACACGTAGTCATCATTGAAGCAAAAGTAGACAAACTTAAATAACATGGTGTATGCTGCGCAGTTTTCTGGGTGGTTTGCCGTTTGTGTATTTCCAAGCTACTGCATTACTTGACGTGCCCTCATTTGTTTATTTAAAGTTTATTTCTTGACATATCTCAAAAATTGCATGTCGTATCCTTTGAGCTTGCTCAGACTGTAAAGTCGCTGTTCTCTGTTTACTTCAGTGACTAATATGTCTTGTGCTACAGAGTGTGGTAAAGATAATCAGTTGCTATAAATTAATTTGTAGGCCCTTGCTACGACTCGTATCTATCCCAGGTCTAGCTTTGCATGTAAAACCCAACTTTGAATTTTTTTATTTTCATCTTGCAAGTAAAATGTTCAGTAAGCTTTCGTGCAACATTAATCAACGTATCGCTGATATTTTGCTTGATTTAAGATTGTTTTTTTCTTCCGTAGCAAGCTTGTTTGTGTTTATTTCATTCAACTCCTCCTAGCGATTTGTGTATCTTAAATATGCCAGTTAAGAAAAATGTGTGCAGGTTATTAACTTTTAGCAGGTTATCAATAACTTGCATGTGCGTTAAGTTCCTTGGCTCGTTGTAAAAATCAGCGGAGTTGTACAAGAGGGTGATTTCATGGTGCTTGCCTATGTATCAAAGCTTGTCAGGGCCAGCAGTTTTCAGTGCACTCGGAAGCAGCTGTAGTTTGGGGCTTCCGAAGCTGACTTCTATAGGCGGGGCAGCTGTCATGATGGCTCGCACAAAGTTAGCCGCAGACTTCTAGCCTAAACTCATCGGAAAGTACCAGCGTCATGTCCCGTTCCGAGACCAGGTGCATTTGTTCTTGTCTTGGCAACTTCTGTCAAATCTCGGGGTGTACAGCAGTGCAGACAATAGCATTTGGAGATAAATCAAAAAGCTTTGGCTGAACAGACTTTACGTGAGTGAATTTTAATAGCTTCACCTGGGGGGAAGTTTTACTTGAGTGTACGTTGTCCCGCGCCCCCTTCAGCTTGATCAATTAAAGCCCAAAATTAGTGCTTGCTCATACAGTCGAGCTCTATTTCCTACTCTGTGTAGTGCTATTGAACCTGCAAGGTGTACTAGAACACTGCACGGGCCTGATTTTTAAAGGGACCCAGAAAAGCCTTTTGTAAAAGTTACAAAAGGCCTTCATTGTCGCGTAGTACCAATATGGCGATGCAATGCCGTTGGAATTATTGATCTACATTCAGTATTAGCTGCGCCAGAAGCAATTAGTGCGCCTCTCCCCCCTTGCTGATCGATTCCTCCTCCCTCTCTGCTTCTTTCAAAGCAGCTGGAAACACTGGGAATAGCCATGTGACATTGCGACGCTCGACTACCTTTCTCCGCTAGCTACATTCCTGCGCCTAGGCACGCGTCAATCGCTGCGGACCCGCCTTTGCCTCGGGATCGCGCAGGAAGTAGGAAGAGCAGCCGGAAGCCAATGGCAGTGACGTTGCCTGCGGCCGAATCAGGGGGGCCCCTCGCCGTTGCGTCAGCCGCAGTCAGCTCGCTGCGGCTCATCGGCTGAGAAAGGCGATCTTCAAAAATTGTTCACAAATTATCCGTACAACGTATGGGGCTCACACTCAGCTCAAAAATCCCCCATTATGTGTTCTACCACCTGAATGCATTTGATTGCCACCTTCACAAAGCTTTTCTGGGTCCCTTTAAGGCCCAAGCCCGACCCAAGCCCGTAATACCTAGCCCAAGCCCGGGCCTGTCGTCTCAAGCCCAGGCCTGGCCCAGGCTCGGTAATTTATTTTTGAGCCTAGGGAGGGCCCGTGTGTGGGTGTTCAGGCCCGGTCTTAAACGCTGAAGAAAGCTTGTTTATTATATTTGGTCCAGTGTCTTCATAGTGGGCATTCAGACGGAGCATCTAAGTCTGTACAAGCACATCATGAACTGAAACGGAAAAAAATGAGGGTTTAAAAGTGCACGTAGTTTAGCTTACACCGTCTGTAGTTCGCGTCACATCGGCGTACTAATAGCTCGTATTCTAACACAATAGACCCCACCACCTTTGGTGACCAGAACTCTTGGCATTGTGACGTGGTTGTCTCGGCCACAAGTTGGTATTGCTGAAATTTTTTGCTCCGCATTTGAGTCCACGGATATGTATGTGTGTTAAAGTATTTTACCTGCAGTGGTTGTTAAAGGAGTACTGACACGAAATTTTTATGTTACGTTTTTTTCGCTGCTATGCGTGCCTACCAGCCCACTAATCATAGAATGACAGATTAGACGGTCGAGCGCAGCGTAAACATTCATTTACGGCGTCGTTTATTCGTGCCAGTTTCGGTTTCGACTGAAAAACGCCGAGCGGCCGCCATGACAGCATGTATAACATGACGTCACCATTCTTGCCGTATCGCTGCCTCTCTGGAAGCGCGCGCGAGCGAGCGCACGCGCGCGCCCAGACCGGCCGAGGTCTTCGCCGTCCCCACAGGCCCGGGCAGCATGACGTCAGTCCCAAAACCATGACGTGTACACACGCCCGAGCAGCGCGCGCCAACCACAGCCAGCGCGTCGGCTTCGTCACGGGAGCCCCGACGTCGCCAGTTTGGGGCACGTAGCAGATGATGTCACGTCGGCCCGCTCTGGGCTTTCTCGTGCGGGCGAAGATTAAAATGGATTTTAAATATGTTTCGCTGAACGGTTGCTGTTGAAACTTGCTGAGAGATATCTCCTGATAAAAAGGAAGCGTTTTACATTGTTATCTCAGCTTTGAAATTTCGTGTCAGTACTCCTTTAAGGGTAGCACGGAGGAAGTTCACTTCAAGGCTGTCGAGGCCACGAAACGAAGATTGGAATGCTGGTGGACGAAAAGCAGATAGGGGAATATTGCCTAGGACAGCTACCACCTGTAATAGAAAAAATTAGTATTTTGTGCGTAATAAGTTTTTTGTGCCTACCCTAAGAGAAGCGCGCTAGTACTAAACGAAGAGTATGAAACATAGGTATATTAGTTTCTTTTTTTTTTGGTAAGATGGCACGTCATCAACCCGCTACAAAGGGGATACTCCTATCAATCATCAATCATCATCGTTGCCGTTCTTAAATGAACGCGTCTGACGCGGTGATTTTCTGCAGAAAATCGGTGGAAAATGCGTTGACAGCTTGGGGAACCCATTTTGGCCATTACTAGAGACCCGAGTCACGAATATACTACGCTGAGTACAACAGGTAATGCGGACAGACACCTGCCCACGGCAGCTGCATTTCGATTGGTGCGATGTCTAAAACACACGTGTACATACACTGACACGCACAGCTCCAGGTTGTCTGAATTAATTGGGTGTTCCTTGTAATCATACCTTTGGTATGTCATACACCAAAATATAAAATATTGACGCAGTACATGAAAAGTCATTAAAATTGCAGTATAGTGACTATCAGACCTAGCAAAACGCATTTTTATAACAATGTGTAAAACTAACATCGAGAAGCACGTAAAAGTAAACTCAGAATATTCATTTTAATGCTCTTTTCTGCACTTCACGTCGGGACTAATAACGGCCGGGGCCTATAAATTCAAGCCCGAGCCTGGCCCGGGCCCACGGCGTCGAGCTCAAATCCGGCCCGGGCCTGCCAATAATCGACTTTGGGCGGCCCGACCCGCAGGCCGGGTGCCCGCGCTTCCGGGCCGGGTCGGGCCCGTGCAGTGCTCTAAGCTGTACAGGGGCATGAAGCACATTGTGAAAAATAAAGTACTTCCGCAGCCGGTTGTACGGTGCTGTCTTGAGGAAACAGGTGACCTGAGTGCGGAGGAATGTGGGGTTATTTGTTGCTCCGTTTCGTGTCATTAGTTGCTGCTGATGTTTCTGCTCTTCTGAATGCTCAATGCCAGCTGCAGCTTTCGCACCTCTCAATTGTGTTCACGGAACAGGGTGTAGTTCCTCTGGTGAGCCCAATATCAATCAAAATCTTTTTGGTAGACGTTGTCAAAATGTCTGTCCTATCAAAATGTTTTTTTTTTTTTTTTCCTGAAGTTGTGCTTGGTGCTTGAACCTAAATCGTGATGGCATACCAGCTAGCTTGCATCGACACATTAATTCAACTAATGTCTCTCTCTCTCTCTCTCTCTCTCTCTGTCTATATATATATATATATATATATATATATATATATATATATATATATATATATATATATATATATATATATATATATATATATTTTGTACGCCAGGCTCCGAGCCAAAATTTATACCAGTGTCACCACCTGTAGTTTTGACCATCATTTACAGTGAATGCTGGAAATGATAGGGATGAATGTATACACGTACTTAACCGTTAGCATTACTCGTCTCCAAGTGAAGTCATGATCGTGCTCCTGACTTGCTGACATGAGGAGTGGGATCTGCCCTTCGGGAGACAGTTTCGCACGTGAAGATGCCTAAAACTGTGCATTATTCTGGTTGGGTATGAACTCTTTGCTAGTAATGCCCCAGTGTTGAAGGGGCACATGGGTCTTTGATCAAAAGCTTTATTTTTATAGTTATGATGACAGAAATTGGGGGACAGGTAGTTTTTCATTCTGACTGTAGATATCACATTTCTATTTGTGTAAAAATGACCACATTCAAATTTATTCGGATTTTTTTGGCAGCTCTTGTAAAAAACTGCTTGAGGGATGCAGCAGAAGAAGGTACGAGTGAACTGTGCACAAATCAAAGAGTGCAAAAAGACTAACAGTACAATTCTATCTGGTCTGTAGCAGAAGTTACAACCACTTGAAGTTTGGACTTGGAAGGCAAAGTTCAACCGGTCGTAACTTCTGCTACAGACCAGATAGAATGACGATGCTAGTCTCATTGCACTCGTTGATTTGTGCACAGTTCACTGGTACCTTCTTCGGCTGCATCGCTCCAGCAGTTTTTTTACAAAGGCTGTCAAGAAATCAAATGTAAAAATCTGAATAAATTTGAATGTGGTAGTTTAACACAAATACAAATGTGATATTCAGCAGTCAGAATGCAAAACTACACGTCCCACAATTTGTCATCATAACGGCAAAAGTAAAGTTTTTGACCAAAGACCCATGTGCCCCTTGAAGCACCACAGCTTCATCTTGTGGTAGGCTCTACCTCCTTCATCTTTTTCAAAGCAAGAGGTCCCAATGTTTGCTTCTCTGCCCAGTTGATACCAGTGGACGGGCGTGAAAGGGTGCGACCATGGCGTCGTCCGGTGCGCCGCCCCAGCCTCCACCGCCCAAGGAGCCCTCCCAGCCGCGTGTTCTGAGCGCCACGTGCCCCGACGAGGAGTGCCGCTCGCGCCTCTTTTTCCCCTCGTACGACCTGAGCGTCGAGTGCCCCCACTGCGGACAGCGCCACGACCGGACGGCCCTGCGCAACGTCGAGGAGGTCTCCAACCCGGGCGTTGCCTTCCACTCCCTCATCCGCAACATCCTCATCAGTGAGTGGTTGCGACTGGTTTATGTGAGACGCTCGTCAAAGATCGTTGGAACTAATCGGGTGTTGTTTATTTACAACGGTGAAGCTAACACTAGCCCGTTGTGTAGAAGCGACAGCTATCGAAATGCATGCACCTTGCTTTGAACACACTTTGTGCGACGCTTGGCTATTAACGTGTGCAAAGTTTTCGCATCTCCCAATTCTTCAGTGGTGTATCACTGTTGTGTTGACCTGCCGCTGTGGCTCAGTGCCTAAGGCGCTGCACTGCTGAGCGCGAGGACGCGGGTTCGAATCCTGGCCTTGGCGGCCGATTTTCTGATGGAGGTGAAAAGCGAAAACGCCCGTGTGTACGAGATTTCGGCGCACGTTAAAGATACCCAGGTGGTCAAAATTAATCCAGAGCCCTCCACTACAGTGCGCCTCATCACATACATTGCGTCGGCGCGTTAAACCCTCCAATCAAATCAAATCATTGTTGTGTAGAACTTGTTGAGCCATTGCATCTGGTAAGAGAGGCACAATGTACAATTAAAAAAATGCACTCGTGCATTCCATTCAAATGGTTAACCGACGAAGCTGTAATGTTCGGCCGTGTTTGCCATTGCCATGTTAACGCTGCCCCTAGTCGCTTGAGCTGTCCGTCACGCAGTAGCTCGCTACGCGTGCGCTCGGCTATGAGAGAGACTCTTTCACTCCCTCCGATGGGGCCGTCCCACTTACCAATGACTGCAGATGCGAGGATGCAGCTGCATCATCTGTAAATCCTGCCCTTGCTTCTGACTCCTCTCCAACCTGGTATTTTCTCGCATATGCATGGGTTTGCATCAGAGGAGTTTTCTACGTACATGATACCGGTGAATTTTTCTTTCCCCTAGCAGTACAAAAGCTTCGCTTTAAAATCTTTTTAGCTATATTCAAAAGAAATGTCGCATCTGATGGAAAAAGTGAAATTGCTGTTTTTGAGTTCTTGAGCAGAGTTAAAAATCACAATTTTTTTTTTCCTGTGTTTCTCCTAAAACATACAAGGTCTTCAGAACTACTACACTGTAGAAGCCTCGGGGTTAAATTTTAAGCTGTTACTGTAAAAGCTCGTTCATTTGAACTCGAAGGGGACCATAAAATAGTTCGAATTAAGCGAAGTTCGAATTAGCGGGCGAGCGCTCGACTGAACAGAAATCACACCACACTGCGTGGGCAGAACACAATGAAGCCACCTCTGAACTTGTTATCGCGAATGAGGCGCTATTACACATTTGTGGCAGGTGATTTCATGAATGTTCCGTAAATAATACTGGCATGTGCTGGAGCACTGGTGCCGGTGGCGCGGCGCTCTCCGTAGAGCCGAGATAAGCTGTTGCAGGAGCCTAGCACGCATGCCACGTTGTTATTTTTCTGTTTCGTTGCTTTGCATCTCTAGTAAATTTGGTTTGGTTTGAATTTGAAACACGTTGTAATCACTCTGGGCCGGCTTTTTCTGCGAGGAGCGATGGAAACCAGGGGACCCCAGTTCGAATTAAAACTGTTTTGGATACTGACGCGTTCGAATTATCTGGAGTTTTCCCCCCGTTGAAATATGCAGGGCTGTGCCGGGACCAGGGCGTGAGTTTGAATTAACCGAGTTCGAATTAACGAGCTTTTACTGTATCTACGAATGCTCTCAATTTACGCTGAGACCGTCCAGTATGTAGTGGTTTGGACTGATTGGTGCAAAGTTTGGCATGAGATATAAACTCTATGTACTATTGCTGATTTGCCGACTAACAACCAAACGTTTGTTGAGACAGGCATGGCTGTATAGACTGACACTCGTACCAAGCAAAAAGGAGGGAAGGATAACCGTGGCATAGGACGCCCATTGCGGCAAACAAGACAACTCTGTGTTGTCTTGCACTGATCAATCAGTGGGATGAACCACATTTTAAATGATGCATGTCTAAATGGAATCTGGGTGAAACCTTCGAACAAATTTAATTGGTTGCCCCTTCTAATTCCTCCCCCCCCCCCCTCCAAAAAAAAAAAAGAAGAATGAGGTGAACTAAGAGTGGGAAACTAATCCGAGGTCATGTTGGGAAGGCAGGTGCATCTACTCAGCCATGCAGGGCAGTTGTATCTAATTTGTCTAGCAGAACATCGGATAGCTAAGCTGAAAGTCAGGAGAGCAGTTTGGGGACATCATGCCCTCTGTGGGAGCTTGTAATCTATAGCAAAGGGTAACAAGCGCTGTGCCAGCATTGCTTGGTGGGTCGCTTTTCGGTAGTTTGCAATGGAGCGGGCAAAGACACGATGTACTGCATATTTGAGATGAGGTCACTGCGTGGGATGAGGCTTTTTGATGGAGACGGGAGATAAAAATGCTCGTGTATTGAGGTTCTGGCACATGGGAAAGATTCCCCAGGTGGTCAAATTAATCTGTAGCCCTCCATTCACATACACCTTGTAGCTGTAGAACACCTTGTGGCTTGTAGAACTCCTAAAATTTTTTTTCTTTGCATTGGCCGAGGTTTTAGTGACTTTCCTTCACCAGCAAAGGGTCTTTTTAATGTAGGTAGCAGTGCTGAGTTGAGTGCACATCTGCATTCTGTCATTGCTTTACGCTTTGCACAACTTTTCTATCATAAACCTGTGAACTCCGTTTGTCAATTGAAAAAATATGGCAGCAGGGAGCATAGCATATTTTATGTCGCAGTTTTTGTTAGTAAGCTGAACCTCGTTATAAGAGACACTGATGTAAGAGACAAATGGGTATAAGAGACACTATTGACCCACATGGTTGGCTGCCCTATCTTTCCTATTAAATCGACCTCTTTTATAACAGACATCGGATGTAGAAGATTGGTTATAAGGGACAAGTCATCCTTGAACTTTAATCAATAATCTCACTTGTAACAGACATTTTAACTTCAGACGCAGTGCCACCAGTCACTAATTGCAGTTGCTTCCATCCTGGAAGCACAGGTGGACGACAGACGTCTGCAGTCGCTATTTATTATAACTTCAGCAAACACACAGTGGTTCAGTCAGCTATGAAATGACAATGAGAGGCCCTGCCAATGGAAATGCAACTTACAGAAGTGGTTGAAGCTTACTGCCATCCATTGGATGGAGCGCGATCGCACATGTGGGTTCTCCCACTGGCATAGCTCCCAATCGAAAAGCATCGCAGTCCTGCAAGCATAATGAATAGCCTGAGCACACAGCGGAAGAAGCTGTGCGCTCCGCCTATTCATCATGCTTGTGAACTCAACATGTACGATTCATCTTCCACAAACGAGGAAAGAAAAAAAAGTAGGGGTGTGCGAATATCAATTTTTGAATTTCGAAGCGAATTCGAATAATAAAAACAAAGTTCGAATCGAATCGAATATTTTTCGAATACGAATACTTATTGTTTTTTGTAAAATTAATGTTTTCACCATCTAGAGACACAAAAACTGCAACTTTATTGCACAACAAATCACACAAAGTAAAATTAGGAATTACATTGCACTCAACAGGTTAAGGTCTGCACTCACTTAAATGTTAACATGGAGAAAGGTTAACTGCTCGACATGCTCGGGGAGCAGTGACAACCTCCTGCTCATCACCACTTTACCAGATACCGAAAACAGCCGCTCACTTGAGAAACTAGTAGCTGGCATGCCCGAGCCCGTGCACATTGCCGCGCGCTGATACAGTAAAATCTTGATGATACTATACTCGCGGGACTGCGAAAAATATTCGTATCATCCGAAATTCGTATGAACCAACACAGACCAAAAAATTTAGCGCTGAAAAAAGTTTTCGTTTATTTCTTTTCCTACTTTCGCGTGAAGAAATTCGTGATTTTTTCAGCTTTTTTTAACCCCCGTGTCGCAAAGCAGTCCTTTCTGGAGCACGTAAAGCTTCGCGCTCGTCTCCTCACTCGCTGTGCCCAAGCTCGCTACACGCCGAAACAGCCAAGCGTGAACCGCATGGTGCGTTTTTGCACGCGATTCGCTCGCCTCGGCTCTGCGAGCGCTGTATTTTCACGCCCACATCGACGATTTCGCTCCCGCGGTAGCGCCTACCTCGGTCAGAAAATGACGCACGACGCGCGCGGCAGGATGGAGGAGCCTGACTACTTGCGATGAGATCGAGACAGCCGGCTTGGCTTCGCCGGAGATGGTTAGGCTTAGCACCCCGGCAAATATTTTATGGGCGCATTCACTAGCGGCGCGGATGATGTTTTATAGTACCGTTTTCGCATACATTATCAGCTCCTTTACCGCACAAGCAACTTCGTGTCTCCCTTGAGCCGCATTTTAAAGAGCGGTTAGAAGCGGTCGCTCGAGCCCCCGCGCCACTTCGCGGCTGGAGCCGACGCCATGTTGACGCCGCCGGCCGCGCCGCGCGCAGCGTGGGCGTGGTTTCGCGGCGGTGTCAGCGCGTTGGGCGTACGCAGAGCGTTTTCGCGAGCAGAAAACAACAGCCCGGCCGTTTCTGGAGAAAGAGTGACAAACAGGGGAGCGAGAGCCGTCACTTGCTCGTTCGTATCTTCCGCCGGGCCGCGCAGGTCCGTTCGTAACAGCCGAAATTTTTCCCATTGCAAACAATGCAATTTCACCGGGACTTTTCGGAAATTCCTATCATCCCGTAATTCGCACCCCCAGAATCGTATCATCGAGAGTCCACTGTAAATAAACACCGATACAGAAGACACGCTCTGAATTTTTTTTTTTTTTTTTTTTAGTTTTGGGTGGTTCGAATATTTCGAACAATAGAAGTGTCGTTCGAATCGAATCGAATACCAAAAAATTCGAATCGAATATTCGAAGTTTCGAATATTCGCACACCCCTAAAAAAAGCTTGCAGAATCGGTTGTAAAATATACAGTGTAAATACAGTCATGAAGCAAACAAAGATTCAGAACTGTTTCATAAATTCCAGGGGCCAAACATAAATTAGAATGAATCTTTTGAAACATGCTGTAGCATTCTTTTGAGCTTGTTTTAGTCATAGGGTGCCCACATTGAACTAGGGTCTGATTAGTAAGTGAAAACATGGTACCCTGCTTATAAGAGACATCTCGTATAAGAGACAGAAACTGCTCCCCGGTACGTGTCTCTTATAAAGGGGTTCAACGTACAGTACTGTGATACAGGTGATTTTTTTGTTTCTTTTACCTCTATGGACGTTGAAATTAAATGTACATGGAAGTACACTTCTTACTGGTACAAGGATTTTTGCCTTGCAAAAAAGTGTAGAGCTTAGAGCTGGGAAATTTTTTGCAGCTTCAGTTTAGTGGGCGTGTGATGGACTTTATTTGTGCGTGCAAATAGGCTTGCGAATTTAGAGAAAAAAAGAAAAAAAGATGGGCAGAGAGTGCAAGTCACCGCAAAAGTAAAGGGGCGGAAAAAGAATTGCAAGTGCAGACATTAGTGTTTGGTGAAAGTTAAAGGACAAGCAGCAGCAGTATGAACTGATAGCTATTGGCAGAGCAGCTGCCTAAGGAACTGGTAACAATTTCACCCATAGTTGTCTTGTGTCTTTCCGTAGCCTGTGTTTGTGTTGGGAGTGCAGCAGGACAGAAATTAATGACTCGCTTATACCGATAAGTTATGTTAGTTTTTGCTGACGCGAAACAACGCATGTCCGACCAACACTGTGACAGCACACACGTACTATGCACGATCATTGACAAAGGAAATGTAAATGCGAAAATATGAACCAGAAAAGACACGGTGCGATTTCTTTCTATGCAAGTCAAATTGCAGCATGGCTTCAAAACAGTAACAAAGTTTGGAGTTGTTATTTTACAAATGTGCCACAACTGCGCCATCATCTGGTTTCCACAAACCACATTATTCGATTTTGCATGTTCTGGTTCGTATATTCATGCTAGCTTTTTATTTGTCCACGACTGTACATGCAGAGCGGGACCTTGTGATTGGGGTTTATGATTACGTTACGATGCCGACGAGTCCTGAAGTACAGTGACACGTTGTTGTAGTCAGTACAGTGACCGTAATATTTATGGGCAGTTACCATAAATATTTGGGGTAAATGAGTCATTTTTTCTGAGAGCCGGTCGGTCGTTCATCCCCTCCCCTGTCAATGTGCAGGCAACCTGGTGCCCAAGCATGGCGAGGACACGATCAAGGTGCGCGGCCTGTCCAACTACCACTGCAAGCTGGTCTCCCCCCTGCTCACCACGTACGGCATGGACAAGCAGACGGGCAAGGCACGGCCGCTGTCCGAGATGGGCGCGGGGGCCTTCTTCGACTGCAGCCTGCTGGCCGTGCGGGCGTTCCGCATCGACCCCGAGCTGCTGGACGTTGCGGGCTACGGCCGCGATGTCTCGGGCAGCCTGTCCTACCTAAGGGGCACCCTTGCGCTGGTGAGAGCGCACAACGATGGCGAGGACCGCCTGCTGCCCGTGCACGTTGACGGCGACGGCCACTGCCTCGTGCACGCCGTGTCGCGGGCCCTCGTTGGGCGGGAGCTCTTCTGGCACCCGCTGCGCTGCCACCTCAAGCGGCACCTGGAGGAGCACCTCACGCACTACAAGGTACGACCGCCGCCTGCTGTGGCGGTGTGCCTTTCTTTGAGGAGTAGATTGTGCGTTGAAGGGGCCGGGAAGACAAATATTCACGGGAGCTTGCACTCGCGCGCAATACTTGAGTGGCAACGTTGTTGTAGGTGGGCTTGGCTGGACATATAGTTAAGTTTTCAGTATCGTTGTTTATTTGAATAGTTGCAGTGCTAGTAGTGGTCATTGCATTGAAGAGGTTGTCACCTTATTCGCGGCGAGTGCTGGACGCAAAGTCGTCCTTGGCATTGTAGACTTCCACCAACTCTGCGACATCAACTTGAGGCAGCGGTGGCAGGATCTGCAAGTCGTCTTGGGAAGATTTGGCACACTCACACACAGGTCTCCAATTATCCGGAATGGCTTCTAGAGAATGCAGCGGCTGCGGTGACCTCTTCCAAGCTGGGTGTCTTTTCAACATTAGCGCTGGAGTTTCTTTTTTTTTTTACATGCATGGTAGCACTTGACAACAGCACTGGATTTTTTCTTCTTCTTCTCTTTTTTTCTCTCCCTCTCTCTCCTAAAGTCACTGCATGTGCCATGGACGTTCGGCAGTTGCTAGGGGGTATGCGCTCACGAGCATTTGCACTTTCTTGGTATTTTTTCCTGCAACGGTGAACTTGCAGCTTCTACGAAAGCTCCACTGTTTATACAATGTTGCTCAATTTGGAAGGACTCTCTTAGGCCAGCGGGTGTAGCCCAAAACAATCCATTCCTGTTTGAACCAGTATTGTTTGAACCCATTCCCGAAACTCTCTTCCCGTTTGACATGTCCCATGTGTGCCGTTCTCGAAACTACCTGGGGCGGTATTCTCGCCACTGTCCCTTTTGAAAACGTCCCTTTTGAGTCCCTTTCATCGTGACGTTCTTCCGGTTAAGCAGTGGGCGTTGGCAGTGGGTTTGTTGCGCTTGCATTACGTCACTTCCGGTTGTTTGCTTTTAGCCAATGAGGGCTCGCCAAAAGGGACACTTTTGAAAAGGACGCAAAAGGGACAAAACTCGAGAATACCGCCCCTGTTGGTTGCTGGAGTTTGGTAGTTCGAGGTGAGAATGCAGGACTCGTGGACGCACTGATGGAACACAAAGGAAGGTACTTTATTATGAACTAGCCGGAAGGTGACCGGCATTGTCCATGCTTAAGTGCGCCTTGTAGCTCCAGGCCCGCACTAGTAAGTCACGCGAGTCACTATTGAAGTGGACCCTACCAGGTGGCGGTACTTGTCTGCTTGGGGCTTGACGGAGCACCGTACATTACACTACCTTCAAGTTCGGGCGCTTCCCTTTTCAACCAGCTCCCAAAAAGCCCTTAATTCCAATTTGAACTCGTATCGTTTTAACCCATTCAAATTTCTGAAAATATGCATTACCGTTTTTAATGTGTTCCCCAAAATGTGCATCCATGGAACGGACCATTCATTACTGTAAAAACTTCTAATTTATCTTGAATTGAGCATATGGCCGATATTGCTGGCCAATAAAAGTTTGCAAATGCCTGAAGCCAATACTGTGCTCTTGAAGCTTTTCGAAGAAGGAAATGCTGTTGCATTTCTCGTTCGTCTGGCTTCTGTACAGGATCAAGAAAGTTTGTTCGTTCATGGCTCTCCTCAGAAAAGCACCAATCATGATGAAGCGAAATTATGCTCTCGAAAGACTTTGAGAGCAGGGTGTGCCACAGGGATTGGTTCTATGCCCTTCGCTTTTGAATCTGGTCTGCAGGAGCTGCTGAAGGACTTTGTGGACGAGCAGGAGTGGCCGTCCATCATAGCGGAGTGCGACCCCGAGTTCCTGCCGCCCGAGGGGGAGCTGCTGGGCCTGCGCAACATCCACGTGTTCAGCCTGGCCAATGTGCTGCGGCGGCCCATCATCCTGCTCGACTCGCTGGCCGGCATGCAGAGCCCTGGTGACTATGCCGCCCTCTTCCTGCCCTGCCTGGTGGCACCCGAAAGCTGCCGGGGGGGCCCCCTCAACCGCCGGAACCCGCCCCTCTGCCTTTCCTGGAGTTCCTCGGGCCGCAACCACTATATCCCACTTGTCGGCGTGCGCATGGGTGAGTTAGTGGCTGGCTGATGTACCGTAGTGTTGTACTGTACTAGAAGAGAGAGGTGTGTCATTCGGGGCTGATTAGGGGGGTCCCTTTTGCGATGAAAATTTCTGCTGCGGAGCCCTTGTTGTAAGCAGCACCCCTGGTGGCCACTGCTTACCAGTTGGTTTCAGAAGTTTTGTTTGCTAAATTAATCCTTATTAATTGCCCTAAATAGTCTTATTTCTTTATTTAATGATATAAAGTTTTATAAGCCTGTCAAATAACTGTTTAGTTTGCTTTAAAAACTTATAGATGGCGCTGGCTGCAACAGGGGTTCTCTGGGGAATCCCTGCGCTCCATAAAATATTTTCATCGGAAAAGGGACCTGCGCTTTCTATTGGTTTTTTCCCCTGAACAACACACCTTACCTTCTAGTACACCGTAGTAGTGTCGAGCTCTGAGCTCTTCATTCCCCGTTGTTCTAGGGGATAAGCTTCCCCAGCTTCCCCGGTCGCTGCTGCCCAAGGCGTGGGGCGTGCCCCAGAGCCTGGTGGATTCGTACATGGACTTTGACGCCAACGGCTGCTGCACGGTGGGCGGGGATTACCAACTATCGGAGGCCTACCTACTGCGCCTGACGGCCGCCATGGACGAGGTCTTCCAGCTCAAGTACGGCGTGCACCCAACACTCGTCGCCGACGTCCACCACTACGTCTACAAGCGCACCGGTGAGGTTTTGAACGCGTGAGTGTTTATGGGTGTACGAGGAAGCCCATCTGTCTTGTCACACTTTTGCCCCATGAGACAAGCCTAATAACGATATGACCTGGGGCTTGGGTGGGTATTTTCGTATATATGGCTGCTTACATTGCCCGTTGAAAATTGTCTTCCCAGCAATGCGTTTGTGTAAAGTACATAGTGAAACAGACTTCAAAGCAGCTTGGTGTTTAGTTGAGCGGTGTGTGCTTGCACATTGTCTGATGATTCTCTCTGCAGAGTTTTTGAAATTTCATTTTTTCCTATTTTAAAAAATAATAAGAGTATAATATAATAAGAGTGCACACCATTTATAAAATCACTTTACTGATGAAACTGCCTTTCTTTCGCACGGAATGGTCCTGTATGTTTTTTCTGGTTGAACAGCTTCGGTGCATGCGACAATGCGCACTTCTCCACGTTGTCTAACTCTTCGTTACCACGCCTATTGAAATCAGTCACCGGTGATCGATGCTTGGTATCGCCGGTTTCGACAAGTTGTGGTTGTTTCTAATGCACCTAACATACCCCAGTGGTTAATGTAGGCACTGCACTTTTAGAATCAGTTTAAATTTTCCCACTCCGGCATTGAGATTTTTGATAGCGTTTCTAGCGACCGGAGGTGTGTGTGTTGTTGCAAAAGAAGGCATGGCTGCTGTGCTTGACAATAAAGCATGCCACTCATGGTTATGCTGCATTACCATCAAAGGTTCTTGATCAGAAGGCTCCCAGCAAGTGCTATATCAAATTGTGTTGTCAGCTTTGTAATTCGACAGCATTGAGGGGTGATAATTACCTGAAAACGACACCAACTGTTTACTAGATGGCATTTTCAGGCAACTTCCAGCAGTTTTGGTTTCATTTTTGCGTTGCGGAATTCATATTTGGTGTTGCTACGCAGTTACCAAACTTCAGGCTGATTTGCCATGGCACTTTTGTCGCCTGTTACAGTTCCCCAAAAAAAAGCGTGCCGTTCGTAATTGCGCTTCACGTATGCCTTATGTAGTAGTAGCTCCAGCTGAAGTAAAACAATAACACCGAGTCATTGGATATCAGTTCAGAGAAGGAGAGGGAGAGCGCTTCATATCGGCCTTGCACACCACCAGCTGTTCACTGGCAAATTTCGTATCTGTACGAGGGCATTTCAGGATGTCTAGTTTTGCTTCTTAGTGCAACTGTCTTTTCTGACAAAGGCTACAACAGTTTTCATACTGTTTCTTCTCAAAAATGTTCAAACCTTTTTTCAGCCCATGAACAAGAACTGAAGGGGCGTCGTCAATTCTCAGTCGTTAATATCTCTTCACCCCACCATACCTCCACAGCTAGTGCCTGCAATAGTTTGTTTTCCCCCTGTGCACGCAGGCGTGGTGGGCATCCACCCCTCGCTGGTGGTGCGGGCGACCCAGCGGGCGGTGCAAGAACGCCGCCTGTACCGCTGCCTGACGTGCAACGCGGTGTGCGAGCACCACGTCTCTCCCGAGTGGTTCCGGCCGGGGGGACTGCTGTACACGGCCGCCGTCAAGATGAACGGGGGCTCGGCACTCCAGCCCGACAAGCTGTACCCGTTCGTCAAGTATGGTACGTACCGTTGCGGGTCTGCGGCGGTATCCGGTCGAAGTTTGCTAGTGGTTTCCACCCGCTGCCTACAGTTCTGTGCATGACTTTCTTGTAACGCTCCGATCGAGCGTTGTAACTTTTATTTTGCAAGCATTACCTGCCACGGGGCTCAGTGGCTAAGACGTTTGTGCTGCTGAGCCCTAGGATGCAGGCTCAGTCCCAGGCGCAGTGGCTGTTTTTCAGATGGAAGCGAAAAGTGAAAACGTCTGTGTGTCGAGGTTTTGGCACATGTTAACTCTTTCGGGACCGCTGCAAAAAGTGATGAAAAATGGAGGTCTTGGTACAAATTTTTTATTACACAAAGCAAAGGCACCATCCTGCCTTAGCATATACCAAAATGCAGCTAATTATATGTTCTTTGACATACAATACCAAGTTTTACTTCAACACTGACGATAGAACCATGAAAAAATCTGAAAGTAAGAACTTCGTAAAAAAACTAAAGAAAAATATGGAAAAAAGCTTAAATATAAAAACATTAAAAAAGAACAAAATTATTTCAGGATATACAAAATCTAACACAATGCTTTGTTTCTTTATCACAAAAGTTTGATGTGGCTAGGTGTAACTGGTTTTTTGTTTTGTGTGTGATCTCTTTGGCACTAAGGCCATGGCTACTGCGTCGCCCAGGTACACGCCTGGCTCTTGTCTCGGCGAAAACTTGATCCGTTTCTGCGCTGGTGGCAGGAGATCACCACCATAGGTAGTTAACACCCTAGCGAATAAATATAAACCAGCCAGAACATATTTCGAGCGCACAAAGCTACTCCAGAACCAATTGAAACCGAAACCAACACCCACCTTTGAGCGCGATTTGATGTTCCAAGCTGATCGACACCCGAATCCTCACTCGAGCTGAAATCCGTTCTCTAAAGCCGCATTCCGACTTTTCACTGCCACTCTCATCGTTAAAATCAACAGTAGAAGGCGAAGATATGCGAGACGAGACGAGGCGGATTTCTTATCGCGCTCGCGCGAGTATGACACCATGTTTGTTTACATTCGAAACCACTGCCCGTCAGAATAAAATATCTGATGCGTTGCCACCTGGCGATAAAAAAAGAAACTTCACAGAAGAGAAAATTCCAGTTTTCAAACTATCTCTTAGATGTCGCTAGGTGTGCCATCGAGCGAAAATTTGTATTCTGCAGGCTCGCGAAACCATCGATCATATGTGATCGATGGCCTATGGAGCGGTCCCGAAAGAGTTAAAGGTACACCCGGTGGTCAAAATTTATCCCGAGCCCTCCACTACAGTGCACTTCAAAGGCCAACTGTAGCTTTGGCGTGTTGAACCCCCCAATTAGTTATCTTGCAAGCGTTGTGTTTCTGTTTTCTAGAGTAGCAGTCGTTTTGGTTTTCAGTAGATGGGGAAGTACTTTCCTGGCCTGCTTTAACCCCCTCTGCTGTAAGTAAGGGAATCATTAGGATTTCAGGAGTATTTCAGTGCTAACATCTCCACCGTGGCCCCACACCTCATCGCAGCATTTCTCTTTGTGCTTTCCACAGAGTGCGTGTGTGAAACTGTTGATTTCAAACCTGGTTATTCAAATTGTTCATTATAATGGGTAGTCTAAACATAGCCGTGGAAAGTGCTTGTATTCAGTATGTTTTGCACCTTGGATTAACTGTTGTATTGAACTATTTTCGGACTTTCATTGGATTCAGTATGCACGGGTTCAACTATAGCATAAAATTTGTGCTGAAACGAAAATTGGCATAACCGTTTGCATGTGACCGGGGCAGCCATGTAATGCCTGCTAAGTATGGCACACAAGAGTTCACTTCCTCTAAGGAGGTTTTCGAGTACATCTGTTGTGCGAAAGCCCTAAAGTGATGTTCTACAGCCCCTTTCAAAACGGCGATAAGGTAGTCTTCATTTCTTACCATATTTGTGCACACATAATTTGCAGGTGTGGTTCCCTCTCAAAAAGGAAAGGGTGCTGGTTATAATGTGGGTACACACAGTACTCTTTGCGCAAGGCTTTTCGAGGGCAGTTCAGAAACGATTGGCTTCTTATTCAGTTGGCAGTCACTTAAACTTGGAAAGTATTGCCAAGTCTCTTGTCACTTGGTTGTGTAGGTGGCAGAGATTCCAGCTTTTTGCCTGGCCGGGAAAGAGTTCATTGCATCTAGAGGTTATTGCAAGAGGCTATTGCATCCTGTTCACCGGTCAGCTTGTAACTTTTGTCTCTTCCTCGCAGGCGTGACGTGCTGGTATAACCGGGAAAAGGACGAGCTGATACCAGTCATCTCTAAGAATTCCCTGGAATGCTGCAGCTGGTGTCAGAGGTGAGTCTGTTCGCCCCAGTCACACGTGTAGACAGTACACTGCAACCAAAGCGCTTGCAAGGTTGTAACATGACGTCTCATTCGTTGTACGTCTTTATGGTGTAGTAGGCACTCATGAACTCTGCCTTTCCTCGGTGGTTTCAAGTGTGCGCATCTTCAAGGGAACTCCTCAAGTGTGCGTGGTGCACCTGACAAACTCTGAGCACGCTATCAACACCACAGTTTATGTGAAATGCACAGGGAAATAGCATGAAACGGCAATGAATGTCAGTGCAAAGAATGAGGGAAATGAAGGTAATGTAGTGTTGAAACAAAGCTCTGTAGTAGATATTGTACCAGCTGAAAATTAGCTGGAAAAGTCAAGTTGAGCTAGTCAACTGATGAGCCTGGCAGACAATACTTTAACTGCATGAGGAACAGAGTACATACTACAGTGTAAGTCGGAATATAGGTCGAGCCGGAATACAGTCTACGCTCGTTACAGCGGATCCGGCGACAACGGACTTTCGGTTACAACAGACCATTTCTGTTGGTTTGTCTGGTCCCCATGCATTTTAAATGGAGTCCACTCCGCTCACAACGGACCCGGCTAGAGCAGACTATCGGCTACAACAGACTAAATTTTAGGCGAAAATTGTTTCGACTGGACGTTTACAGCGGACTTCCGCGGGGCCGGCCCCCGATGTGCTTTTTATTTGTTTATTTTGGCAAGAAAACTATTATGTCTGGCAACATTGCTGGCAGCCGGGTCGTTGGCGCAGCCAAGCCAAGCCAGTGGCTTTTTTTTTGCGACCAGCGGCATAAGCGGCAGGGTAGCTGATTTCACTATCGGATAAATTAAGCGTAATTAACGCTGTTGAACATGGGGAAAAAACAGGCTGACATCGCCAGAAGTACAGGCCTGTCTAAGCAGAGTGTCTGCTCTACCGTCAAGAACAAGGCCGCTGCCGATAAACGCGACTCCGGTGAGATTGAAAACAGGGCTATCGAATACTCGAAGTGGTGCACTCGGAGGCGAGTCTGCCCTCGTCAGTTTTTTTTATGTAATAAAAAACTCGGGTTCAGTGAAGTTTGGTTTTTATTATTCCCACGCATGCATCATTCCCGTTCCGTTCGGTGAAAAAGGTAAGAAATGCCTCAAGTAGGGGTTGTTCCCCATTCATTGTGTGCAATCTGCCGGTAGCCGTGCGCAGTCCAACTGGTCTAACTTTCGATTTTACAGCTGTCCGTCATCAGATTATTTCATTACAGTTGTTTCAATGACCAGAATAAAATCGCAAGAAATGTGGAAGCTGCCTTGAGGGAACGTCAGGCAGCGATCCGATTTGTTTGACGAACGGTTTCGGGAAAACCTGCCTCGTCGTGAGGGGATTTGAAAAAGCCTAGCTAATGCTGATGGACACGACTGATGTTTTATAGCTGGTTTATAATTGCGCCTAGTTATATTCTTGCTTTATTTGCTCAGCTTATCTTGCGTCTTTACACGTTTGACCGCATTGGCTAGGCCTTTTCGAAGTGCCGGCGCTAAGCTTTGGAAACGGTGTTTACGCGATTCTTTGCCCTCGCGCGAACACTGTGCAGAGGTGCTGCAGGAGTGTAGAAAGAACAAAGTATGTACTGTGCATGCAATATCAATCAAAGTACCCACTGTAAGGCTTATCCGTTTTTTTTCCGGAGTCAGAGGGTCCGTTGTAACGAGTGTAGACTGTATATGTCAAACCCCTTACCTTGAGGCCGAAAAAAGGAAAAAAAATTAAGCTAATCTCCTGTATATAGGTTGAGGGGTGACTTTTCAACAAAAGTTTTAGTGAAAAATCTCGACCTTTATTCCGACTTAACGGTATCTACCAGATGGGGAGCATAAGAGCACTCTAGGGCCAATAAACAAGTCTGGTGGAAGGGAGATATGGCAGTTCATTCTGCCTCGTGATGATGGTGGTTACGTTAAGCATTGGCCTACCTCATCGTGACTTGTGGCTTGGCTGCTTGTGGCTGCAAACGACTTGTCTTATACCCACGCAGTGCCCACGTTCGACACCTCCGGGGAGACGGTACCCTGGAGCTCCGAAACGGAGACCGCACCCGCACGCCGTCCAACTCCAACTACTGCAGCTGCGGTTACAAGCACTACTGGGACGGCAAGGAGTACGACACCCTGCCGCAACAGTGAGTTGGCCCTCCTCCTGCTTTGCGCAAAGTTTAGAGCTCAAAGAGGCACACCCAGCTGCCATCCGCTCATGAATTTTAGCGCAATGTGGTATTTGGTTCTTCAGCGCACCATACGTGCCACAGTTTGGGCGAGCCAAATCCTGCGGCATTTTATTGTGTTAGCTTCCGTCAAATCGTTTGAGATCTTTCATCACTGGTGATCGATTTGGATGGGTGTGGCAGAGAAAGAGTTACCGTATTTTCGCGCGTATAACGAGCCCCGGCATATAACCTGCACCACCAGTTTTTGTCGATTAAAAAAAAATTGTATACTTGCGTATTGCCTGCATATTTTATATGTAAAAGGATGGACCAAAGCTACTACGCAAGCAACATTACACATTTGTTTAGGCAAAAGAAACTTACCTAGCTATGTAACTAGATGACTTGCAGCATACATTTTTTTCAGGTTGAGCTTAGTGTTATTATTGAGCTGCATGTGCAAAATAAGCACTGTCAATGAGATAACAGTGGCTGAGTCGCTATTACTGCTGTAGGGGCATCACGGCCCAACACACCTTGCAGTGAAACTGCACCAAAGGAAATTACCTCGCATATAATCCGCACCTCTATTTCACCCCTGCATTTTCGCATATTTGGTGCGGGTTATACGCGCGAAAATACGGTAACTCAACCTCACTGTAGCAGCTACTAAATTGTGCTCGGTGTTTCGTGAAGTGGAAATAATTTGATTTTTTGTTGAACTGGAACTTCTTGTAGGACTTCTCGAAGGACAACAACAAAAAGGATACATTTGTGGAATAATACTTTTGTGCTGCTTTACACCGTGTCATATGTTCCCTTTTTGGCTGCGATTTTCTCACGCATCGTGTGTGTACAGTGGCCGTGAGCTCTTGTTGTTGCGTTTGTGAGTTTGTGAGGACGCTGGGAGTGGTCGGGTTGGGTTGTGCCACCGAGTTCCTTGTTTCCCCCTGCCAGGATCACCGTGTCGCTGGAGTGGAACGCCAAGGTGGTGAAGGACACCGTGTACTGGTTCCAGCACGAGAGCGACGCCACGCTCAACAGCAACGTCTACACAGTGGCCTCGGAAGTTGTCAACAAACACTTCCCGGGTTCGTGATTCTTCGTTTTTAAGGGCATCAGCATTTCTATGTGGGTCAAATGAGGGAAATCTGTCTGCCTATACAGTAGGCTCTCGATAAGCAGAAATTCATGGGGCTGAAAAAATTAGTTCCATTTAACAGGAGTTCCATCTACTTACTGCAAGAGATGTGCAGTGGTGCAAATTATAGTGTGTACACTCTCTTCATATTTCATGGAATGGAACTCTAAGCACTGGAAGGTGAATGTAGCAGATAGTTTTTCAGAAAGCAAGAAAACTACGAGATTTAGGCACAGCATTCACAAAGTTTATTTGGCAACAATTAGTCAATGTGCACTAAAAAATGCATAACTTTTTTTTTTTTTTTTTTTTTTTTTTTTTAAGCCCTTGCAACTGCATATTCTGGATCAGCATCTTCAGCAGTTGATGCTCATGGCAGTAGGCCTGACAAGAAGTTTCATTTTCGGTTCTGTTTACACGGTGACGTGGAAATTTTAGTTTCGATTACCCAAAGTTTTTTTAATGTTATCTGAGTACAAAACCAGCCAACTTACAGGCTACTGTTCCGTTTAAGCGATTTCCATTTATCGAGATTCTACTTACTCGGGGGACAACTTTCTGGGCTAATGCAGTCAAGGCTACAGATCTGAAACTTGCCGTTTCGCTGCGCAGCTGAGAGTAGTTGAACAAAAATAATCAGTAATAAATGCAACCTAAGCAATTCAAAAAGATATAGCTTTTATTTTTTAGCCTTGGATAGACAGTGGCACTAAATTATTAGTGAGAATGAGTGAAACAGAAAGCATTGTTTTAGATTTTTGGGTTTTTTGTTTCCAGTGTTCGCCACTGGCATCGCATAGGTTCTCTTCACGAAAAAAAAAAACAAACAAAAAAACATGGCATTTTTGGCGACGGCAGCTTTGTTTCCCTACGATAGCTTGTGATCTAATTCGCGCATAGGATTTTTAAGAAGCTTGAGGACCAAAAATTATCAAAGCAGACGAGGCAAGTTCTCTGCACACCATGTATGGCCCAAGTGAGGCTGATGCAACCGGGACTTTCCGCTGTTTATACATTTAGTTAGCCAGCTTTTTCTCATTTGGCTGTCGCATGGCTCAAGGCAGAGGTTCCGCGTGGGACCCTGAAGTCTCAAAACGTAAAACGTTTGGAGACTGGAAGATTACCTGAAGTTACCAGAAAGATGAGTGCTGTGGTGTGATAGTTTTCACCCTCCAACACTCAAAGCAATCCAAATGGGATTTGACTTCGCGCCGTAGTGTGTGAGTGCTGCTCTTTCAGTATGCTGCGTCCACTATATTTAGGCACGCTAAACAGTGAGCAGCACTGCTGTTTTTAGGTCAAGAAGAGTTTACATATCAGTGCATGCCCTCAAAACTGCAGCTCTGACACAATTGACGTCATTGGTTCAGAGTTCGATGGTCCGAGTTCTCCAGTCAAAGCATTGGCTTGTGCTTAGAAACAAATGAAGCGTAGCGAAGGAGACGCCAATATGCCTACATGTTCGGTGATTGCGGTTCATTGCACTCAACCACGGAGCTCATGCAAAGAAATGGACTGAAGCAAAGGTGTATCTGTTGCACTGAAACTGAAACCAGTTTATCAGGAACTACTTTGGCACAGTAACACGAAACAACTAGCTCCAGTGCCACAGAAAGTTGTCCCCAAGTATACAACGCCGCAACAGGGAAGCACTTTTGCTTTGTCTCAGTGCCCTTCCCCGGTTAGTGTACGGGGTAGCATGAGTGAGGGCGGGCAAAATTGTCGGAGCAGATTGGAACTTTTGAAAACGAGTTTGTTTGACTCGTATTCGAAGTCCTAGCGAAGGTGCTAAACTCGAGTGGAGTACAAGCGAAGAACGGCAGTAGCTCATTTGTATAGTGTGGCACTCCGCTGAAGTGATGGACCAAGATGTCAAGCGAGATTGCGCTTAATGCGTATCGTCATCTCTTTCCCACACCTAGTTTGTTTGTCATCGCTGCAGGAATTTATAGCAGATAAAGTGTCAAGAAGTCACATAAACGGCTCGATTTACATTCAAAACACTCGCTGTACGGCACTTATTGCGCTGCGCTGAGTAACCGTTGGCTGCAGTGGTCGGGCTCGGCAGCAACCTCGGTTGTCATTTTTATGTTGTCCCCGAGTATAGTCAAACGTGCCCGGTTTACAGGCTTTTACACACCTTGTGTTTTAAGATTCACCGACAAAATTGATGACTGTTTTTCCTTCATATTTTTTGGGGAAAAATGAGGACAAAGGAGTGATGTGATTTTTTTGGTCTGACTCTAATCATTTATGGATGGATTTAAATGATTTATTGAGTTAGCTGTTTCATCAAGCCTTGTCTGATTCCCCCTTGTTTGTACGTACTCCTATCAAAGGTTTTTTTTTTTTTTTAACGGATGCTTAGAGAGACTGAGGTTGCAGACCAGCGTGAGCTGAAGCTGTTATTAATTTTAAGTGATTGATTTTTTTGACAAGGCATTGATTGATTGATTGAAATTGATTAATTGTAATGCATTGAAATTGAAATCAAAACTGAGGCCCACACCTCGAACATTTCTTTTGGTAAACAACCTAGACACACACACACTGCAGATTTCCTTCTGAGAGCTCATAGAAGCCATTCTAAGAAGCATGGCAATGTGCTCCCACGTTCCATTTAACAGCAGATCGCACTGTACACTGCGGCACACCAAAACTTGGCCGTATGGCAACTTTATGTACCATTAAACAACGCTTATGTCACCAGTGCAACGCTGCAGTCGTACAAGCCACGAAAACTGTGCGTGCCGTGCAGGTGTGTTTGGTGTGGAGCGGCTCCTGCAGCAGGTGGTGGACCAAATCCTGGAGCAGACCCGCTTGCCCGAGGACTCCATGGAGGAGGATAGGCCCGAACCAGAGGACGGGAGTGAGGGGGAGACCAGGCCACGCCTCTGCCGCCAGCCGGGGAGCCGCACCCCGCCTGGAAGCACGGCGCCCTGCAAGTTCATCATCAAGGGATACAAGGTGAACTCAGTGGGCCCATTCTGGCTTGTGGCCTGCTATGGTCGGTAAGGCCACCAGTGGGCCAGAGTGGGCATTGAGGTCACCTTGGTCAGGGACCTGCTCCAGCCTGCGACTTACTGTGGCCAGTGGCCCGTTATGGCCCATGTGGTCACCATGGCTTGTGACTTGTCGTGGCCAGTGTCTTATGACCTGTTCTGGTCGCCCTTCATTGGGGGGCCAAAATGTATCGGATAACTCTCAAGAATTCTGACAGCCACTGCTTAATTCTCTCTGTTGCTACTTGTAGGTCTTTATTAAGCTAGCCATGCTGGTTGTCCATTTGTTTGCTTGTTTGTGTGTGTGTGTGTGGGGGGGGGGGGGGGGGGGGGGTGTAGGATCTGATAACCATAACCTAGGCCTGTTTGGGCGAAATCATGATACGCAGTAAAGAACTCTGGGTAGCCAAAACTCTTTTAGAATGCTCCCCTGACCATGCCATTAAAATTGGGAGTTGATGCTTTGGTATTCAAGTCGGCACTGGAATGGGGTGACAATGCCAGTGTCTTCACAAACCTAGTTTGTTTCACCTACCACCGTTTAAAGCTTGAATACAACCCGCCCCTATAGTTTGGGCCGAGGTATGGATGGGATGTGTTAAACCTTGAATTCGAATTGAGACTCGCACGAGGGGACTGTAAAACCAAGCGTAACATCTGTCCTCTTCCTCCTTCCCTGTTCGCCTTGGCAAGACTCTTCACAAAGAGGAACTCGGAGTGAGTGAGACGGAGCGGCGCCTCCTCAAGCGGATAGAGGGTAGTGCGGCCACATCGCGGCTGAAGCGCTCCAGCAGCTCGCCAGAGAAGGACAACCATCCTTCGGCCGCGTCCGGCGCATCCGTGGCGCCGCTTCCTTCTCCCGCCGTCTCTTCCGCTGGCGCAGCGCCGTCTCAGCCCACCGTGGCCACTGAAAGGCCGAACTTCGTACGAGTGGTCACCTCCGATGGGCGGCAGGTAAGTCTACTTTTCGAGGTGCGTCAAGCAATGGCAATTGGGGTTATCACAAGCGAGCAAACGGAACATGCGAACCAAAGGTTGCATATTTTTTTTCTTTTATGTGTCGAAGTTAGAGGAGAGCAGGGAGCGCGCACTGAGTGGGCTGGCTGATTCAGGCTTTTTTTTTTTTTTTTTTCTTTCTTCCTTGTTCCCGAAAATCGCAGCTGCGCCTGTTGAGCAGCGGACCCGCCAAAAAACCGCACTCTAAGCGGTATTTCGCTTTGGGCAACCACATTATAGTGGTAAGCTAATGCATTGACTTCTATGGGAGGCCTGCCAGTGGCCAGGAAAACCCGTGTTATATCAGGTCCCGCATACAAGCAGTTACATTATACATGGTCTACACTGTACAGTCAAACCTGCGATAACGAAGTCCACAAGTATGAAATTCCCACAGCAACGAAATATTTTCGGATACCCGGCAAACATCCATGGACGGCTACGTATTTCGTATCTCACAGCAGCAAAATGTCTTCAAAAAGCGATCCCACACTAACGAAATTCGCTGCAGGTCCAGTCAGCACTTTACCTACCCATTCGAAGCTTACAGTTGCCAAAAAGTGCTCAAATGCATTTTTTTTTTTTTTTCTTCCCGACTCAAAGTGCATAAACTTCTGCCACCGCATGCTTTCATGGCCGCCGCCATATTCGTCTACAAAAATGACCGTGGAGGTAGCCTTGTGGCGACGCCACCAAGGGGCAAGACGTGGCTACTCATGGCATGGCTTTGGCTTGGGCTGCACTAGTTCGCTACCTCTGACCACCGTGCGTGCATTTGTTCTGTGTGCAGCATTTGGAACGTCTTCTCACAGTAAGGTACCTCCGCCAGCCCAAAAGTGGAAGTTTTATCGCTACAAGCTGAGGTAGCCATCATAGCCCTAGTCAGTGGCCCAAGTGGAGGAAGGGAGGATAGGCGAAAAGCAAAAACGCCCGTGTGTTCGAGATTTCGGCGCACGTTAAAGATCCCCAGGTGGTCAAAATTAATCCGGAGCCCTCCACTACGGCGCGCCTCATCGCCTGCGTTGCGTCGGCGCGTTAAACCCTACAATCAATCAGGAAGGGAGGATAGTGCCGACGAGTTCGCAAAACATAATAACATTGACGGCTGTGGTCTTTCTGGATGTCAACAAAGTGGTGCTCACTTAGTTTTGCAAACGGCCTTGGAACAACGAGGTGACACTGTCTGGCAAATTTTGTCAACAGAGGAAGTTGGGCTTCACTTGCATGCTCGGACATACCCGGTGCTGAAGGCCAAGGAGAAAAACATGCAGAGAAGGCGATCCCGTGGGAAGCTTTGAAAGTGTTTGGCACGATCCCGTCATTCTTAGTGATGGAGGCGAAAAGCGAAAATGCCCGGGTGTTCGAGATTTCGGCGCACGTTAAGGATCCCCAGGTGGTCGAAATTAATCCGGAGCCCTCCTCTACGGCGCACCTCATCGCCTGTGAAGCGTTGGCACATTAAATATCATAATCAATCAATCAAACCATCATTCTTAGGTGCGCACGACGATTAGCAATGAACCACTTTTTGTGTGTAAGCTGAGCTGTGAAGTTGCTGCAAGTTGAGGCTCGCAAAGTAATGTAACTGACTTTCGGAGATAAGTTTTCAGTTTGTGGCCAATTTTTGTGTCGTTTAATGTTTCATTCTCGCGGTAACGAAATTCCCGCAAAAGCCATTTTTTTGGCTTTCCCCGGCAGTTTTGCTATTGCGGAGTTTGACTCTATTCCGAACTATTTGTTCTATGCAAAATTTATTTCTTATATATATGGTCCGTACGCTGAAATTTTTCATGACAGTAACTCAAATAATAAAGTTTTGTCAAAGACCCATGAGCCTCCTTGATGCAAAATAAAGCAGGACTCGATGCAACTGCAGAAGGTACAGCAACATGCTTTTGTTTATTCGTTAATTTATTTATTCATACTGTCAACCCGTAAGGGCCGGTACAGAATTGAAAAATGTTATACAGCACTACAGCACTAGTGTATGCACAGCCTCAAGGGCGGGCAGCTGAAAAATTAACGCGGACTTTGGAAGAAAACACGTGTACAATATCTGGGAAAACATTGTGCTTAATGTGCGAAAATAGATAACTCGTTAAAACACACTGTGTTCATCGATGGTCATAGTAATTGCAAATATGGTCATTCCCGTTGCATGGAGGCCATTGCTATCAACTTGCAACACCAACTGTGACGCAAACTGCACAAGGGAGCCGGACTTGTCTCATCGCTGTTCTTTCCCACGCCCTCGTCACAGGGACAGCTCAGGCCTGGCTCCAACGGTATCAGCCTGGCTGAGCTACAGGCGTGGGTGGTGTCTGAGTTTGGGATCCCGACCCATCGCCAGCTGCTCAAGAGCGGAATCCCGCCACGGGAGATCGTGACCCCAGCGGATGGCGGCCCCCTGCCCCTGGCCCACGGTGACCGGGTCATCGTGGAGGTCGTCGGAAGCGACCCGACCCCGTCTCAAGGAGCCCATGGTTGGTCACCCTTTCCTGTGCTTTTTTAAAAATAATAGCCTTTCTTGGGCTACTCAGACGCGAAAATTCTGGTCGGTCTGTCTGTCTGTCCCTAGCTTCAGCTGCCCGGCAAAAGTTGAAAGAATTCTTGGGCAAAACTTGCATAGGCAAAATATATATATATAGGAATTTATATAGGCAAAACATTTTTGATCTAATAAATCTAAAAAAATGCTCCATGTTTGTGAACATTGTTCACCAAAAAGATAACATTAGGCTTATTTGCGGAAAATTGTCACTACATAACTGTTGTTTGTGGTGTTATGTTAATTATGTTAATGTGGTGTTATGTTAATATGTTATTTCAAAACAATTTTTGACGAAAATTTAGTCTGTTGTAGTAGACAGTCTGCTATAGCCGGGACAATTATGAGTGGAGTGGATTCCACTTAAGGGGGCTCACTGGTCTTTAACCAAAAAAGTTTATTTTTGCAGTTATGATGATGAAAATTTAGGGACACATGTAGTTTCTCATTCTGATTGTAGATATCAAATTTGTTTTTGAGTAAAGTGATTATATTAAAATTTATTTGGATTTTTATATTCGATTTTTTGACAGCCTTTGTAGAAAAACTGCTGGAGGGATGGAGCTAAACAGGGAACCAGTGAACTGTGCACAAATCAAAGAGTGCAATAAGACTAACATTATCATTCTATCTGGTCTGTAGCAGAAGTTACGACCATTTGAAGTTTGGGCTTGAAAGGTGGCAACCAAAAAAACCGGTTTTGCCTCCCAGGCCCACACTTCAAATGGTCGTAACTTCTGCTACAGACCAGATAGAACAATAATGTTAGTCTTATTGCACTCTTTGATTTGTGCACAGTTCACTGGTTGCCTGTTTAGCTGCATCCCTCCAGCAGTTTTTTTACAAAGGCTGTCAAAAAATTGAATATAAAATCCAAATAAATGTGAATATAATCATTTTACTCAAAAACAAATTTGATATCTACAATCAGAATGAGAAACTACATGTGCCCCCCAAATTTTCATCATCATAACTGCAAAAATAAAGTTTTTGATCAAAGACCCATGTGCCCCCTTAAAATGCATGGGGACCAAACAAACCAACGGAAATGGTGTGTTGTAAGCGGAAGTCCGTTGCTGCCGGATCCTCTGTAACGAGCGTAGACTGTACCTTGTACTTTGTGGGTACCAGCACTGGGAACATTTTGAAGCTTTTCTGCCACGAAATTCCCAGAGGTGTCTAGGTCAAAATTACCGCCGTCATCTGCGCTGTTGTGTCAACCGAGGTCTTTCCCACCTCTTCAGCTTTGCTCATTTCTAAAAGTTTCTCTCGCACTCTGCCCATCTCTTGCAGGAGGCCTGTCCAGTGCAGAACCCGCAAGTAATGCTTCTCTGGAGGAGGACATAGCAAGACGCTTGCACAGTGAGTGCCAAGAACCCTTTTCTAACCACTGCCGGTCTCATTCACATGCTGCTGTTTCAGAGACTCGGTTGTAGATGGGCTTGTTCAAGAGTGACGTGATTCCGAGCTTATGCTGGTAACTGGTGCATGCAGATTCTACTGTTTGGAATGTAGCGTTCTCATTGGCTAATTGATTTCTGTTTAACGGAGTTCTGTGGCTTTGCAGCGATGCGTGCCTTATTGGCTGCTGCCGCTTCTTCAGTGGGTCTTGACTGCGTTCATTGTGGTAATCGTCACGCTTTTGATATTCCAGCGCAGATCAAAGGCCTCCCCATGTTACTTTTTGCCCCCAAATCTCATCCTTCCACTAAGTTTTGTGTCTTGCCTTACCTGTCATCTTTTTCCTCGCTAGTTTGAACGTTTGTTTTATTTCCACAAACAAAAGTTTATGGCCAGGACAATAGGGAAAGAGTTGCAATCATGCAACTTGACGGGCCCTACAAATTCATTACGGTTGGAGACAGCCGCGTACGCGCGTAAACAATACAAACCAAAGAAAGGGAAAATGAAAAAGATAGTACGCACTTCTATACAAAAAGGAGGCACAGAAATAATGTTGAGGAAAAAAAAAGAAAACAATTAGAAGGGGTAACACAGAAAAAGGAAGGGGGGGGGGGGTGCTTCAGGGGTGTAGAACAGAAAACAATGCACTACAAGTTCTTGTGTACGCATTAAAAGAAGCAATCCAGACAAATTATATACAGGCGTTCAATGTAACCTTCGGGTTTCATTTTCATGGCATTCAATGCAAACAGCAATAACTCTAAATTGGAAAAAAAGAAGACTAGTTTACACATGTGGAGGCAAAACATTACAAAAAAAAATTCATTTCGTTTCTCTGTTGTTCTTCTACTGACTGCCTTGCACATTGAAAAATCAACCACCGTTGCCTGTAAGAAGTTGGCATGCTGTCTTAGATTTTCATACCAATATATATACTATATATACTAAAGGAAAAACTGTTGCACTAATGCATGTGCTACCACGACAGCTAACAGTGGTCCGTGTGTACGTGGCCTGGCTTGCTACATGGCTTCGTTTCACTCCTGGCAGTGAAACCCGCAATGGGGGAAACATTTTTTTACGCTTGTTCATATTGCATGAATGTTTTGAAAAAAAAAAAAAAAATCCCCGATGAATGCTTTCGACAACTTTCGAGCTTGGTCACAAGCCATGCCAAGCAGAAGTTGAGCAGCTCTCTGCAGTACACTGTGGCACTCTCATTGATGTGCAGCATGAGTGGAAGCTGGTGCCAGGTTTTCCTATTTGTCTCTAGTTCATAGTGGTATGAAACTTTATGGCCTTCCCGTACTTCTCAATGATGTTCCGTACTGGGGCGAAAAATTCCCATTTCTCGGTTCATAAATTCCCTATGTTTAGCATATTTTCCTCGCAGGTTTCTCAAGAATTCCCTGCAAAATTCCCTGCGCTCTCTTTCTTCAGCTGAAAGATCTTTACGTAGATTCCTGTTCAGTCTTCGGCATTAGTCAGTGACACCTATGTCTACTTTACGTTGCTTTCCCGACGCAGACGCCGTTCAGAGAATGAGAGTTTCAGCGTGAACTAAATTCCACTACATCTTCTGCTCACCATCCTTTGACTATGCATTTTACGTTTTGTACCAAACAGCATGCTTACTTTTCATGCTAAAGTTCTAAGTAAAAACTGTTTATATGAAGAAGAACGAGACATTGTTGGGTAATCGAGGTAATTTTAGCTCAGTGCTGGTACTCTGGTGCCATCTCTTGTTGATTGCGAGCACGCGGACTAAGGCACACCCGAAATACTTTTTTGTACATTGCGCAAGAATACATGCAAACAGGCTTCATCCTATCAGCCAGCGCCACTTCACACTTTACTAGCTCTTCCCCATGCAGTGTTCTTTCCTCTATTCTCACTCCTGTTTTATGAACTGTATTCGAAGCGGTCTTGGATTCTTGTGGCTTGCGGGAACACAACTGCGGATATTTGAACATAAATCCGACGAGGTTCTTAAGGGATTTTCCCTAAAGAAAATAAAGTAATAAATTATGCGAAGTCCGGTTACTCACATTATATTTCTTTTTGACTCCGTGACTCCTAAAACTCCCTGCATCTATTAAAAATTCTTTTTTTCCCTTTTGGCCAAAATTACAGCCGAAAATTCCCCTAGAAAGGGAAAATTCCCCACATGGAACACCACTGTTACTTCTTGCCCTCTTCTCTCGTCCGTTGTTTCGTTACTGGGACTCTTCAATTTACAGCCTTGCACTTAACGCAGACTTGTAAGGGAAGCAACCCAGCATTTGTATTTCTCGCGTATTTCTGTGGCACAAAAGTTCTTCGGAATATCCGCGAACTACCTGCAGTGAACCCGAAACTGTAAATCCAAGAGCCCCAGTGTGCGGATTGCTTTCCGCGTTTGTGGAATCGACTGCCGTTGCCCGTCAAGAGTTCCCCCTCCCTCCCCCTGCAGGCCTGATTGCGGAGGCCCAGCAGGCCTCGTCGCTGGATTCCGGCCTGCGGGCACTGCTGTCTCACCTGAAGAGCTCGGACCGGTCAGTGTGGGCGTACGCGCAGGAGAACGCCTGGCTCTTCTGCCGGGGGGGCCTGTTTTACGCGCAGATGCAGCGGGACGTCGGCCTGGTCGACGGCCGCCACTGCCAGCTGCCCCTCATCCCCGAAAAGGTGACAATAGCGGCACGGTCGACTGATAGGCGCAGACTGCGGCCATCTTTGTGTGGCGGGGCAGCACCTGGGAGCTGGGAACAAAGCTGCGCAGAATGGCTCGGGGTCATCATGGAACATAGAGTTCTGGACTTTACAAGAGGACCATAAAATAAAAGCACACGCGGAGCGGTTGGTGCGCTACTAGCAACTGTAAAAAGTTTAATGAACAAGAAAACAATTTGAGGGTGAGTGCGTTGGCACTGTAAGACCTCATTCTACAAGAGACGCTCAAGGGACCTGGGAATCATGTCTCTTGCAACCAAGGTCTCTTGCAACCAAGGTCTCTTGTATGCAATGTTGCTGACATAGCGAACATAAGGAAGCCAACCAAACTGTTTTCGTTCAAAGGTCTCTTATAACCAAGCGTCTCTTGTAGCACAGCCTCTTGTCTCTTGTAACAGAGCCTCTTGTAACAAGGTTTTACTGTACTCCGTCTGTTTTGTTGCTGGCGAGAGAGACAGAGTATCTTAAAACATTTGTACAAATTGATAAGAGACGCACTCTTACTGGGATGTGATAAGTGGTCACAGGAGTGTTTAAATGTTTTCTTGTTGATTAAACTTTTTACAGTTGCTAGTAGCGCATCAAACGTTTCGTGTCCTTTTATTCTATGGTCACCTTGTAAAGTTCAGCGCTCTACGTTTCATGATGTCTCGATACCAACTAGCCCAGCACCAAGCTTCATTGAGGCTCTGGGTCAGTCTTAGTGAGGCTACAGAGACAAAGTTCAAGTCTGGTTCATTAGAAAGACTGCCTTGTCCCGATAACAATGACACCAATTTTGTTCCAAACTCTCTACAACCAAGCTAGATATGATGGGAAATGGAGGATGCAGTGCGGACTCAACAGGCACTGTCTGAAATGTTGGGTCTTTATTGGTGTCATTTGCATTTTTATTGGTGTTGGTCGCTGCCAACCAACCCCACTCGCAGAAACTTGACTGCGCAGTTGTGTGCCTCTGATTCTATTTAATCAGATCACTGGAATGCGAATGCGTAGTTAACACTCTGATTATTGTTTTCTTGTATTTTTCTCTGTTGCATCACCGCTGACGTCATGTAGCATGAATTCAGTACTTGCATTTTTTTTTGAATACTTCTTTGAGTCTGGAATATAGATGAGAATTACCAAAGTTGGTTTGAAATTTGACAGGGTTTTTTTTTTTTTTCTCTGTGCAATTACTGCGTATTTTACTCCACGCCTAGAAGCTTACTTGTGTGAGTGGATTGGTGTCCAGTTGTACTAGCTATGAAATTAGTCTTGTTAATTCTATCTCATTTATTGCGATTTTAGCATTCAGGCAAATTTAAAGGGGCCATGCGTACAAAACACAAGCTTAGTTCATTCGAAAGATTGCCTCGTTAGAATCATACTGACACCACTTTTAACGTAAAATTCGCCTAGATCAGCTACATAATTAGGAAAAAGGGGAATGGCTATGCGATCCACTAGCTTATTCCCTAAAACAGAACCTATGATGTCATATGTGGCAGCTCTGCGATTGGCTGAGGCCGGCAAAAGCAAACGCAAATTAGGCAGGGCTTATAAGCTTGCTGAACAAGCTATTTGCACTTAAATGTAATGCATATTCATTTTATAGCAGTAAGAATGGTGGGATGAAGTTACGAAAGTACACGTAAACATGAAGTACCGATGCGACCGCTGTTGGTACTGGGTGCATTGTGCCTGTTTTAGCTGCACAGCTGACCACCGCTTTGGAGTTGTCTTACAGGAGACTGGCCGATTGGCGTAAGCGACGTTGTCTTGCGTAACCCTGTTTGTCGAGTATACCCCATGTTTCACGAAACAATTACTTTCTACCATAACAAAAACAAGCCAGGTGCAAATAGGTCACAAACAAAGCAAAGGCAGAGAAACGGCCCTTCGCGGTATCGTGGCATCATCTAGGTTGACGGCTGCACGGCGATTCTTGTGATGTCATTGCAGACGTCCCGAAAACACAGGATTTGGCAAGCGAATAAAAATTTTAACTTCAATTTATTAATTTCTCGGTGAATAAAACATCATTTGCTGCCGGACTAGCGCGGGAGGCACTGTACAGCACGAAATATTTCGAATAAAACCAACTTGTTTTTTTTTTTTTTTTTTGTCTGCCTGGCCCCTTTAAAGGTCCTCTTTTTCTATAAAGGTTGCAATTCTAGTTCATTCAGTGTTCCCAACCCGACCCTGCCCCTCGCAGGTGTTCACGTACAATGCGGAACACGACCGGCTGGAGCTGTGCTTCGAGCCGCACGGCCACTTTGCCATCAGCCGCGACGTGGAGGCCAAGATCGCCACCGGCCAGGTCGGCAGCACGGGGCAGCACCGCGAGAGCCCCATCGCGTCCGCCGCGCCTACACCCGCACCGCCCGACGGTTCCACAGTGGCGAAAAAGTTGGACGATATCGCCACGACGAAAAAGGCGACTGCGGCAGGCCGGGAGGTGCGCAAGGGGCCGGGCTTCACGGTGCTCACGCCGCCGGTGCCGAATCCGCAAGAGAAGCTGGTTGAAGCCGTCCGCCGCGACGCAGAAGAGGAGAAGCGGGCAGTTGAGCAACTACAGGCAGTTGTCTCGTTGCTCCAGGAGGTGGAAAACAGGGTAAGTTGGAATTGATTTGATTGACTGTAGGGTTTAACACGCCAATGCTACAGAGGCGATGAGGCGCACCATAGTGGAGGGCTCTGGATTAATTTTGACCACTTGGGGATCTACGCGCGCTGAAATCTCGAATACGCGGGCATTTTGGCTTTTTGCCTTCATCAGAAAAGCGGCCGCCGCGGCCGAGAACCGAACCTGCGTCTTTGGGATTAGAAGCCATAGAAAGGGAAAGAAGGGTTTCCTAAGCTATGGTGAGAAGGAATAGTGAGTGGTCCGTCTAATTTTGGGCGTGCTTAACGCTTTCAGCCCTGAATTTTTTCTTTCTACAGAAAATATTTTTTTCTGTATGTTTTCTTTCATATTTGGACCCTATAAGCTTACAAATGAAAGATTGGCCTTGTGATACAAGTAATTAGTGATTTACAAGCATGATATCTAATCAGGTCGTCAGGCAATTAAAATTTAAAATTACAGCACAGAATTTTGCTGTTTTGCTAAATTTTGGAAAGCACTGATCCAACATACAAGAAATGAAGCTGCTAGTGCAAGTATATTTAGACTTACAGCCATGTCATCAAACTACGACTTTCAGTCCTTGGGTGTCACCCTGATTTGGTCTTCACTGCAATACCTTCCTTTTTCTAGCGTTCAGCTTTAACAAAAAATGAACAATAATAATATCTATCGAAAGAGGCGTCCCTGAAGAACTATTTCCCAGAAAACTAGCAGTTCTGGTTTTGTTCTCAAATTGGTAGAATATTTTTGGTTTATGTCCTACATGGTCGAAAGGTCATGATGTGGACCTTTACTGAGATGCTGTGGCACGTGGTACGCCTTTGTGGAAATGTTTTGCCTTGACAGGCTCTTCCAGGTTGTATTGTAAGACTGCTTCTCTAACATCTGACGTGTGCGGTGGTCTGTCGTACCATTTTTGTTGTCAGCATCCTGTGAAAGCGAAAAGTTCAGAGTAGTATTCCCAGTTTTGCAAGTGGGGACAAGAAATGGATGCTCAGATTTTTGTGGTTACCCTCCTAGTGCTTGTGCACTGGTATAAAAATTGGTAGATTAATCTAATTGTGTCAACTTGTTGCCTGACCAAAATGATTGAGTTGGTTAGTCATTTCATAAAGCAATGTCCTATGCAACTCTGCTGGTAAAATATGCTAGTCTTCAGAGTACACATGGATTTCTTGTGGTTGTACTATGTAGTGCTTGTGCACTAACACGTTCAGGTACCACATTGCCAGTATGCTTCAAGTTTTAGTGACAGCTGAAGCGATTTTTTACTTTATTTGTTGATTCATACCGATTCATTTGATTTGAATTGTTTATTTATTGTCTGTTCTGTCAGGCGTTAGTCGGTTGTACTTTATAGGTACGTGCTGCCTTTATCATGTATTTGTCTACACAAAATAGTACGTTCTGTCATGGACAGATAAAATGGAAACACGGAAATATGAACCAGGGCACACAAAATTGAAAAATACTGTTCGTGCTGTTTGTGGAGGTCAAATAATGGCACATTGATATTTTTGAAAAGTCACATATTCCATCTTCGTTACTGTGACTAAGCCGTGCGTCAATTTGACCTTCGTCGAAAGAAGCCGCACTATTTCTGCGTTCCGGTGCATATATTCGTGACCGCATTTCTTTTTTTCACGACTGTGCATCAGTTTTATGTGGAACATTATGGAAATTTTAGGTGGAACACTGCAAAGTTTGTTTCACCTGGGAGCAGTGAAATGTGGAATGAGTGTACTTTGGCCATTGTTTGCTGTGGTCCGCATGTTCTCGATTTTTGAAGCTTTGCACAATGAAGTGACGTTTATTTTTGCAGGTCGTGAGCGAAATAGGACGCCAGCCCTCCGAACAGAAAAAGGACGACAAAGGCCCCGAGAAGATGGACACTGACTGACCGTCACGTCGTCCACCCCTCGTTTGGCGGAAAAAAGAAAGGAGCAAAGTGCAGTGTTGTGATAGAGACTTTTGTTTTTTACACCAACCTGGAATGTGTACGCGCGTGGCTGTACGTAACGAGCGCGCTTGTAACACCATACCTCGAGGATAGACAACAGTCCAAGTGCTGACGATGACACGGTGATTGCCATGTTTGGAGTATGCGGGGAGTAGAGATGTGGATGGTCGCTCTGCCTATTTATGAATGTCTAGTCTACCAACTCATCGCCAACGACAAGGAGATTAACGAGCAGGCCTTTCGGAGTTCTTTTCCTACGAAGGGGGTTGCGCTTGTGAATATTTCCTATCTGTGCATATTTGTATCTAATATCGCGCTTCAAAGGCTCTAGTTTTTTCAAGTGTACAATAAAATTGAGACGGTTCGCGAGTTCGTTTGCAAAGTGAAGTGTCTGTTTTCGAGGCTGAATAAAATGGTTCATTTTGGGTTTGTGTCTGTGACGTACGCGTGCCACATGGTACGTGATGTGTGCCTGTTGGGCTAAGCGGTCATTAAAGAAAACTGCTAATAAACTGAAAAAGACTGCTTTGTTTGAGTAGAGTACTAGAATAGAATTTTACATATGAATTAGACTTGTTTAGAACTTACTGTATGGTATGCTTGGTTGTAAAATGTTAACTGCTCTGTGCTTGCAATCTGGAACTGTAAAAAAAAAAATGGGCTAAAGGGGTTAAAGGAGCCGTGAAGACAAAATACAAGTTGGGTTTATTAGAAAGACTGCTTAGTCCCGATAACAGATGCCAATATCGTCGCAATCTTCGAACAAATAACGGAGATATTAAAGAAAACGTGTAACGTGTGAAGCAGTCGCGACCCCCCTAGCCAATTTCCCGCAACTTTTCTGTGACGTCACGGAACCTTGTTTGTGCGATTGGCGGCCGCCTAACTGACCTGTCGCGACGACACATGACTGGACATCTGTAATGGGGCCTCTAGTTCCATTTGACCGCATCACTTGAATGCTAACGTGCAGTTAACGCACTGAAAATTATGTTTTATTGTTGACCCGTATGACGCCATTCTTGCTCATAACACGTCATTGTGGCGCAAAATTTGAAAGTTCTTAAATACTTCTTGCTTTTTTTTTTTTTTTTTTTGTTAAAAAAACATCTTTTAGGGCTGTAATGGAGCTGAGTGAGATACTGAATCCTAGTTCGTTCAAATTACACGAAGTTGCATTTTCTCTTCATGGCTCCTTTAAAGACCAGGGCTTCGCTAAGAGCAGGTTCATAAAAACATGCTTTAAAAGCTTGCTCAGTTATAGTGGCGATGCGTAAAAACGTGAGTTTTGTTCCATTGTTCCGAATATTCCAGGTGACGCCTCGTTCTAAAATGGCCATTTTTTGTCATGGCTGCCAGCTTCCCCGTAGGCGAAAATTCTTCTACAAGTGGCATACAGGTCACTCTGTGGGAGCTTGTTCTGCCGGTGCGAGTCGCAAAACCGTCAAGGCACTGAGCAGAACATGTCCGCATTGAGGGGGTATGTGGGTATGCGACGCCTGACATTAGGCTTAACGTCACGTTTAAGGTCTGACATGAAGTACGCGCAACATGATTTATGAGTTTGACCTTGCTTACCACATTAGGCTCAATGTTAGAGCTATCTAACATAATGTTTCACATGAGCTTAACCTTAAAGGAGTACTGACATGAAATTTCTCGCTTTCAGTTTTTATGCTGTAAAGAATACCTATTGGCCCAGTAATTACGAAAATCGAGCCGAAAGCCGTCAGCCACCAACACAGAATTAATTATAGCACGTTTATTGCAACCAATTTATAGCACGTTTATTGCAACCAATTTCAAATTTGGTCCCTGCGTGGGAAAATGGCCGTTCGAAGGCCAGCCTGCAAGCGGGCCAGCCTTGCGTCACTGTCTCACCCGTGACGTCGGGGACGTTTTTCTTTCCTCCATGCGTTCGCCACATCGTCTGCTATGATTGCACATGGTCCGCACTCGCCCGCGCAGTCGACATTTTGTCTGAATCGTCAGACTTGGATGAGTCGCTGCAACCCGACAGACAGAACAACTTTATTTGGCCAGGCGATTAGGCCGGCGATGCCTTCGCCGTCGTCCGTTTTTTATCATCACTGCGGCTTGAACCGGCGCAGACCGTGATAGCAACAGCTTGTCGCCACTCTTCTAATCAATCTGATCGCGAAAAAGAAGTTCCACATGCGAGAAAGTAGATGTTAGTGTGTTGAAAAATTGTGCTAGGGGTTATTATCAGCGCTGAAAATAAAAGTGGCGTTCAGATATTTGCCGCGAGGGTAAGCCTACGCTGACCGGCAGCGGAGGTTCGGCGCTCCGACCCAGCACTGCCGGCACCGCGGTGCGGTGAGCGGCCGAAAGATGGCGCCACCTGCGCGCTAGAATCAAAACAGGCCGCGGCAGATGTCTTAGTCACCGATCGCTGAAACGGAAATTATTGCCAAAATAAAGCTCCATATGCGAAAAAGGGGATGATAGTGTGGTGAAAAGTTGTGTAAGGGATTTGCAGTTCATTTGCAGTTGTACAGATACCGGCGATCAAATAGTCGCCACGATACTAAGCCTAAAGTTCCCAACACCCAAGGTGACCCGTGCAACCCCGAGCCCGCTGGCTTGGGCGACAGTTCTTGCGGCCGCCGCCACGCACGAACTCGGTCCACGTTTAGCGCTGCATGTCGCGCGTGGAAAATAATGCATCTTGGCGTCGTCGTCGATTTGCTCGGACAGGCTTCCACGAGCAGTACTTCGCATACCGCGAGCTTGCCATAGCACAACTTGGGCGAGCTCGGCGACGCGCACCGCCGCGTCGCCGCGGTGCCCTACGACATCGCGCACCTCGCGGTGTCGCAGTTTTCGGCACCAATGCAAGGGAACACCATGCGCCGGCCACGAACTGAAGAGCAAAGACGTGGAACACGCAACGTTTACAAGCATTGCTCACACTACGAATACCACCAAACGAATACCACCGACGACAGCAGCGCAGGATATCGTTTCCGGTTCCGAAAACGACTAAATGACGTCACCCTGAAACGGCCAGACACGCAGGCCGATGTTTCGTCACGCCGAAAGCGATTTCGCTAGTGCTGCTGATTTGTGAAAGCTCGTGGCCTGGACAATCAAAATCGATTTTAGATGTGATTCCGTCCTCGGATCGCTGCAAAAATTTCTGTGAGGCATCTGTACAAACTACTGAAGCCAATTATATCATTTTTTAGGCGTCGAAATTTGGTGTCAGTACTCCTTTAAACTTCAAGGCCTTCAACCTAATGATTCTTTGCAGTGGCTGACAACCTGTGGCATGTGTTGAAGCTGTGTTGTGGTTCGTGTTCAGCTTTGAGATATGATGCGCATCAGAAGCTCGTTTCTTATGATTTTGTTGGCTGTACAGCAGATTGCGTTGGAGCAGCTGGACGATAAATTTTCGTGCATGATTTAATGCCTGCCAGTCGGCGTGCAACGGAAGAAACAAATATCAAGCACCACCGCCACTTTTCATTTTAAGTTTGCTTCTCTTGCCAAATATTGTACATTTTAGTATGTTGCATTATTGTAAGGATAAAAACGTGTTTTGACTTCGCCAATTATACATTCTTATGCGTTTGTGGGGCGTCGCATGGTCAGTGGATTTTCATTATATTTTTTATTCCTTTTTTGGTTTGTTTCTTAGACTTTTTATTCTTGTCTTCGATGGAGGTAAACAACATTTTGGATTTAGTTAGTTTATCTTTTGTATTTTTTGCTGCTGATTTCTTCCTTTTTCTGCTTTTAGAAATCTCCTTCGGCCCTTTATGTCCACCGCTATTAAAATGGTTAAATGCGTTAACTATGCCAGTTATGCAGGTGTATACACGGTTGGTAGTGTGGGATACTCGGCAAAGATTGCTCACGAATTAAAAGAGCACCTTACAAGCATATCTCTGAGCTACACGGTACTACCTGCCGTGCAAAACTCCACCGGGTGCTACTTTCGAGACAAACAAAGCACTGCAGCCGAAATCCTGAAAACATGCATTTGCTAGCGAAGGACCCACATGCACACTCTGCTATCTCAACAGCAGGTGCTGGGCCAGGAGGTGTCGCGCCGATAGTTCTCGTGCATTGATCGCTTGGTTCATTTCATTTTTGTGGGCTCCAGTACACTAATGCCATATGCTGTGAATTTCAGCACATTCGGGCTTTCTAGCTGATCCTGTCAAATGAATGCATACAGAGCCGACCGATTTTTCGGACTTGGACGGGAACGAAAAGTGGTCCGAATAAAAGAGCAGTCCGAAGAATCCGTGAGCCATTACTCCAATGAGACAACAGGCGGTTCCTCGGGAAAGTCCGAAATATCCAGCAAGTCCGAATTTTCGGAGTCCGAAAAAACGGTCGCCTAATGTATACAGAACGGCTTTTGCATCAGTGATAACAATTAAACTAATGTGCTCAAGAAAGGGTACGGGGAGAGGGAATAAACATTTTATTGAAACGATAAGTTTAGTGTTAAACGGCAGACAGCAGCCCTGTGGGAGACATCCTGGCTGGCCACCCAAACTGACGACCTCGTGTTGCTCCGCAAGGTGTCCGCGCTGGTCAATTGCTCCACTCACTGCTCCGGGATGGGATAAAGACGAGGATCGCCGGCACTTCCATATCAGGTGGTATAAAAGTACCAGGGGATGGAGAGGGCGCTGTGAAACTCCCGCAAAGATGCCCATTGGAGTGATGCTCGTCACAGATGTCTCTCGACACTGCCTCGTACGACGGCTTGCTCGAACCAGGGCTGGAGCAGCAGCTCTTCGAGGAACCACAGCTGCCAGTCGCGGCCTCGAGCCGACACGAGGGCGTAGTGGTGGCTGCCGGACCGGTTGGCACGGTAGCGAATGCGTACCGCCTGGGCACCCGACCAGCGACGGAGGAGCTCCTCGACACACCCCACACCCTCCCTCAGCAGGTGTAGGAAACCAGCGTCCTTCACCTGGCAACAGAAGGGAAGGCAGATTGAGACCCTGGCTACCTCGCGCGCGCAAAAGGGCCAAACGTCTGCCATAAGATCCTTGGAGCTATGCTGTTTCACGTTACATCGCGCAGTAATAGTGTGTTGGTGAGGGCAGTTAGCGTATTCCGTTGCCAGATTTTTAAACTCGAGTGGTAAATCTGCGCTTGCCTCTTTTGATATTTGCGCTTTGGTGAGTTGCTCGCCAGTGAAGAAATGGACGTAATGGCTGGACAAAAATTCCTGCAGATGCTTTCACACGTGCGACTTTTCTAACTTCCTATCCCATTTCTGACTCCTGACAGAGGCCTCTGGCCATATCAAGGGGGGCCCTCTCTTTTTTCAATAAACGTGTTCATTGTTTCATTGTTTTCGTGATGGCGAGCGATTCTGCCAATGGGCAAGATATTGCGATGCACGATCTGCTTTTTTGGCTTTTTGTTAACAGATGGAAACAGCCAGCCAACCTCAAAACTTGGACATTCTCCATCCTCTGCAATATGGCAGGATGGGGCTAAGATATCACAAGATCAACTTTCCTCTGCGCCTTTTCAAAATTCTAAGAAACTGCCATGGCTATGGCCCTGTTTATCACAATTAATAAATGCAAAAACTTTAATAAAGGTGCCATGAAGACAAAATGCAAGTTTGATTCATTCGAAAGATTCCCTCGTTAAAATAACACTTACACCACTTTTTAACGCAGCCTTCACTCAAAAAAGCAGTACAAGGAAAATGGAGAATAGCCAATTGACACCCCAGCTACTTAAGCAAATTAAGCTACGCAAGCTACTTAAGCTATGCAAATTAAGCAGGTCTTGTAAGGTTGCAGAACGAGCTGCTTGCGCTTAAATTTAGTGCACATTCTTTTTACAGCAGTAAGAATGGTGGGGTAAACAATGAAAGTTTCAAATGAACACGTAATTTCTCGGTGAATAAAGCATCATTTCCCGTCGGACAAGGGCTTGGGGCACTGCAAAGCACCAAATCATTCAAATAAAACAAACGTGTATAAATTCCCAATTTCAGTGCAACGTGTAAGCATAATTTTGCTGCAGCAATATTATCAAAACGCTATGCCGAGAACCCAGGAGAAAATGTAGATGGTCCCAGCTGGTTTATGGTTAAAGTCCCAGCTGGAACCAGCTATGACCAGCAGGGACCAGCTGGGAATTCAACCATAAACCAGCTCGAACTAGCCACCATTTTCTCTTGGGAAAGTATGTACAAATGAAAATGTAGTAGGCATTTCCGTTAAAATATGTGAAAAAAAATAAACTGCGTTCTGAGCAGTGCTCATGTAGCTCTGAAATTAGGCACCCCTGGATCAATGTGCCGAGGCGTATTATTTTTTTCCACTGTTGGGGTTCAAAAATTCAGATGAATTTGCAAGATACGGTGATTTTCAAAGATATCTTCCCAAAGTAAAAGCACTGGGCACCATATAAGCTTTCAAAAATTGCCTCTACTTAAGCAAGGCAGAGATTGCGCAACAGATCTGCTTTACTACACCTGTATGAAATAGAATTGTGCCTGCAAGGAACCCACAGGGCTTAGCATTTTTTCCATCACTACTGTTTAACACTGGCACAAGATTTGCTCTAAAAAAAAAAAAAAAAACCTGACAGGCTCAAGCAGCGTGTGTGCACTAAAAAGCAGAGTGCTGACAACTGAAATCCTCGCTTTTACTTTCTGAGGGCGGTCCACACTCACCTGCAGCCTAATGGGGTCACGCTCCTGCAACTTCTGATCAAGCTCGCGACAGTGTCGGTTGCAAGGCAAGCCCAAATGACACGGGGAACCGGAGACCACGAGGTGGCTGTAACACCTCAGTGCCGTCAAAGGCACCACGTGAGCCTGGGAAGACTGCTGGCGACACCGTTGACAGAGCAAACCCCAAACGGGTGCGTTCGCCAAGTGTCTCAGGAACTCCACCACATAAGCCGCAGCGCTCCGAGGTGGCCAACCAAAGAGACTGCCGGGAACATCGCGGTTTTCGTTTCCAGTCGGCGACGACAACATTGCGATTGTACCCAAACTGGCAAAATTTGAGAACAGCAAAAAAAGACAGTCTCGGCAGATACCAGGGTGCGGTGTGATGTCTGGAGGAGACAGTACGCCTTCCTTGGCCGCCCATTGCAGCAGTACTTTGAATGCCACGCTCGCAGCTGGCATGCTGGCGAAGCACTTTGCAATCGCGTCGTTCAACCCTCGCAACAGCGGGTTCGGCAAACGCGAACTTTCGTTCCGCTTATCCTTTCCACTGCTTTTCAAAACCATCAACAGAACGTCCGCAACGCACCAGGGAAACCCATGGCAGTTGGTCGCCTCAACACGGGCATCTCGCCCTACCATGTACCAGGCAGAAGCCATCCGCAGCAATACCGGCATCGACTCGGCTTCTGACAGACTCTTGTCGGATAGCGCGGCCTCCGCGTCGGCGAAGAAACGTTCCCGCATTATTTCAACCAGGTTTTGGTACTGCTTTTGGACGTTAGCTGCGACGTTTCGCCTGTGGTTCCTGCCCTTCTTGCTCGGCAGCAAGTTTCCCGGCAGACCGGTAACCACGACCACTTCCGCTTCGCTCGCAATGTCGTACCGGCTGAGAATCTGGTTCATGAGATCCGCGTAGAGAATCTTGGCTCTCTCAGCAACCCCTCTGTGTTCTTGCCATCCGGAAAGCTCGAGCAGCCGGCTGTAGCTTGCAGACTTTCTGCAGCCGTTGCAATCCAAGCCGGTTAAACCCTTGTTGAGCCTGTAGAGCTGACCGAGGACTCTGGTCGACCGGTAGGTGTTCTTGTTGCACGTCTTCTCCATGAACTCGGGGTATCGGTGAACCTGTTCGGATCTGTCCAGGCCCGCTGAGACACCGGTTTTGGCAAAGTCCAGGGCCACGGAGATTTTCCGGGCGAGTGCGAGACACTTGTGGGAGAAGATGCCGTCCGGCAGCTGGTCGGCCCAGACAAGGTGGGCATTGGACATGACGCCGATGGTGTCATTCTTGATGTAGTTGCAGGTGAACGATGCCATGTCCTCCGCCTGCAAGTTCGGAAGGCACGCAAGGAAGGAGCTTTTCTGGCTGTGAGGAAATGCAAAAATTGTGTCAATATCTGTGGGGGATTTCATCATCATCAGCAGCAGCAGCCTATCTACGCCCACTGCAGGGCAATGGCCTCTCCCATAGATCTCCAATCATCCTGGTCCTGTGCTAACTGCGACCCCTTTATCCCTGCAAATTTCTTGATCTCATCTGCCCATTTAACTTTCTACCGCCCCCTGCCGCGCTTGCCTTCTCTGGGGATCCACTCTATTACCCTTAATGACCAACAATTATCTTGCCTTCGCATTACATGCCCTGCCCACGTCCATTTTTTCTTCTTAATTTCTACTAGTATGTCCTTAACACGCGTTTGTTCCCTGACCCACTCTGCTCTCTTCATATCTTTAAATGTTACACCTATCATCTTCCGTTCCATTGCTTGCATCCGTTCGCTTCACCTTCCTCGCTTCATCTTCGCTTGCTCACTTCATCTTCTGTTCCATTTAGGGCTGCTTAAAAGACTGTGTAGGCTTTGGGAGAAATTTGGTCCAAAGCGTGCCTGGAAACAGTGCATTTGATACATCCCCCATCACTGTATGCATGCGAGGGAAAAAGGGTGATAAAGTTCTTCAACATAAATGTTGAAGAACTCATAGGAATAAAGGCCTCTCCACCGTATCTTCCTATGCACTTAGTAGGGAGACTGTTACAATGTACCTTTGAAGTTGCTATACACTCAGCATGTTAAGTTCAAGTGATTGATTCGGTTTTGTGCTTCTTTTTTTTAATTTCGTTTTGTTTTGGCAAATTTAGAACATTTTTTATTAATTACGGTTATCAGGAAATTAGCTTTCCACAAATTCAGATCTGTTTATTCATGTGTGCCGAGCAGTTTTTTTCTTTTCATTGTGTTTCTTTTTCCATTCAGGTTAGTGTTTTTAAAGCAACCGTATTTCCCTTGCTTCCATATTCGTAACTAACGCAAAAGCCAGCAAAAAAATGGGGTGGCGAGGAATTTGACAATTGCACTTGATTAAAAAATAAAAGATTTGAAACCTTTGTGAATTATGTAAAACTCTGTTTTCCTTATCACGAACCCCCTGCTTTATTTTTTAACGATTAGGGTTGTTGCTAGGGGCATGCCGTTGCAGGGAACATGCAATCGCCATGCTAATCAGTGATGCTTTGGCACCTAAGTGATAGGATGCAGCACAAAAGGGCAAAAAAGAAAAACAGTTGTCATCGAGCCCTGCCTGCCTTCTGTGTTTTTTTTGCAAGTAAACACCCGATGAGTTGAGCTCGTATGAAAGGCATTGCATATCTACACGTTGTGATCACTCCTCCAGTTGTGTTGCACAGTAGGGCAACCATGCCCACATCCTGAAGGCTTGAGGTTTGCAGCCTTGAATCCAGACAGACATTTTCGTTAATTTCAATTTCAAGTAGCTGTAGACGACACAAATGGGGAGTGCGTAAGAACAGTGTGTCTTTCAACACAGAGGCAACCCACGCATAACTAAGCTCCGTAACTTTCCGACCACTCACGATTACACACCAAGTGGAATTTGTGTTTCTCGAAAGCAGACCGTTCAGCAAAGCAAGCATTGCATGCATACCAGGTTTTGAGAGGACTTTCCCTCGACGACGTGATCGCTGAAGACCATGGGCTCATGGTTGTCACCAGGAAAAAGCAGGTCCCTGTCCGCTATGACCACGTACTCATCCCCATCCAAATCGGAGCCTGCGAATGTCGCGTACTACAGTTAAAAATAAAAAGCTTCCCCTCAACAAGTAAGAGAAAAGGAGTGATTATAATCGATTTTGGTTGACAGTTAGAATAAACAGAACAGAAAAGTTTGCAGGCATTTTCATCTCCTGAACAAAGTGGGTATGCCATACTGGAAGCATTACAGGATGCGAGCTAGTTGGCACTTCATCATGGGAACCTGGGAACCGCTTAAATTAACCTGTTCCCATGATTACACTGGCATTCCAGAATGAATGGCTTTGAATGGACGTGGCGGGTAGAATCAGCTGTGCATTTAGATAAATACGGACAAGCACGTGAAAAGCAGCAAGGCCCAAGTACAACAAACCATTGTACCATGTTTTATACAGGAATTCCTTTTCATACAGGAATTCCTTTTCAGAGATTACTGGGATGTATTTGTCATGTGGAAGATGCGGTCTCCTAGCTACGGCTCACTCGTTTTCAAGTACTTTTTTTCTTGGGAAATTTAGAGCCGCCTTAAAAGGCAACCACATCAACTCTGCTATCAAGCACAACAGGACAAATTGCTGTCCGCAGTGCAGTGACCGGGAGTTGTCCGTATTTTTTCGAGACTGAAAAGTACCCAAAGAAGGGAATTCAAATTGTAGCTATGCCTTGGTCCCTTTGCAGCCGGGCAACCCAGGTGTTGTAGTGCCAATATTATCCAAAATTGATACTGGCAAAATTAGGACGATACCCAAACGAACATGGTTTTCTATATCAGATTATTGCTTGACTAAAGTGCCTGAGTATGAAAAAACGTGTATATGGTGCAGTTATTTTCTCTACTCCCCCAGCATCCATACAAATGGATTTGAGAGTGACTGACTGAGAAAACACATTGACTGTGTGTTATACAACCAGTTTAGGGGAAGCCCTCAACATAGCAAAAGGTGTTGTACGGGGGGAAAAACTTGCATCCACCTTAAATGCACCTGTAGGAATGCATTTTCTCAGAAACTTTTCAGTTGAAAAATTCATCCTAGTCTTGTATAGACGACCAGAATACTAGACCAGGATGAGTTGTTTTTTTTCGTCACCTGTGAAGTTTCTGAGAAAGCTGTTTAACATATCTTTACACCTCCGCATTTTAGGTGGATGTCAACTTTTTCCCTTCATGTTGGTTGCGTGTGTCATGAGAGTAGCTTAGATAAGGAACCCACCGGCCATTTCGTTGGGATGCGGCCGAGGCCCTTTGGCTGGGAATACAACGCAGTCCTTGATGTGGTGCAAGGCCGGCACGTCGACGGCCTCGAACTTGCGCACGTCCCCGGGGTGGAGGCAGGGGCACTTGGTCACAAGCACCGTACCTGCCCACACAAACGAATGCATCACGGCGAGTTGCAGCAGTTTGTGTGCGATTAGATGGTGCCAACCTTTTAAACATGTTCTCCAGAGAGCGCCGAGTTTCCAACATCTTGGCCCTACAGCTTTACCCCACCTCCCTAGCCTCTAGTTCATCAATCACAACCTTCTTGTCTCATTGCCCGCTAGACGTTACTGCTTGAAAAACAGCAGAGAAAACATAGATGAAGTACAAGACAACTGCAAGTGCTGACGAACAACTACGGAAATTTAATTGGAGTTGACAACGTATAGAAGGGATGCATCAACGTAATCTTGCGACAGTGTGAGAGGGAAAGGAACCCTAGGTAGGTGAAAGAGCTAAAAGACAGCAACGATATAAAGGGAACACAGTTAATATCTGGAAAACCCCAAAATTGTTTCTCTTTAGCTGCCAAGATATGCTATCCCCCACTGAAGGAGTGGCACCAAAGGCGAACTCACGCAATCATCCCCCTATAAATGTGTACTCGACTACTGTCAGGCTGCTGTCTACTACTGCCGACTACTGTCAGGTGTCAGGCTGCTAAGTCATGGACATCGAAACAGAAGTTAACCCCTCACTATCCTGTGACGTTTTGTGAAACCAAGAAGCAAGTTTCATCATCTGCCATCCTTTTCTCTTCCATGTTGCCAAACCACCTCCAAGGCACATCTGATACCCTGCCCCCACACTTGCTAACTACTGCTCATTCCACTATCCACTCGCTTAGGTGGCTGTGTGTTCAGTAGCAAGGACAGGTTTGAATGTGCTCTCCGGTTTCTTGCTTTTTAGATAAGAAAAACCTCAGCGCTTTTATGGTGGTGACAACTCCCAAAGCTAGACGTGGAAGAAGCTTGACTACCATAACGCACTGATTCATCAAAGCACCGTTTACAGCGCTGCTTCAAATGAACAAACTTTAATGAAACTTCACTTAGATGGAACTGTTACACAAGAACATGTCAGGCATGGGAGTTTAGCAAAGTGCACTTGACTGAAATGTTCGTTCAAGTGAACTTCATCTGAGTGGCAGTTTACAGTCTTCCTACACAAGGGTTGCTGCAGGTACGATTTTTCTTATGCTACCTGTACCACTCTTTCTAATCTCGTTTAGAATACGTACTGACATTGGAGGTTAATCAACTCAACTTCCTCAATATTTGCAGCTTCAATTGTCACCATCTCTAGGCACTTCACTCCCACGCATGACAGATGTGAAAACACAAGATTGACGTACCCGTGATGATGCGGGTAGCGCGTTTGCGGCTCATAGTCTGTCGGTCTCTGTTTATCTCCGAGAACTGGACAAAGACCTGACCGTACTCCAGGGTGCCCGTTTCATCCAGCACGCCCAACATGTTGCGGCCACGGTCTTCGGGCACAGCTATCTGGCCTTTACTCCTGAGACCGGCTGAAGATTGGGGAAAAATGGAAGCTGCGGTTATTGTGGGGTGGCAACTATACCAACCTGATCTAATAACTGCACTCATTGCCACAAATAACACTTCAACAAGTTCACCTAACTGTCCATTTAGGATGCTGCCTTGAAGCAGCTTTTTATTTCTGCTACGTGCAACAGATGGACTAAGACAGACAGACACTCTAGAGTAGATACAGTCTAGATCAGGCTAGACTGTAGACAGGCAGTCTAGTGTAGACTAGATGGACAGATGGTGTGGACTGGACTACACAGATCTATACTACACAAACACAGTCTAGACCAGGCAGGCAGTTTGGGCTAGACAGGTAGACTAGTAGGCTAGACTGAGACAAATTCACTTCAGTGTGCCTTTGAGTGGTCGGGTAATTATGAGGAGGCCAGTTTCTACAACAAACGGATGGACAGACAGGCACAGTTTAGGCTACACATAGGACGGTCCAGACCAGCCCATACAAACAGTCCAGACTACGTGAACACTATCTGCTGTCCGACTCTATACAGGCAGCTTAGACAACACAAACACTGCCTGACTAAACAGGAAGGCTAGACTAGACTAGACTTCAACCAACTGACTGCTTGACAAGAGATGAATTCATCACCCTCTGGAAATCACAAACAAATTTGCACCTTCACAGCACCCTACTTGATACCATATACTCAAACCTTCTGCCAGCACTCATCCCTGACTAGGTGGGCGCCCTAATATCAGCATTCTAATTCTCATATAATGTTTATTTAATAAACCAATCAATCGATCGATTAATTATTTCAATATTTGTTATATGAACATTGGAATGGTGATATTCATTCAATCAATTAACCAATCTATTAATTGATTAATTAAACATTTCTTATACGAGAGTTAGATTGCTGATATTCAATTCATCAATCAATCGATTGATTAATTAAACATTTGTTATACGAGCATTAATTAAAGTGCTTATAATCAATAAATCAATCAATCAATCGCTTCGCAAGCTGTGCACACCCCCTCCCCCTGCTTTCAGTCACGCGAGAGCACTTGCCCACCGTGCTGTTGTAGATGGCCAGAAGCAGGGAGCGCATGAACGGCTCCCCGACCAGGGACAGCCCCTGGTGATGGAGTCTCGCCAGGGGCAGCTGATGCATGTTGAGGCGGGCACCCAGCACTGAAAGTGCAGCCTCGTCGCTGACGAAGGCATCACACAGCTGCAGCACCATTCTCTGCTGGAGGCGCAGGAAGACTCGGCCGGGAACACCCAGTTGCTCCAGGATGGTAATCAGGGGGCGGTTCAGGAACACCGGGCCTGTGTCAGGAATTGCCACCAAAAGCAACTTGAGGACATTCCTGGGACAACTTTAGGAAAAGACGCCCCGTGAAATTAGAAAGAGCATTTCTCGCAAGAAATTATAATTTCCAGCTTCATTTCCGACTAGATTTATAGATTCTAGCTGGAATCAGCAGCTCCTATAGCTAGAAAAATTCTCAGTCTAGAGAATATTACTTCTAGCTTGCAGGGTGTTTTTCTTCCAGATGAACTGACAAATGCTAGCTGGAATTAATAGCTGCCAGCCGGTACAAAATCTCAATCCAGCTAGAAATGAGCTAGAAACTGAATTTCTAGCTAGAAATTCCGCCTGTGTTGAGCTAGAAATATTTTTAGCTAGAAATAAATTTCTGGTTCAGTAATTTAGCTAGAAACAATATTAAGACCTGAAATGTGCCTAAGACATGCCTAAGGCCTTCCTTTGTCCTAAACACCTTTCTTTGATCACTGCAGTTTGGAGGTTTGGAGGTGCAATGGAGATTTTTTCAACGCAAGCAAAAAAATGCCTGCATCAAATCTAGTCCATTTGCAAAAAGGTGTGTGTGTCCAGTAGTGGTACTGTCTACTACTTTTGTATTTCCCAATTAGCTCACCAATCAGAAGAAATTAGCACCGTGAACTAAGAACGGAGAGGCAGAGAGTTGGCTAGGCTTACTAATTTGCATAAATGTTGCATTTAAGAGAAACTCAAGCTGTTAGGGTTATCACTTCATAAATTCCTTCAACATTGTTGAGTGTAGTAGCCAAACTATAAAAACATATTATGTAACAGTCAACATGATGTCACTGCATGAGGTGGACAACTGTTCTGGCCTTCACAAGTGGTCTCGTAAATCTTGTTTCTCTCTTTTTTTCTTGTCCATATTACACAAAAGTCTCTACGCATTCCTAAGCATACCTGTGGTATCAACTCGTATCATACCTTGCTCCAATACCGTTTGCGATAGCATTTTCATCTTCACATTTTATCACTGCAAACTATGCTTTTCAAATGGCTCCATCGCCTGCTCGACCTGTCATACCAACTTTTCACGCTTTTAACTACGTTAAAAAGTAAGCTTTCACTTTTCAACATTGGAAGAAATACAGCTCGTCTTTTATAAACTCGTATACCACATTCTTCCAATACTATTTGTGACAGCATTTCCATCTTCACATTTCATCACCGCAAACTATGCTGTGCTTTTCAAGTGGTTCCACTGCGTGCTCAACCTGTCATGACAACTTATTTGCCCTTTCAACCATGCTAAAAAGTAAGCTTTCACTTTTCAACTTTGAAAGAAATACGGCTCGTATATGAACCTACACGGAGCGGACACCTGTACAATTTCAAGGGTATCAGAGGTGGAACAGTTGAACTTGTTCATGCTCGGGCGTAACAGAAGTTGGTCCCCGGAAAGATCTGGATTCAGACACAGCATTCCCTTGTAGCCGGCATAGCGAATCTGAACAGCTGATGGCAACTCCACTAAGCCGAGCCCTTCGCATGCCTGCGTGGTGTCATAAAAAAAATTGTAATGAGCTGAGCGCAAAGCAAAGTGTGTGGAAAACTTGGCATGAAAAGCAGCTGTTGGGAACAAATTTCATTTTTCAAAGTGCTCAACATCTTCCAGCAGGTGGCCGTATTCTTTTTTAAATTTTACTCCTTTGTTTGGGTACCTAAAAGTTCAATATCACTATTAGGCCTTTGGAAAGATGGATCAGCTAATCAATAGTTTTGTTTGCCAGATTTTTACTCGTATGTCACACCGTAGCATTGCAATAGTTGAGTCACATAAGTAAATTGTTCTCCTAACCATTCTCTCGCCTAGCAAATTCATAGTGGGTCTATAGCATAGGCTCTCGTATACAGTATAGGCGATGTTGGTTGGCTAGTTTTTTAGATACTTTTGATTTGAACGTAAAAAACGTTTACACCATGTAGGCAGCTGGGCTTCATATCTAAATACATGGACAAATCACTCATACAAGACTTAATATACGAAATCACTATCATCACTACCACTGATAGTGGTGGTGTATGGCCTGACACTGGTAGAATCTATTTAAATAGAATGTGCTGAAACGAAATAGCTGCTTATGTAAAGCAGTCACATCAGGTTCGTTTGGTTTCGAATGGGCCTCAGCAATATGTTGAATAGACTTTGCTAGTCATTCCGGGTCCTGTAAAATGAAACAACATTTCAAAATATAAAGAAGCTGCACTACACATCCGCAAGACATCTATACGCTAACTTTGCTTGCAACTTAGCAGCATTTTCAGCTAATTACCTAAAGGGCTTATAATGTGTTGCCATGACTTTATTATTTAACAGCCTTTTTAAAACTTTCATTACATTTTTCAATCATTGCGAATTCCTGCACCAAACGTGGGTGCCAACCTTTTCCAAGAGTGACTCCGAGATCATGCCGATGCCATCAGAAAATATGTACGGCCTCCCAGACTCCGGGTGTGTGCCGCCGACAATATCAGGGAGGTCTTTCTTTGTGCCGCCATCGATGGGAATGCGCACGGTCTCCTCGGTGGACGAGAAGCACTGGCCCATGCGTGCCATTCGGTAGCCCACGTTCGGAATGTGGCACACGTCGCCCATCCAGGAACGGATGTCCTCCGCTGTCCTGCCTTCATTGTCCTTGAACAGAAATTTGTGGAACATTAGGAGCACACACAAAGCGTGATTCCTGCATCTTTGCAGCCACATTTTCCTGCGCTTAGCCTATGCCTGCCAAGTTCTGCAGCACGAACCATCAAACAAGCCCCACTTATTCAAAAGGACGGTTATGAAGCAAACGATGCATTAAATTAGCACAGTCTCTTATCTTAGACCGTCAGGGTCACTTGAGGCAAACCACATGTTGTGCTGAAACACACGTAATATTTCACATTTAGCATAAATACAGAGTTCTTCTAAAGTATGGGAAGAAGAGTTGCTCAGCCAAAAAAAAGGCAAGGATAAATTTGCATTTGCAGCAACACTTTTGCCGCTGGACTTAACGACTTAACTTTATAAAGCAGAGTGATTGTGCTTTAAAATTCAGTGGACTCCTGTTCAGACGAACTCAGTTAAGACGAACACAATGGTTCAGCCGGACAACATGCTTGCTTTCTTGTTACGTCCACAATGCAAAAATAATACGAACAAATTTTTACGGTCCCTTTGCGTTCATCTTAACAGGCATCTACTGTATGTCTTTTGGCACCATAAAATAGCGAACTGGGCAGATAGTGAAGTGGCTTTAGGGCATAATCCGCTTCCTGAGCTATTTTGCAACAGCCTCAAAACAGAGAACCTACCTTAGCATACAGCCATGCTCCATGATCTCGCAGTTGGCTAGAAGAGCTCCCCAAGTAGTGGTAATGCCGACCCGCAATGCAGACTCCCTTTCGGAGCAGCGAGGCCACAGTTGTTTCGAGAACGTTGTCCATTTCTCGGTTATACATCAGAGAGTGCGACAAGTAGTCCAGGTTGTCATCGCGGAAGGTCACACGGAGGGCATAGTCGTGGTCAAAGCTGCGGAGTACCCGATTCTTGCACTGCACTTCAGGCGGGAGCAGGAACAAATTCGACGGAGTCGACACCAACCGCCGGACCAAACAGCAGTTGTCTGGAATTTGCACTGGCGTGTAGTGCCCGTGGAACTTTTTGAAAAGAGCTGGTAAAGCAGCATGAATGGTTACTACACTTCCGTTTTCGATGGAAACACAAACAGCAAACAGTGCCTGTTCAAGTGCATCTTCGTCGATGCCTGCACACATCTTCATACATGTCACAAAAATGTTGAGATTGTCTTCGTCTTGCAGTGCCAATTGAGCCGCGGCATCGTTGCTTCGTTGGAGTAACGCATTCAGGGCATAGCGGCATGGGAACTGCAGCAGGGGACCTATTGTGGTGATGAGTCTCTGCTTTACACGTCTCAAATCACCCCCAGTGCGCACTGTGACGACCGGCGCGTACACAAACTTTGCACTTTTCTTGCACCGCTGAGCAAGGCGACCCAATCCTCGCCTCGCCTTATTTCTGTCAACGATGCAAAGTTTTACGACGAAGCACCCTGCGAGGTCAGTGCTTTGCAACCGCAAAGAGCAAGTGCATCCGATTTCAAGCGTTCGCTCAAACTGCATCAGCTCGCAAGTCTGCCCAGACATGTTGCTCTTTAGGAGAACAATGTCTTCCAGGCAGTGCTGGACTTGCTTATGGATGAGCGGGAGAGTTTTGACGTGAAGGTAGACGTTTGTGCACTTTGCTTCATTGCTTATTACCATGCGATAAATGTCGTCATACTTGACGGTGAGCCTATCGACGGTGCCAGCTCTCCCACACGTGTGCCGAGGTTTGACGTAGATGTGCAGGACTTTTTCGTCGTGCTTAAACGTGCAGTCCAGCCAAAACCGTGCCTCCCGTGAAAACCCGGAGATACTGTGCTGCTCAGCGAACGTTGTGAGGCCGACAAACGTTCCAAATGCAACCGACTGGAGTGGAAGGTCGGTCTCCTGCGCAATGAAGCCATGCCAGAAGCCACGAACTCGGTCGGGTTCCAGCCACTGTAGAAGTCGTGAAGACGCAGGGTTCTCGAGTTCGTGAAGGCACCACTGCGTGGCTACGGCCAAGGTCGCTGCCTCTAACTGATTGAGGGAGAGAGTTCCGCTGAATACAAGCTCACAAACTGCTTGTTGTATCGGGTCCTCGTATATGCCCTCAGCAGACTTCTGCCGCGCATCTGATATTTGCAGCGACGCAGGGGGCAAATCCTCGCATGATGAAAAGAGGGTACGGAGCACAGGTTTGTGTGCGTGGCATGGTGCATTTGGCTCGCTGATCCAGTAGCAAGTAAATGACAGCGTCGACTGCGACGTTCCAGCCATCTCTCGCCGAGAACCTGCGAAAAAAAAACAACGAAAAAAAATTGGGCTTGCGTTTATTACCATCCGAGTTATTAACAAACTTGAACGAGTCCAAAGATTGGCAGCGATGTTTATTTATTCAAATTACAGGAGAACACAGTCTGTATCACTTTTGCTTGCTAGGGCTGACCTTCAACCATTAGCTACACGTAGGAAAATAGCTCGTTTAAAATTTATCTATGACCTGTATCATAAAAACTACAAACTGGATCCCGGAATATACCTGCGCCCCCGAGGACGAGTGTCGGCTCGTACATTCGATCACTCATTTGTTATTCAGGCATATGTACCGCGGGTGGATGTGCATAAGTTTTCGTTTCTGGTGCGATCTATTGTTGATTGGAATGCACTTCCTCCCGAGGTGTCTACAGATTGTAGATCCTCACAGGACTTTCAACGACGGCTGGACTTGTTTTTTGCTTAACATTGTGTATTGTTCACCTGTTTAGCGACGCGAGTCCCACCCCTGCTACAGCCCGCAAGGGCTAGCAGTATTGCAAACAAAATAAATAAATAAGTAAGCTTTTCGCTTTTAAAGATGTTTTAATCCTACGGAAGCAAGCATACGATACACAGGCGATGTGGCAGAAATGAGTCAGTGGCCGTTTGTTAAGCGACTGGTATCGCTCAACATCGCCTAACTAGCGGTCAGTCACGGACCCAATTTTGTCACGTCGGCTGTTGCAATAAAGAGCGCCACACTAAAAGCTTTTTGGCTGTAGTACCATGGAACCGAGCAAGCGCAATTTGGTCGTACTAAAAGCGATCTTGGGTGACTTCATGATGCTAGCTACCCTATTTCGAAATTACCGCCCTTGTTTGTGCAATCTGGGACAATCCGATTGGTGCATGCACTCTTCTAATCAAATCCGCTTAGAACAGAGCATAGCTGTACAAGTACCAGTTTTTACGTTGGTGCTCTTCGCGTAAAACTTTGTCGAATCAGTCTCAGGCCTTCCCTGACCCAGGAGCTGTAAACAGCGCACCGACTTCTGTGCTTTAACCAGTCTTCAACAGCTGGAACGCTAATCCTCTGAACGGTAGCAACGGTAGCACCTGAACAGACATATTTTTAGCGAGCACAGACGAATTTTTTGTGGTAGGAAGCGAGAAAACTTTGGTATGGAAAGTTATAGTGAAGAAACTATGGCGTTTGCTGTTGGCTGTTCTCGCTGTTCTACTTTCGGTGCTTTCGGCTTGCATTCCGTATCCAGCCAAAGCACGAGTCAGAGCCAGGCTGGCCAGGCCGCCAATTTAGAAATACGTTTAGAAAGCAAATCCAACTGCAAGCGTACATAGGCCCCTACGGGCTTCAGTGTAGCTTATAATTCACGTGTTTTTTTTTTTAGACTTCCAACTATGTTAGAGAAAAGCCACCGTGGACGAGACATTGCTTTTACAAGCTGACGCATCTTTAATCGAGTCCGTTGTCAACATGTTTCAACGTCGCGACCGGCCTATGTTTTTCCGCAAACTTCAAAAAGGAGTGGCTATCAACAAGGAAAAAAAAAAAAAAGAATTCAGAAGGGATGTGCAGTGTATCTATACAGGGTGCACGCAGAATTGTGATGTAGTCGGACCAGATCGGCCTCATTTCTGTGATGTAGCCTTGGCGTCAACATGGAATTCATAACGTCGTGGTTACGATTGACGTGTACTGGAGCATACTACGCATGGCGTGATTGGTTATGTTAACGTTCCGCGCGGCGATCATAGTATGTATTCGTTATAGTTTGTTATTTTCTTCTGCTTTTTTTTTTTTTTTTCATAACAGCTGGGATCGTTTGTATCCAGCTCAATCGACGTCACGGTCAGCGGGGATTCCATGCAGTTGCGCTCTTGCCCAAGTAGTATTGCGCGGTATAACCATCAATTTAACATGGTCAACATTATCGAGAAGCGGTGAATATATATCTTCTGTAAAAAAAAATTCATCAGCCCTTCACTCTGTGAGAAAGGACGACTAGCGATGCTTTGGTCGGTTGTATCTCAACCGACGCATCGCACGAAGTAAGACATGTTCGTTTGTAAATGGCGATTGAGCTTACTTCCTTGTTAATTAGCTGAATGAAGCTTAGAAGTAACAGAGTTTTATTTCCCTTGCCGAATATGGGGCTATCTGTTTAGCTCCCGTAGAAGACCACGTATTGACAGCAGACCGCCATACCGCAATATTTACACCTTCACTAGGATCTACGTACTCAAGAGAAGTACATGAAACTCGACGTAATGTTACAGTCGTCGTGAAAGCAAGCTGCCATGTAATTTGTTTCGGGATAGTTACGATAAAACTTGAGTTACAGCCGTTTCCTGCATGTAACCATACTCCCCCGTGGACGCGTGGTCATGTATTGCACAGCAGACGGGAATTCTATAACGTTTAAAACTTCCCTTTGAGCGATGACAGTTAAATGAAACTCGGCGTGACAATGATAGAGTCGTCATAGCGGCCACTTTTAGAATGATTTTTTCCAAGATGCGTAGACTGACAGTCAGAGCGCAGAGGTTAAGGCTTGGGCGAGTTGGTACATGATTACAAAAGGTGAACAGCGCAAACTGAGACACAAGAAAAAGAATGCGACAAACACGAGCGCTGACTTACAACTGACTTTTATTCCTTGGCTTTTCACATATATATGGCAATAGTCAATAGTTTCTGCTTTTCTTGTGTTTCTTGACTATTGGCATATATATGTGAAAAGCCAAGGAATAAAAGTCAGTTGTAAGTCAGCGCTCGTGTTTGTCGCATTCTTCTTCTTGTGTTTTGTCTCAGTTTGTGCTGTTCACCTTTTGCAGAGCGCAGAGACAAACATTTTCTCGCGTAAACGAGCGGACATGGCCCACCGCCGGAGTATGAACCATAGCAGGAGGGTAGCTATATAGAGCTTCGCTGAAAAAAAAATTAAAGCCCGTTCCTCAAGACAAAGATGGTTAAAACGCGAAACTTTCTCCCATGCAACCTGTCAAAAGTGCAAAATCCAAACTGCTCCTACCGTGTCTTAATGGCACAATCGGATAGGCGTCGTCTTCATAACGGGAGGAACCCAGTTTCGATGCCGATCACGGGAAACGTTTTTTTTTTTTTTCGGAGCATCTCATGCTCGGGGCTGTGTCCCTCCCTCCTTTGTTGTCCGCCGTCCGCTCTCTACTGCGCATGCGCGTCTCTTCAGTCCCGTCAGAGTTTGGGCTGACGTCAGCGCAGTCCACTATAAAAAGAAATATCCGGTTCCGATCGCACCACTCTCTGACCGCAGCGGGAGGTACGTGGCGCTCTTCTCACTGCGCTACAAACCGAGACGGGAGCATGTGCTACGAACGCGCCTTGTGTCCTTCACTCATTCAAACTTCGTCAAGAAGCTATAGTGATACAACGAAGGCACGCGAAGCTGAACGTCAACGGAAACGACGAACTGAAAACGAATGGGAACTTCAGTCGACCCCATGGCTGCTTCGCATACTACTCAGGGTTCCCCTACGGGAAGATGGTGTAATTTTTTTCTTGACACTCTTTATATACGGGGCCCCAGCGCCAACCCCGAATTCCACATCAGAAATTACGAGCGGTGGGAGGCCGCGCTGCTCAGCTGCATCCCCGAAGTACGAGTTGCAGTCGTCCAGCTGGCGCAAGACGCCGCCAAGAGTCACGGGCTCCTGGCCGTCGCCTGACGAAGCGCCCACTCGGAACCTTCCTCTCGGAAAGTGAAAGTGACAGTGAAATTGAAAGTTTATTTCATAAAAAGGAATACAAACATAATATTATACATACGAGGGTACCATAGTCAACAGACTGTAAGGGGACCGTCGATTATGAATGCGCAAACAAATTTGCGAAAGCAGCAAATGGGCGCAACATCTCATCATAATAGTAAAAAGACAAGTGAAATTAATTCGTAATCTACATGCACTCAACAGTCTAAGCCTAATATATATACAAGAAGTTATACAAACAATGTGAAGTAACACAAAGGAAATAACGGCACAAGCAAACAAGAATACCAATCATAAATACGAACAAAAGCAGGATTGTAATTAAACCAGAACACACCGTGAACCAGAAGAAACTCTCTAAGATTTTTTTTTAAAGCATGTAATAGATGACGATGATTTGACCGTAACAGGCAAATTATTCCACGATGTGACAGCTGCGAAACAAGATGTTTTTTTTAGATGCAAAGCATCTCTCAGTCGACCCTCCGTCGTCCGTCGGCGTCCGCACCTCTCCTCCTCGTACCCCTCTGCACGCCAGCTGTGATAACGCCGCTCTCCTCCTCGCCGCTCGGCTCGTCTCGTGCCTGCTCAGGAAGACACCGAACAATGCCCTTCCGGGAGGGGTTACCGTACAGGACTCAAACAGAGTGACAGCATTGATTCGCTGCTCCAAAATGAACGCACTACTGCGCTTGAGACCCCGTATTTATGCCCAAAGCGCTAATGATCAAACAAGTTCTCCCTTTGCTTTTTGCACACGGCGCGACATGGTACAGACACACATAACAGTCTTTCCAAAGTTCGTGAGGGGTCGGTAGTAGCGGCGCACGCTGAGTTTGAGAGATGGGAGAGAGTAGGTCTCCGATGCGGCGTACTCGTCCTTCGGGCGTGTCTCATTGTGCCGCGTCTGCCGCCGCCGAAGTTTGAATCACGCCGACAGAAGGACGCCCGCGATCCGGCCGTTCCCAGACACGTCGCGGCATGTTTGGATCTGTTGGCTGTCGCTGCAAGCTTGAGTCACCGACAGAGAGGGGCCCACGCGGAAGACGCACGTAGTGGTGGCTCTGCCACAAAGCACAAGAGCGCTGCACGAAGTTTGCAGCACAGCGGCGCGCTGAATCGTAACACCAAACAAGTGGGGGAAAAGGGAACACGCCCATTTTTTCCCACGTCCCATGTCCATTTCATTACGTCCTTGCCCATTTACGCTATTACGTCTTACTAAGCGTGGGCAGCCTTGTATCCTCCGCGGCCCGCGTATCCAGTCCACTCGCAAGGTCATTACCCTCATCACACGCTCTCGCACATCGTCTTGACGACGCGGCATGTGGAATCAGCGACTAAAGTGCTACCGAGTCTTGCCACCGCCCGTCCGCTCGCGCAATGCATGGTGAATGTTAGGCCTCGGGGTTCCTCACCTTTGTACAGCGGTATCGCCTCCAAGTTGCATCCCGTTGTGCTCACTGTGACAAAGCTGAAAATCGCAACGTCTGCCTCGAACGGCTTGTCCAGTCAGGCGGCCGTGGCGCGACAGAGGGGCGCGCCGATGGGGCGATAACAATCTTTAATCATGAGTAACCCTTACGAATGTTACCTACAAACTGTCTTGTGGGAGAAACATCAATATTAGTTAAGAGCAAGTCATCGACCGTCTCAGCAGAAGCACTCCCAAAGCAACCCTCACTCTGGACGCAAAGGGCTCATCTGGTAATGTCACCCACTTTGTCATCCTGGAAAACCTCACTACCACAAATTGCGGGCTCAGGACTTGTCGTTACGTAAAAGCCGTCCTACCAAACCGAACAACGGCGGAACTCAAACTAGGACCGGACAAGTGGCGCGACCTACTTTCTACACACCCGCCGGGGGTGCTCTCCAAGGCTCAGTGATTTACCCTTTCCTCTTCAGTATCGCTATCCTCTTCTCACCCCCAAAATGACGCCACCTTTCGCAATCGCCACGCTACAAGGACAAGCTGTTTCAGAGGGGATCAACAAGACGCCGTCTTTTAGCAAGCAGTTAACGGAAAACTAAACTATACCGCCAACCTCGAGGCCTCGCATGTGAACATTCAAAATTGGCCCTGTTGGGGCCCAAGACGTGCGCGTATTACGTCGTCGATCTTCGAATTCCTAAACTAAGCACTTTTCGCATTTTTGGCATACCATTCTATCACATTGGCCCAGAGACCACCCTTGATCACCCAACTAATTCACCGAATCCGCAGTATGACACCTGAAAACTCGTCCAAGCCATGCTACTCAGCAGAAAAACCTGCTGCACCCGCCTCGCTGCCCGTAAGCCAACCGAACGCAATAGGCTTGATACACACCTCCACAAGGCGAGCAAGGCAGCCCTTGACCGACCAGCGCATACAACTCTAACAAAAAACATCTTCAACTCGAACTGCATTTTAGAACTTATTGATGCAACGAACCTCCCATCTCCAACGCCTCGCCGTAGCCCCGCCAAGCAACAAGGGCTTATACGCAGCATCGGCCGACCACCCCCCACCCCCCAAAATGCTCCTCAACTCACCCATCCAACGTCCGATGTTGCATAACAGTGGCACCGATACCCGAACACATGCACCCCACCTACAACAAAAGGCCGCCGAGAAGCTCGGGTCCGCTACCTAGCCCGCCGTAATCGCCAACAACTCGTAAGAACGTGTGGCCCTACACCAGCTTCCTACCTTCACCTCTCAGTTGGCACGGCTGAAGTACTTGCCACCGCCCACGCTGCGACCACGTGCGGATCCCAACCCTAGCTACCTAAATATCATCACGTACTGTCAGCATGCGTGCCGCCTTCACCTGGCAGGCCTGACACCGGCTCAACCCGTCAAGTTATTTGAAAGATTCCCTGAAGATTAATGAATCGCAACCATGTAGCCGCCTGGCCACACTGGCCCCGCAGGGGACGAAGCAGCACACGCTGCAACCAACGGCTTTCACTTCCGAGCGCTCCCATCAGCACGGCCAAACCCGTGGGATTCTCCCCTGTCCCGCTTGACCCCGCATACAGGGCCGGCCTCGCCCACTACGTACATTCTAGGCGGCGATACCGCACCTCACCTTTCCCTGCCCACCTATGAGACATACATTTGGCTTATAGACTTCAGGCCAGCTCCTATTACAACCATGTCATCCTCTCCAGAAATCCCCTTACCTTTATGATCCCGTAAGCATGCAGTGGGCTGCTTCTGGTAGAAATTCTGATATCATGAATTGCAAGCTTCCTCTGTCACTCAAATAGCTGGCACATATACGTATAACCAATGCGTTCTTCCTGTAATGATGTGTCGGGCAGAAACTGGGGTTTCACTAAGCTACTTGAACGGAAACGTAGATCGGCCGACCGGGCTAGGGAAACAAGAATGCTAGGGGTAACAGCTTCGTGGATTAGGGAACAGGCTAATGTGGAGGACATTCTAGCTCAAATTCAGCGAAGAAAATAGGCATGGGCGGGACCCGTCATACGTATGAGCGACAACAGGCGGGCCATCCGTCTAAAGGAGTTGCTGCCAATAGACCGTAAACGCAATAGGGTTCGGCCAAGGACTCGATGGAGGGATGAACTACGAAAATTCGGCGGCAAAGGGTGAACTCAGCTAGCACTGGATATATGTGGCTGGAAGGAGGAGGAGGAGGAGGCAAAACGTTTATTGAGAGAAAAAAAAAAAACGGTGGGTGGCGTCCTCAGTTCAGGAGGCCGCGCGCCGCCGCTGCTCGCGTGGCCCGCTGGATCAGGCTGAGCTGCTCCTGCAGACTTTGGGATAATCCTTCGTCCTGGAGTAGACACAACCAGGCTGACGATGATAATGATGATGATAATGACGATGCTAGCCCTCACCCCCTGCCACATAGTCTGCTCTTGCCCACACAGCCCACTCCAAACCCCACCTTTGAACAGTGGGAGACCGCGCTGACTAGGGTCATCGTCGTAGCTACGGAGCCTGGCTTGAGCTCTGGAAGCAGCGCGGACTCGCGGCCTCCTGGAATAAGGTGGCTGTACACAGTCCCCTACTACCCTATACCCTATGCACAATATGTATTCATTGATACTGCGGACAATACCGAAAGGATGAAAATACACCGCTCTTTGCAAGGACACAGGTTCCATCCCTGCCGCTTTTCTGATCACAGGGTCCTGGCACGTGCCTCGGCCTCCTATGCCGACTCCTTGCTCCTGGTTAACGGATACTAGCGGGTGCTCCGTGCACTAACCACCGCAAAATCGCTTTGATCCGCTTGTTTCCTTGACGGAAAGGCGCGGTTACTACTTCCGGCGACTATCCCGGGCCCACCAGAATATTTCCTCCCGAGGTAGCCATCGGCAGACGAAGTAGTGTCTGTACATAAATCTCCTTTCGCACCTTTTCCCTTTCTTCTGCTTCCCCTTCACACGTGTTAGTGCAGAAACGGGTCCATTATTATTCCGGCACACAAGCCAGCCCGATAATTGGGCAGATCTGCCTTCTGGGGCCCAGTATGACTGGGCACATTTTTTCTTGAATACGAATAAGTACATTATTATTATTACCATTATTTTCCCATAGAGGCTCTGACAAAAAAGAGCGCTGCAGTGACTCCGGCAGTTGCGGACAACCGATTTTTGTCGAGTATATATTCTCTATCCCAAATGAAAGGGCATCACTTAAAGCACCTTGACGAGAAACGGTTTTGCTGATAACGCTCTAGAACTTTTTAAATCGAATTTTTTGATCTACGAGCCGTATGTGTCCCTCCAAAAAACTAATGCTGGCAACCATGACATAGAGTAGCTCGAACATACTTTTGTCTGTATGCGAAATAAAAAACGATATTTAAAAACTTGTTCCCAGCTAAAAAAGTTTGAATCACAGGCTTTCCTGTTCCTTTATGTGTGTTTTTAATGCAACGGTCTATTTTGCACGAATGCGCCATCTGTTGGGATAGACGATAGGTAGAATCTGGCTTCACGTTGTGGAGGCGCGGGAAGTTCGATTCTCCCCGGGCGCGATGTTTTGTTTTTTTTTTAAAGCTGCCGTTGGCGTATTTGGAAACTGGAATCAAATATTTTGGCAGAACAAACGCCCCTGACTTGGACAGAATCGTCAAAGCTCCTTCGCTGGGTCTGTTCACTGAACGCTGCCGTTGATTCTGGGCACGGTGGCTCAGTTAGCCACACTGAGAGCAACCCAGCGGCGGCGGGCGGCGTGTCTTTAGAATTTTCAAAGTAATGTTTAGAAATACATATACTATTTAACCTTGTACAAATACTTGTGTTAAAAGGTTTTCAATACGTAAATAAACGTTTCAGCAGTCACAGTAGCTGTTAGGTTTGCAGGTCACGTGACAGGGACACATATTGTAGTGTCAAGTTTCGACACTACGAACCGCCACCCTTCCGATTTCAGGAAGTTTGCTGCCAAATTAAAATTATTTCCCCCAGTTTGTTTAGAAATTGCTTGTGGTTACTGGGCTATATAAAACGCTGGCTTTCATATGAGCTAGAGAACATATACGCGACAGAAATCGGTTGTCTGTCCCTTTAACAAAAATCGTCGCCCGGCATGTAGGCCCAGCGCCTTCCTCCCAAGACTCATGACCAACACTTGAATTGCCATATATACTCCGGATTCGTACGACTGAGACCATTTTGTTCAGCGGCTTGCGATATTGGTACAGTTTTGCCCACGATATGAATTTGTCACGGCGTTTCTGAATAGAAGCCGCTAGGAAAGAATACTATTCTCCCAGCCTGCATAAAGCAAAATGTCTTCCATCCATAAAACTTGAGCCCGCAAAAAACGAAACAAACCTGCTCCTCGTGTCACGCGCCAACGTGTCTCACAATGCACCGCATGCTCTGGGAGCGCTCGGGGCTCGCGGCGAAGAGAAGAGCGCTCATTTTCAGCCAAAAGACTTGTCAGGTCCCTGTGGAATTTTGCAAGTACCACGGGGATACACAAGAGGATGTAGACGCCCACAAGCCCTCACCTCGTTTCCCGCCTTCCCCATCCCTGACTAGACCTTGAGTCGCCCCCTTCTAAATGAATAATAATAAAAGTAGTAATAATAATAATAATCGCGCAAGCAACTCAAGTTTGAACCGCGCCGTCAGAGCCCACGAAGAAAAGAGCGAATAGCATGCACGTATTCTAAGTCACGTGATGCCCCGGGCTTCCGAGTGCGAAAGCTCGCGGCGTTCGAGCGTTCGAGGGGCCCGGGCCTACCTCCAAAGAGCGGGAAAACTTCGCCACGGGTAAGTACCATTGCGGCTTACGCTGCACGTTATTCGAATTCATCCGAAGTATTGGTGGAGTGTTCGAGGCGAAACTATACCGGCACGCGGTGCTGTGCAGTTTTTGTTCTTTTTATGCTTGCGAAGCGCGCGTCCTTCGAACTACGTCTTTCCAAGCTCGTCCCACGCATAACGGTTCGCCCGCGGATGTCTGACAGCTTCGCATTTCGTTTTCGGTACTTTCATTTCATCGTCATCTGGTGGCTTTTGTGGTATCGTACAGCGCGAAGTAGTACGCAAATCATATACACATGTGTTGTGTCCCCTGCGGGGTAAAATTGTGGCCTGAACGGGAACTACGCGGTGGCGGTGCGGCGAACGCGGAGGTTAGCGTCCTCAAATTCAGAACGAACTCTCGCCGTGCAAGTCTTTGCTACCGGTCATTTACTGCTGCGCTGATATGGCTCGCGCGTTCGTGAAGTGGATAACGGAATGAAAATTTCGCGCGCGTTTTTAGGCAGGGAAGCTGAGGTCTGGTACTACGCGCTTTTATCAAGTAACAGCTGACAAGGGTATGCCGGCAGCACCGTAGAGTTTTTTTTTTTTTTTTGAGCGCGTGCCTTTGTCAGTGCTGCAATTTCTCTCGCGCTGTATAAAAGTTCCCATACTTTCGGGATGTGATAAAATGCTTTGTTTGGCGTTGGCCCGGTCCATTCCTCAAAATAAAATGAAGCACAATAGAACGGGGACGGAAAGATTTAAACGCAGGCGGTACAAGCGTTCACTGCCAAACGCGCATTCGGGAGATGATATTTGAATTTACTCTTTGTTGTAATCTATATCAATGCATCAATTATCTTCCGCTTCATTTTGACAAGCGGTCAAGCTTATATGACTGATCTTAATACAAGTATTGGTTGGCCGTGGATTCATTGTTCACTGTTAGTACACTCCGTATGCTACGTCTGTTCCGTGGTTACCGTGTTGACCGGGACCCGTCTGGGCACTTGCGCATTCGTTTTGGTAGGGGCGGTTAGTTCCGCGGCCGGCCCTCGCCATGCCCGCGCATTCGTCACGGTGGGGTGCGCCCTCCTCGCCGTGCCTGCGCGCGCAGGCGCAGTCGGGTCCCGGTCAGCACGGTAACCACGGAACAGACGGAGCGTACGGAGTGCTAAAACTCTATTGTCACAATCATTACCATTGTCGATAATGGATGTCCGCTGCTTTACATGAAGATTAGGGTGTTAAAAATTTTCATTTTTGAGCTTTCGTACAAATTTGTGGGAAGTGGCACTGAGCCTCTGTCCAACTCCATAAAAATGGGCTGCCTTGGTAAACTCTGATGTTCCAGTGGGCAGATGTTCTCATCCCTAGGCATTTTAAATTGCGGACAGGTTATTGAATATTGGACATAATTTATATGTATGTATTTCCATGCACAATGTGCCATCGTCAACATTCTTTGTATCGCTCTTTGTAAGCTTTCGATCTTAGCAAGCTGCTACTAGCGCATCTCGTACTTACTGCCAGCATTACGAAAGCTCTTGGCTAGCGCCACCTTTTACGCTAAGGCATTGTGCTGCTGAGCGCAGGGACGCGGTTTCGATTCCCGGCCGTGGCGGCTGCTTTTCTGATGGAGGCGAAAAGCAAAAGCGCCATGTGTTCGAGATTTTGGCGCACGTTAAAGATCCCCAGGTGGTCAAAATTAATCCAGAGCGCTCCATTATGGCGCACCTCATAACCTGTGTAGTTTTGGCGTGTCAAGCCCCATAATCAGTCAATCAGTGCCAATTTTTAAATTTGATCTGCAAGTGTGAAGCTGTCCGACGAAAATCCCGTCAACATCTTTAGGCGGAACGCTTACTGCAGCACTGAACAAAAAAATGGAACCCTGAGTTGCTTTTCGGTCAGTCTGTGGTGCATTCAGAACGGACAGTTAATAGAACGGGCCCAGCCCCTTGTATTGGGACATTTCACTTATGATCGCCTTTTTTTAACTGTTCTAGCTGCTATTCAAGAGGTGCATTGGACCGTGATGTTAAAAACCTTCCCCAGCGTTTGCCAGCTAAGGATATCGCCGGTGGGTACTTATGGCATGTTGAGTACATCTGGTCCTTTTTATCACTCTGCTAACTGCTTAATTTTGTCTAATGCCATGCTTTACTTTTAAGGCGTCCCATTAGCTCTGCGAATAATTTGTTTCTGTGCCCAGAGAGACCTTTTGTAGCACAAAAAACCTTTTATCATTGTGCTTGTTGCTGTTAGGTTATCTTCTTCTGTACTGTTTTACGTATCGAACTTCGCTGTGCCATTTTAAGTGCCATTTTAAGCCCCACTGTGCTTCTAAGCTGTCCATTGACCACGGATGACCACTGACACATCATTGCTGTCTTCTTTCCACTTTGCTTCAGAGATGCGTGCCAACTTTTCAAAAAGCAATATTTGTTTTTTTTTTCTTTATGGAGCAATAAATGCATCCAAAACAAAAAAAGACCTGCCATGTTTAAAGGAAAACAATCACATGACATGCGACTAAACGTTTAAGGCCAGTTTACTGCGCGAAGAATTGGAAGGGCAACCAGCTCTCCATTAAGCCTGTTTTAACAGCGAAGCTGTTTAAGCTTGAGCTTGGTCCGGTGGCGTTAGCAAAAAAATACCAAGAAAAAATTGTGCTGCCTGTAAAGGATGCACCACTGCACATAGGGTCTTATAACAGTGAAGTCGGCTTTCGTGCCTGCTTGAGTGTGATCACAAGGGGCATATGCAGATGTGCACCTCTTACTATATACCATTTTAAAAGTGATAATCCTTCTTTGGCTACTAAAATGAAAAAAAAAAAAATAGCGCAGCTTGCTGGTGCAAGGTTGGAGAAACAGACGAGCGGGGGTCGACCTAGCTTCTTTTCCCCTGGGGTCTGCTGTCAGTGTGCGGGACCAGCCGGAACGGCCTTGTAAAATGTGGCGAAACTTGGCCTCACCCCTCAACTCTTCGCCTAGCCTAGAAAGAACGCTGCAAAACTTAACAAAGCTTAGCAAAGCCTAGCAAAACTTAGCAAAACTGGAAGAAGTTAGGTTGACCACCAGCTCCGCTGTTTCTCCCGCCTTGCACCACTAGTGCAAGCCGCGCAAAATTTTTTTGTTTGTTTGTTTTTGGTTCACCAGCCTGTGTCGTTACTTCCTGTCGTATGGTCATGCAAAAGCTAAGTGTTTGTTTAGACTGTTGATTATGCAATTTTCACACCATTTTGCAGGAAGTGACATCGCTGCTGCCCAATGGCCTCCGCTACATTGAAGAGCGTTCCATTTGTGTGTGTCTGGACACAGAAAAAGCCCGTAGATGACATACAGCCCTTCCTGGAAGCCTGCATGCAGTTTTTTGATGCTCACAAAGGGTCGGCTGCAGCTACCTATGAACATCCACGCCAGGTGCTGGCTGGGGAATGTGAGGACACCCTCTGGCACCTGAAGTGCGAGCTGAACCTTGCCGATCCTCTCGAGTCGTGCCAAGTGGAATCTCTCAGCCGAGACATTGCTTGCCAATGGTGCACCGCAGGCATCGACAACTCTGCACTCTCGCGTTTCCTGCTGTGGTTGATGCCCGACCGCAGACTTGGGTTCCGTCAAGACTTCCTCACCATCCAACAGGACGTCAAGATTCACTCCATTTCGTTCGGCTTGTTTGTCGGCCTGAACCTGTTCGCCGAACGGCACACCATCATTGCCGATCCCACCTGCACCGCCTACAGGTACTGCATGGACTGCACGTTCAAGCACGACGAGAAGCAGCTGCAAGTCTTCCTGGCCCTCGACCACTGCGTGGTGAAGAGAGAGCTGTACCGCATCAACGTTGACTACGACAGCATCGTCCGCGTGGTCGTGCACGATCCCGTTGATGGCCCCACTGACGCATACCTTCACCTGAGCACGCTCCCGCTCTTCTACTCGGCCATCGACAGCGCCAACTTCTTCGCCCGCTTTCCAGAGGACCAGAGGCCCAAGACCCGAGACGAGATAGATTTCCAGCGCACGTTGGAGGTCGGCTGCACATGCTGCTCGTTCCTGGAGAGCCGTGACATCGGTGGCTGCTGGGTCCTGAAGCTTGGCTTCGCCGACAGCGAAGACGCGCACATCGCAATCAGCCGGCTGAGCCGAAAGTGCCCGACGGCCACAATTGTGTACGCGCCTGTGCGAACGAAGCTCCTCCAGGCCAGCGTCATCAAGGAGCTCAAAGAGCGGCTCTGCTCAAAGCTTGTGCCTCAGCTAGGGTTCCGCTGCAGCTACGCACTCACCGCCCTCCTCAAGAACAGTGACGATGCGTTAGTGCAGATGGGGCTGATGTCGAGCGAGGTGCAGGACATAGCCGAGAAGCACCTGGAGTCGTTGGCCAAGCGGAACGTGGGCGCTCTCGAACAGGCCATGTTCGCGGTCGGACGCGCATTGGACCGTCGCGGCGTGGTCACCTTCACCACCGCCCTGCCACTGGCGTTCCAGAAGGCGGTGCGGGAGACGTGCTTTTCCCGCGCCATCCCGCACAACTCGTGCCTGATCCGCCGAATCGTCGTTACGCCCTCGCACGTTTTCTACCGGCCACCCGTCGTCCACGGTGAAAGCAGGGTGCTGCGGAAGTTTGACGCCAGTTGCATGCTCCGGGCGAGCTTCCGCGACGACAACTTTGAGCGCCTGTCGGAGACGCTCCGGTTCCACCATAACCGGGAAGAGGTGCTGGATCAGGTGGTCGGACGCTTCCTGAGGGAGGGAGTCTGGATCGGGGACCGTCACTTCAGGCTCCTGGCGGGCTCCCAGGCGGAGATCGAGAACCACGAGATGTGGCTCTACGCAAACGTAAGAGCGCACAACATTGTTTTGCATGTGAAGAAAAAAAAGGATGTTGACTGCTTTTTAGTGGGATGTAGGACATGGACAATATATTTGGCTTAGGAGTTCTTATAAAAGATTGGTTGGTTGGTAAAAGTGGAGGGGCCGAGTACTCGAAGAAGGAAGGTGTAGTAGTGGGTGATGGCAGGGTGTCAAACCAGAATTTTTTCATGTTCGGTTCAGTGTCGGGTTTGGTTCGGGAGCATCATTCCGTTCCAGTTTGAACCGATTCGAACAGATTAAAACGGGTTTGGAGAAAAGAAAGCAGGAGTGTTTTTTGTTGTTTTCTTTTTTTAGTGATTCATTTTCGTTTTTCATCAGGTCAGTATAAAAACAAATTCATTGTGTAGCTTTTTTGGTAAATGATTACTTGGCATATAAAAAAATTGGGCCAATCGGTAGATCAACAGTTTGGGTTAGTTGGTTAAAAAAGATGGCAAGGACAAATAGATCTCACTATTTAAATGGTTGGGAAAAAAAACTGGGCTAGTTGGTACAATTAAATGCAGCAAACTAGATGTTAACGATAGTAACGCGCACGCCACCCTGAGGTTAGCCACACGCTCAGTATGGTGATGAATTGGGCCAGTTCGCATATTGGAAAATAATGCTATCCGGTACATCAATTTGGGCCAGTTGCTTAAAAAAAACTAAATCCGTTCCACTCAATGTGAAAGCTGTCGGAAGTGCAGAGCAGTGATTCGCCATAACGGGCTATATTGCCGTTACCCACTTACTGCTACCACCCCATGCAAATTTCCCGCCTTCGCAGTGCTCGCGCGCGCCCTGCCTGAAACTGCGCCAGCGGTAGTTCTGTTCTCTTTGTGCTTTTCTCCCCTCACATGCTGGTGTTGCACTGCCACATTTTGCGTAAGCGCGAGGATTAGATTGGATTGCATTGGATTGGATTTGGATTGCATGATAAGCAGCAGTAAGCACGATAATCAGCTAATCCTAGACAACCAGGAAAGCTAAAAATAACCAGCTGAATCTTAGCTCACGCTACGTATATCCTGGCATAGCCGAGCTAAGCCACTGCTAAGCGCCAGCGGTTCACGAGTTTCGAGCGCTTATGACTATCTAAACCACTTGGCTTTCGAAGCCTCTGGGTTACGCTGCGGCGAAGGGACTGTGACAGGCTACACCGTAGCGCCGTGGCGATATGCTTGGTTCTAGCATGCGAGCTAGGACGACAAGGCGAGCGCCTAAAGTGCTCTGCACTTAAAGAAAAGAGCAAGGACAAAGAGGAAACAAAGAGACCATGCGGAACTTGCAGCTGGTTTAGGTACATGCATACATGCACACACATACATACATACATGCAAACGTACATACATATGTGCATACATACGTATGTACATACATAGGTACATGTATACATATGTATGTACATACGTACACACACATACCTACATATGTACATACATACGTACTTAAATACATACATAGGTACACGTACACGTATACGTATGCACATATGTACATACATACGTATGTACATATGTACACACATGTACCTGCATACGTATGCACATGCGTACATACTTACAAACATACATATGTACATACATACATACAAACGTACATACACACACATACTATACCCACACACATGCATTTTATTCAGTCTTCGAGTCACACAGATACAAGTTCCAACCCGCGCAAGCAAACGCTGCAAAACAAATTCACGAGTTTACGCCACGACGTATGCGACTGTGTGCGAATTTCTGTGTCGACAGGACTCCAAGGGCAAAACGGTGGAATCGATCCGTTCATGGATGGGAGACCTTGACAGCAAGCCCAGCCTGGCCGGGAAGATGGCGTTGATGGGCCAGTGCTTGTCCACCAGCCAGCAGGCCACCATCGTGCCTCTTTTCAAGGAGACCACCAGCGATCCGGCCACCAGCATTGGGTTGAACAAGGACAAGGTCCTGGAAAATGTGGCCGACATTGAAGGTGGCACCCACCCCGATTCTGGCGAGCCGTTTGTCTTCTCCGAGGGCATCGGCATGATCTCCCCGTCCCTGATGCGAGAGGTACGTTCCCTTATAAGTCTGTGTGTGCGGTTCAGTGATTACTGCCTCAGTCGGATCTTGCAAATTGATAAAAGCACCTGGTAACTGGGGAGTCAAAAATGGTCCCTAAAGTTGAAAGGTTCTCAAAACAATTGCTCACGCAATGTTTGCCCCCCTGATGCGTGTGTAACTTTTCCATACAGCTGGCTGGTGGCAAGGGAAGCCACCTTTCCTTCCTTTTTTTTTTTGATACGCCATGGGTTAATTGAAGTTTATTTGGAAGAAGCCACTTAAATGTTTGATGCTTCACCTTGCTTGTATGGTTGCCGAATAACACGGCCACGAGCAAAAATGCACACAGCCACGGACATAGGGATGCAAGTCTTCATGAAATTTTGAGGGGCAAGGAAAAAACAGGTTTTTTTTTTTTTTCCAAGTTTTATTCAGAAAAATATGAAAAATTGAAAAAAGGCGATTCCGTACAGATCTATAAAAATTTGACATGTAAAAAACGGAATGGCGATGCAACCCACTAGCTCTTTGAGCGAAGTGTGCGTTAAAAGTGGTGTCAGGATTATCTTAACAAGGCAATCTTTCGAGTGAACCAAACGTTTGTTTTGTCTGCACGGCCCCTTTAAGGAGTGACTGTGCAAAGATAGTGCATCATGTAAATGTTGTTGAGGACATTTTGAATCGCCCTGTATGGCAGCAACACGCACTGTTGTCTTACAAGCTTTGCATCGCTCGTCGCAGGTCTGCGCAGACTTGGGCACGGTGCAGGTGCCGTCCGCCATTGAGATCTTCTACGCCGGCTTCAGGGGTGTGGTGTGTGTGAACGACACCCTCGAGGACGACAAGCTTGTCGTGCGGGAGAGCATGTACAAGTTTGACTGCTCCACATTGGAGAGCATCGAGGTCGTCAGAACGTCTGCACCAAGTGAGTACGGTACCTGAGAGGCTTGGTGTTGTCATCTTGTACAGTAAAAACTCGTTACAAGAGACACTCAAGGGATCCGGGAAACATGTCTCTTGTAACCCAAAAAATCCCGGGCTGTCTCTACTAATGTGAAACCTGGGGAGGGGCAAAGCATGCAGTGTGTAAGTGCATTCTTGGCGCCGTGGCATTTTTGCCAATGGAGATGAAATCATTGGGGTGTAGAGGTATACAGCTTTGCTGTGAAAGTCTCTTTTCTTTGAACAAACAAGTGTTGCGGTGTGTTTTTAGTACGCGTTACGAAGCGCTGTGTCCTGGTGTTTTATTTTTTTTTTAGTACGCGTTACCTTCTAGTGTGAGGCGTAAACGAGTTTCGTGGTGTTTTAGTACCGTGACTGACGACGATTACGACGATGATAACGACAGGAGACGCCAACAGCCCCCACCCCTAAGGGGCTTCACCCCTAAAGTGTGAAAAACGGGGAGGAGCTGGGCTCACTTTATTATACATCAGCATCAAGATGTGTTTAAACACATTGACAGGAAATCGTTCAGGATGGCTTAAATGAGTCGTTCATAGTGACTGCAGATTGTACTAGCTCCCTCCCCAACTTGTGGACGTAAAGTACTCCACATTGCTAGCCTTGCTGTTGCTCAGAATAGCTCCAGTGTTTGTCAGCCTCAACTTCCAACACTTCTACCCTGAAATGCCCTCGTCGTCCTTCACCTCTGGTTCATCCTCTAAGGCATGTGTTCCATTTACTTGTGTGAGAATCGTATCTGTGAGCTCGCCGAAGCACACGAAGGCCTCATGTGCATGCACAAACTCCTCAAGAGATTCTGGAACCTCTGCTGTCTCTTGTATGGAGGCCAAAGCTTCACTTTCAAAGCAGTTTTCGCACCGTATGGTTCGTATAAAAAAAACTTGAGTCTTGCGACCATTGCTACGGTAGTCTCATAGCAATGGTCGCGGAAGACAAACTGCTTGAGACTACCGTATTTTCGTGCGTATAACCCGCCCCTGCTTATAATAATCTGCACCCCCACTTTCAGCCCATTGGAAAAGAAAAAAGAAAATGATCCCGTATTGCCTGCACATTTGACACAGGAAGGGCAGCACCAAAGCTACTGCTCAAGCAACACGTCACGTACTACGTAGACAGAAAAGGCGCAAAATTCAGTTGTTAGAGTGCGCTCGTCCTTGTTTTTTCATCCTTGTCCTTGTATGTTTTGTGCAATCGCTGCCATGGGAGGCTTATTCTTACTGCGTAGGAGCTTTACGGCACAACGCGCATTGCCGTGAAGCTGCACTAAAGGAAGAACAGCCCGCGTATTATTAGCACCCCTACTTTGCCGCTGAAATTTTTGCATTTTTGGTGTGGGTTATACGCGCGAAAATACGGTAAGCGGTGTGTGGTGCGCTGCAGCGCTGTTGTTCCTGAACCGGCCGCTGATCACTGTCTTGGAGCAGCTGGGCGTTCCTGGCCGTGTGTTCTTGCGGCTTCAGCAGAGGATGGTGCTGGAGTTGTGCGACGCGTTTGTCGACGACCTCGCTGCCCTGCGCGTCCTCTGCATCCACAGCAGCACCAGCCTGCCGTTCTCCCAGCTGCACATGCACGGGCTGCCCCTGAGCCAGGAGCCCTTCACCCGCTCCCTGCTGCTGGCCGTTTACAACAGCTTGATCGGCAAGTCTCCTTTGGCCGGTTCACGCTTGTGCAACTTTTCGCTTGTTTGACCCTTAGTTGACGTTTAGGGGGACTGAAGAGAGTTACGATGCGGTCCAGTTGAGGCAAGGCGCTCAAGGGGGGTTGCATTCTCAAAAGAAAAAGGGAAAAATCCGAAAAATTTGTTGCAGTAAGAGAACAATTTGTCCTTGTCCAGGATTCGAACCATGAACCACCTTTTCCTATCTAGGGCAGCCGATCTACCTTATGGTAACCTGGAGGCTAGAGGGACATGCGCTTTTTTAGAAACGATTTTTTTTTTGAACAAAAAAAAACAGTAATTTCTGTTCCCTTCTCATATCCAGACAGAGATTCAAGTACAGAAGCAAACACACCCTGATTAAGAGGAGGAGGGGGAGGAGGCTTTATTTGAGCAAGGACAGGTAACTGAATCCTACCACGTTGCACAGACGCCTTGCAACATTACAAACCCTCATGACAACACCCTGTGCATTATCCTGCAGAACAAATAATTCTTACAGGCCTTAGCCTATGCGAACATTCGGACAACGTACTTGCCACTTTTAGGGAAAAATCTTCTGCGAATAAACTTGTGCCAATAAAACTGCCTTTAGGAAGTCTTATTTGCAGCTGCTTATATTATTGCTCTATGCAATTTTCCCCCTTACTTCCTGTAGTATCAGTTCTTGATGTTTTTTTTTTTTTTTTTTGGTTAGCGAAGTTTTTTAGCCTGACCTAATGCCTAAACTTCCACTACATAATGAAAGTTTGAAACTCTGCTTACCAGTTACTATTCCGTACTGCTTCTGTGTATGCAATCAAGAGTTTGAAGAAACATGAAGTTAAGAAAAGAAAAGACAACATTTCAGAAGCCAGACAGCACTCTTGCTCGTGGAAAGTCAGATGCTATGAATGGTTATGTGTTGTTGGAAAACACCTTAATTACTTGACTGCATTAATTATGGAGAACCTATTCCCCTGCTGTCTTTTACAGTTGCAAAGAGTCGTTCTAGTTACTGCTGCCTTTATAGATGTCCTACTGCACCATTTCGGTGCTGTTTTGGCCCCTAGCTGAAATTGCCCACAAATGTTCTATGAAACTGAAGGCAAACATTGTAATAGTGCATATTAAAATTTTCAAATTTTGGATGTTTTTTATGCCAAAGCTATGCCAGTGAAATGAGGCGTGCTAGAGTAGAAGGCTCCTGATTAGCTTAGACCACCTGGGTATCTTTAATGTTTTCCAAAATCTCAGAACATGGCATTTTCTTTTAGATGCAGAGCATCTTATAGCGGGGGCCTGTCTTGCGTCGACGGCCGTGCGGCGTCCGTCCGCGCTGCTCCTCCGACAGCTGCTCGATAACACGCGCTCACACCCTCCTCTCCCCTGCCCCTCTCCACGCCATCTGTGCGCTGGTGCGCGCTCCTCCTCCCCTCCGAAGCTCCGCCCACGCCAGCTGTGATAAGCGCGCATGCGCGCGCCCTCTCTCATCCTCCTCTCCACTCCAGCTGCTAGCGTGCGCTCGCACCTCCTCTCCCCTCCTCCTCTTCGCGCCGTCTTCGGGTTTGCGCGCTTCTCCCTCCGGGTGCGCGCTCTCTTAGTCGCTCTCTTAGGCGCACTCTTAGTCTCATACATTCAAAGTACTCAAGCAATGTGTGATGATGATGGTAACCATTCACAATTAATACGGATAACAACGTAACAACACCCAACAACGTAATACCGTAATTAACAACGCAATTAACGCCGGTATAGCAACAAAGATGCTCTGCATCCTCACGATCCCCCTCGGGGAGGTGCGGGTAATTTTTTCTGCCTTCATCAGAAGTGAAAATTTGTTTGGTTATGGCAGGAGTGGGAAGGAGTTAGAAAATGGCAATTCTAAAATGGGCAGTTACTAGTGCAAGGTAACAACGGAAACAATTTGGCTCATCCGCATAACAGAGGACGCAGAATGAACAGGAAAGAAAAGACAATATACGTTTGTTTGCATATTAATAAGCAAAGGATGCGTTATTCAACTATGTTTACGTTATATAGTTGAACCTCGTCGATACATTTAAAAAGAAAACGCGAGGGGGAAGCGTACAATCTGAGAAAACGTACTATCTTGTAAGAAACTTCGTACGGGGAATTTTTAGTGTTCTAGTGTTCACAATGGAGAGCGTAGTAACTGGGAAATCGTATGAACTGAGAACGTATCAACGGGCCTTACTGTATGTACATTTATGCACAACAAAAACTAAGATACCTCAGGCACATGCACGGGCTCCCCAAATAACACAGATTAGAAAAACGCATTAAAAACACGTTATCAAGGTCAATAAGGTAGGCATGTTAGTCCTTTTCAAGTGCCACCAAAATTTTGTTCAATGGGAGTGGATGCATGTGGCCCGGCAGAGAATTCCATAGTTTCGGAATTTGTCTCAACATTGGATAACTGAAAGAGCCACTTGCTTTTCCTTCCAGCCGGCTTGCAAGAAGAGAGCCGGGTGGCCGTTCCCCCAAACGGCGGCCGGAGCATGATGGGTGTTCTTGACGAGACGGGCACACTCGAGTGCGGCCAGGTGTTCGTTCAGTACACGCAGCTGGGCGTCAGCCACAACTGGGTTGCCTGGGGGGGCGGCGAAGACAACGCACTCGTTACTGAGGTTCTCACAGGTATGCATACGTCCTTGTTAAATTAAGGATGTCAAAAAGAGGGTTGTGATCATTGTGCAGTCACTTTGTGCAGTTGAACTTGACTATATCGAACCTGTTTACATTGAATTATCCTGTATATCGAACTATTTCTGTAAACGGTATGCTTACAATAGGGCAATACCGTATTTACACGATTGTAGGTCGACTTCTATTTTTTTTTTTTCAAATTTGATTACCCAGTGTTGGGGGGTCGACTTACAATCGAAAGCAAACCGTGTACCACTAGTAACGGCAAGGGAAATGAGAAATCAGCTGTGCTGCAAGGAGGGGAGAGCCTTGCACCCTCGTTGCCATGGTTACGGTCAAAGCGTAGCGTATTAATTTACTGTTGCATACATTCTGGCGTCAACAAAGGTGATTCCAACTTTGAAAGTTGGCGTTCGCGATCTGTGCCCCTTGTGCGACTAACCTCCCACCATTGCGTCCGGAAGTGTACTGAATGTGATATGATTGTGGCTACGTTAGCGCCGTGCATTGAATCAAGGAATTCGCCAATACTTATTTTGTTTATTAGGGACGAACAAAACGCTTCTTGAATGCGAATAACGCACTCACAAATAAAAGGAAATCGTGAGTGGCCACTTCTGTCAGCCGCCATGTTTGTTTTGATATGGCGCGGCAGTGGCCACTGCCGGTAGCTTCGATTGTTGTGATCTCGCAACGAATGTGTTCTCAAGATTGGAAGTAAAATTTCCCGCTCAACCCACAGCGCATGGTTATTCAGCGTGCTTACACAGAAGCTTCTCTTTTTTAACATCTACTGCGCGCACCACGAGCGTACGGCTCTTGGGGGAGCATCGATCATTGATGGAAGAGCCGCCATTAGTTGACGGAAGAGCTTCTCTCTCGGCACTCATTTACAGCAGCGTTCAAACGAGCTGCTTTCTGCGCTCGCTTTTTTTTTTTTTTTTTTTCTTGAGAGATGCAATTTTAGGGGGTCGATCTGCATTCGAGTCGACTTACAATCGTGTAAATACGGTATATAGGAAAACTTTTTTTTATCTTACCCCAAGAAGCAGCTAGAAGTGTAGAGTAAGGGTGTCGCAGCCTTCGAAATGCTACACGATCAGCGATGTTTGATTGTTGGTTTTTGAAATGCGGGCTGTGGTTGTTGCGTGGTGCTGATATAGACGTGAGCCGCACATATTCAGTGGGGCTAAAAAGTCGGAAGCAGCAAGGGGGGGGGGGGGGGCTCTTCTTTTTATAAAGCACTCAAGGCAGTTCTATTGAGCGGTTGCAACTTCTGATCCAACACAGGGACTGTCCTGGTGACCAAGCACGCCTGCTATCACCCTGGAGATGCCCGCAAGTTTCAGGCGGTCGACGTGCCTGCCTTGCGCCACATCAAAGACTGCATCGTGTTTCCCTCCAAGGGGCCCCGACCGCACCCAGTCGAAATCGGTGGTACGTGTTTTCCCATTTCAAGTTTGATAAGACAGAGCTTTCGACAGCTAGGCATCCGAAGGTAAGCCGATCAACTGCCAGTAGTTTTATATACGACTACTACGCATGTTTCTCTACCTCGCATGTGGTCCGGTATAACATGAGACACCGCTCCTGTTTGTGCCAAAGGACATCATCTTTGCTAGGACACCAAATGGTGCTTCTTTCCAGCATTGCTCTGATGTTATGAGGGATGCGAAGGATTCTCTCATCTTACTTTCTTACTTTTCAGCTTTTAGCGGTTGCTGGAAAGACTTTTTTTTCTTTTCGCCATATTATTGCAGGGGACCCGTAGTGTTGGAAAGCTTGGATTTCCTGTAAACTCTACGTTTTTTTTTTTTTGGGGGGGGGGGGGGGGGGGGGGATTTGTGTGTCCGTTGATTCTGAAGTGGTGGCTGATGTAATTTAAAGAGTTTACCATCCTTTCCTGAAGAAAGTTGAAAGAAGTACGAAAGCTTTCACACATCAAAGCTGCGCCAGAAGGTTGTCGAAACCTCTACTAAAAGTGCGTCGAAACTTCGCCGAAAGGGCGTCCAATCGATCATCAAACCTTCAAAGACCCGAATTCCAATGAAGAATCTGTGACGATTTTTCACGCACTAAGAAAATGCAATATACGAAGGATCTAAATGTATACCAATACGAGTTTTATGGGATCATGATCGATGTGCATATTGTCTTATATAGAAGTGTTCCTTTTTCATGATTTTTGAGTTACCGTTTTGACACAATGAAAAACCGGTTTCATGCACGCGCCGTGTGTCCAGAGATGTTATCAGAGCTTTTCACTCGACCAACCGGTCTATGGAGAAATGCATTAGTTTTTTTTTACAGAACGTCAACTGTCCTACTAGCTTTAAAAGAATGTGATAATGAAGAACAACCAAATGACTCACTTGCTGCCCGAGCGCTACCGCTCGCGTTGACCATAGTGAAACGCCTTTCAGTTTTTTTATTGGCTTGCATGCAGTATTTCAATCTAATATTTGTCTTTTGCAAAAGTGTGGTTTGCACTTGTTGACTTGTGTGCCACAGTGTCGTCTTCTGCAGATGTACACCTTTCCAAGTCCCATTGCTTTGTCGTCTAATTAGACTACTTCCTAATCTAGTAATTACACAATGCGTAATGGTTGTGGTAACCAAAGAGCTTTTGGGAGGGAGCCTTTGGTTTCGCATTAAAAAGGTTCGGTTTGCCCACAAACATGTCAAGTCTCAATTTGCCTTTGTGAGCATTACTGTGCCGTTTGACTGGGCAAAAAGTTATTTTTCCCTTTTAGGGGTGAAGCTGTTGGCGTTTCCTCCTGTCGTTGTCTCCTGTTGTCACGATACTGAAACACCGGAACACTCAATTTCCGACGCCTCGCGTTAGAACGTAACGCGTACTAAAAGAACACACCAAGACACTCGCTTTCCAATGCCTCGCGCTAGAACGCTTCGTGCTTCAAAGACATGAGACTTTTACAGCCAAGCTCTATACCTCCACCCCCCCAACGGTTTCATCTCCGGGGGCAAAAACGCCAAGGTGCCAAGGCCTGAGGTGCCGAACGCTCAGCATCGAAGCCACATTATAAATGATAAGGTGCCTGTGAACAATGGGACCCCCACCCCTTCCATGTGTTCCTGATAAAGATTATGTTTGCCGATTATCTTTGTACGCTAGGCAGGATCTCGTGACACTAGCCGAGCGCAAGCGACAAGCCCGCCGAGACGACAAGAAATGTTCATTCCTTCTCGAAATTGGTTTCAAACGCCAGGTTTTCTCCTGTAAAGCATACTTCCTAGCATGTGGCGGCGTGTGACACGAAGAGAACTTACGGCCAGTCTGCCTCTCATTTAATTGCTTAAATCCGGTTCAACGCAAGAGAGGGCGCCACCGCCTCAGCATGATTGCTGAGTGTGTGATTGCTCCTCCGCCGGCGCTTCTCTGGCGCCAAATCAGCGTGCGCCATGTGGCAAGAGAGAGACTTACAATCTTTGAATGCAGTTATACACTGCATGCTTCGCCCCTCCATAGGTTTCACGTTAGTGAAGATAACCCAGGACTTCTTTTTTTTTTTTTTTTTTTTTTTTTTTTTTTTTTCCTCTCTCTAACCTTTTTAACATGTCCTGAGCAGCACTGCCACACAAAAGCGCCCTGTGGAATAAGCTCAGTCTTGGAGTGGGAACTTGGTGCTGGAGTGGAAGTTTTTCGAGCGTCTTTTGTTTTTCCAATTGTTTTTCCGCACACGCCAGGTTCAGGTCTTGGCGGGGACGAGTACGTTGTGATCTGGGAGAAGGAGCTGCTCTTTCCGGGAGACAACAGAGAGCCCAGGGAGCCACGCAAGACGCCAAGGATGGTGCCCTCAACTGGGGACCTGGTTTGTGTCCTCCAGTTGAAAATTATTCTTTCTGTTGCACTCATGTTACACTCGCGTTGCACTCTCTGTTGCTGAGCGGACAGCGTGCTTCAGCTGACATATCAGTGTGGCTATAGTTGGACAAATTAGGATCAGTAGACTTTTAAGTAAAAAATCTGAGGGTTTCAGCAGGAATGTGCAGGTAAAGGGTAAAATTAAGCCTTCCGGTTTTTGTAGAACTTGGGATCATCAACACAATTTTTTTTTAGGGGCAAAACCTCTTAGGGGATGGGGTTGTTGGTGTCTCCTGTCGTCGGGAAACACTGGGAAACTTGCTTACGCCTCGCGCTAGAATGTAACACGTACTAAAAAGGCACTGGGACACTTGTGTACACCTCGCGATAGAGAGCTCCACACTTCAAAGACACGAGACTCACAGCAAAGCTGTATATACCTCTACCTCCCAACGGTTTCATATCCGTGGGCAAAAACGCCAAGGCGCCAAGAATACACTTATGCACTGCACGCTTCGCTCTTCCTCAGGTTTCACATGAGTGGAAATAACCCGGGATTTTTTTTTTTCTGTGTGCCCAAGAGTTTTGTATGGATTTGCTTTGGCATAATCCAAAAGCAGATTAAGAGATCCTCATTATTGGCAGTATCCCACATGAAAAACTCTTAACGTACGGCCAGCCAGCGTTTCTGCTCAGATTATTTGTGCATTGGTGGCTTGAATGTTCAGAGACAGCCCAAGTGGAGGATAGATGGTGCACTCTCTCCCTGCCTTTCCACTCCTCATTCATTAGTCTTTGCTCGGCGCAAGTATGGGTAGCCTCGTAGCCGTTGTCTGGCCAGAGGAAGGCGGAAAGTTTTGGGAAATGTGGGAACTGTTCGGAGACGGCGTCAAGCAGCTTGGTGTTGTAAAGCTGAATCGAGAATGAGACAAAAATGATGGAGAAAAAAATGTGCAGAAATTCAGAGAATTGGCTACTAATGCGCAAGCATTATTATGCTATTTATCTTCGCTGGGAGTCTCTTATAGCCATGTTTGGTTGTATATGGTGGGTTATTTTATTTTCATTGTTTTGATTTGTTTCTTTTTGCAAATGATGTACGTTTGTACTGTTATAGGGAATAAATGCCTTAACTTCACCAGCTACAGTAGAACCTCGTTGACACGTTCTCGGTTCATCCTATTTCCCAGTTATTACGCTCTCAATTGCGAGCAATAAAATGCTTCATGCTGTTACAATGTTTTCTTCCCGGTTATCACATTCCTGGATAACACAATTTCCTGCCAAGTTCGTTCAAAATTTGAAGAAATTTATCAAGCTACGGCGGGGTGATACGTTTTACGGTGAACAAAAAACATGCGGAAGTGTGGGCAGACCGGGTATCGATGTGCGCAGTGCAATAAGCAGGCGCTGAGCGTCAAGTCGGGCCACCTGTGACACCATGGTGGCTTTCACGCAGTGCTGTCCTTGCTGGAATCACTCGGTAACGCGGCTTCCTTAAGCCAACGTCGCTTGTATCATGACGTTCCAATGTGTGAAACGCTAACCTTGGAAGAAATCGCGGCGGAATGACGCCATGAAGTAGCGCCGGCGCTGGACAAAGCCTCCGAGAAAGATGGTGGCGGCGACGGGGAGGAAAAGGTGACGTCTCCCGCGGCCACATTAGGCCGTAGTCGGCTTGGAAGCGGTGCGGAGTTACTTTCGCGCAAAGGACAATCCCAATGCGGACAAAATTCTGCAATGTTTAGAAAAGGACCTCTTGCTCTCAGAGGGCTGCAACATGCGCCAGCAGACGTTGACAGACAAGAACAAGTGAAAAACACAATTAAATGTTCATGCTTGTTTCTCGATTGCTTTTTCTTTTTTTTTTTTTTTACTGCAGTGGGTGATACGTTTTCCCGCATAGTGCACTTCTGCCTCACCTTTTTCTTTTTTTAACGTATCAATGAGGTTCTACAGTATGTATTCTTGTGCAGATAAGTTTCTTGTCCAAGGTTTTTGTGCAAGGCATACTGCATGATGGTTGGTGCTTTTTCACTTTTTTATTCACGTTTCAGATTTTTCTTTTTTTGTCTTCATAGCGCGAGGGTAGTGTTGAAAATGAATACTTTTGTTTTGATGTCTTCATTTTTTTTTTTTTTTTTTTTGTAAATTTGGCTTCAGCCAGGTTTCTCCATCGGCATTATTGTAATGGTTATACCGGGTGCGCGAGTATTTGAGAACGCTCCTCCTTATCGCCATACACACCAGCAGACTCATCGTATATGTCTAAATGTGCGGCTTCTTGTTCGTCTACCCCCTATCATTCGTAGTGCGCAGTTTGTTTAAAAATGGAAGTGTACAAGCTGAAGCAGGAAATGAAACGTTATGCACTCCTTGTTGCCTTGGCCGCGCACCACAGCAGCTTGGAAGTTGCCACCTTTCTGAAAGTAGCGAAGTCTTTCATTTAAAAAGCGTGGACCGAGCTGATGTGTTGTGGCGGTGACGTGGCATCTATGCCGAGAACGAAAAAGCACAGTCAGCGGTCAGACACCGTCAGAATCCCTTAACTTAATTTCTCCGGCGGTGGTGTTATCTGTTGTCCGCAATGAGGGTGTTGTCATGCCGCCACACATTTTTGCAGGACTCCGCGTTAATGCTGCCGGTTACATGGATGTGCTTGCCCCCGTTGTAAAGCCATGAAAAGAAAGTGCTTCTAAAAGACGACCATTGGCCTTTCATCAACATTCAGCTCCTGTCCACACCGCCTGTGTCATCTAATAGTGGCATGGCTGACAACTTCTGCGACCCTGTCACTGCCAACTTGTGGCCTCCTAGTTCCCCAGATTTAAATCCGCTCGGCTACTACATCTGGGGCGTCGTTGAGAGAGAGGCCAACAAAGGGCCGCACAATACAAAAGACTCGCTGAAGTCCGCCCTTTCTCACTCAATGGCCAACATCTCTAAGGAGCACCTGATCTGTGCATGCAGCCGTTTGCGAAGCCGAATCGAATAGCTTATTGCTGCCTCTGGCGAATTCATTGAGTAGTCATGGAAATAAACCATATGAGAAGTACCTCGCAAACTTTAGTGAAAATATGTCTAATTTTGCTGGAGATATTCTGTTGCCAACGTTTTGTTCTGAAATATTTCACGCACCCGGTATTTGTTAAATCCTTCTGCAAAAGCAAAGTGTTGTGCCACCCACCGTCCGGTTTCTGTCCAGTTTCGTGAGCAGCACCGGCAGATAGGAGCAGTTGTAAGTGTGTGAGAGAGGTCTTTAACCTACAGTAGATGTAATAAGTTTCTTAATAGTAATGGTTAAAACAGCCGGGGACCAACAGGTTGGATTAACTCGGCTTCTGTCAGTTACCCCCCTCCCTCTCTCCCTCTCTTTCTTCAGGACTACAGCATTTCTGATTTCGTCTGTCCGTCTGCTGAGCAGGTTGTGCGCTTTAATTTTCTGATGCCCCGCACCCTAAGTTGGTTTTCGCTTTTTTTTTTCTTCTCTCTCCAGAATGAAGACATCATCCAGTTTCTGTGCTGGTACATCCTGAACGACAGCACAAGCATCATGTCCGATGCTTACCTGGTTTTCGCCGACGCTTTCCAAGGTGGCATCTTCTCGCACCGTTGCCTCTCCCTCGCTGAAAAGATCTCCACCAACCTCGAGTCGGCCAAGACTGGAGTCTGTGCCGAGCTCGCGAGGCGCGAACGACCAAAGGAGTACCCGGACTTCTTGCGCGCCAAGTACAAGCTCAAGCCGTCCTACCAGTCTGTGAAAGCTCTCGGTGACCTGCACCGCTCCAACAGGCCCCTCTCCAGCCACAAAGCCGCGCTGGCATTCAAGACTGAAGACTTTCACTACAAGCTGTTTGAGTACACCGGCTGGGTGAAGCATGTGGAGATGGCGAGGGAGGCAATGTCCGTCTACGCCTACAACGTCTCGCAGATCTTGAATCAGCACAGCATCGAGAGTGAGGTGGAATTGATCACGGGGGCCATCACCAGCAGCTCGTGCTACGAGGACGGCCGAAACGATGGTAGAACCCTCGCCGTTGCTCAGTACCAAACCCTCGTCGAACTCATGCAGGCCCGGTTCGTCGCAAACGTTGACGCTGCAGCTCCCGTGCAAGGTGGCCAGACTGGAAGGGTCTCGCTGGAGATGGCATCAGCGTGGTACATGGCTGCCTACACGGGCACACTGAAGGGGGAGAAGAACGTCTTGGGCTTTCCGTGGTGCATCGCGGATAACCTGTTGCTGCTGCTGCGGGAACACAGAGATGGATTTCCAGTCTCCCGGCTGTCGTCGCCGCGAAATTTGCTGGCCGTGAAGATCAACAACAGTCACAGGACTACAGGCCCGGTGGAGGACGAGGCCTTTGACATGCTGTGCACCTGGGCTGGGCAGTACAGCCTCTTGCGAGACCCTTCGAAGAGGTCGCCGCAGATCTGCACGTCGTGTTTCAAGTCTGTGTTCTCGGAGTTTGTGTCCAGCAAGCGAGCCGACAAGGAGTTGAACAGGAGAGGGGCAAGGGAAGACCCCTGCGGGGCCATCACCGTGGGCGAGTACGTGTGCGACTTTCTTCGCCAGCTCGCCACAGCACCGGTGCGCCTCCCGGCTTGCGTCAACTGCGGCTCGCAGGAGCGCACCCCGATTTTGCCAACCCTGGCTGCGCTTCATCGCTACGCCCGCCTTGTCATGTCTCAAGACATGAGCTGCTTTGGTCTTCCGCGTGACCCCAGCGTTTGTGACGGCGTGGAAGAGCTGTTCGAGTCGGAGCCTGTACGCATCAATGTGAGTGGTGTTGACGTACGTTTGCTCAAATTTGCGGGCATGCGTTTTTTAGCGAGTCATTCGCGTACTGATGTGACGTGGTCAGCGTAAAACTAGTCAGTCTCCTGTCAGAGCTTGCGAGTACGATTGCCCAGCCTACACAAGAAGGAAGGCTAAGACAGTACAGGAGAAGCAGGGAGGTTAACCAGAGAAGAGTCTGGTTGGCTATGGGAAGTGGGAAAGAAGGGATTTAAAGAGAAGGAAAAGGTTTATAAAAAGATGAGGAGTGGAGCCTGAGAAGCGAGAAAAGAACGAGTAAAGATAACTGCAAGAAGAAAATCATAATCGATAATAGTGCCTAAAACGAAACAGGTAAGATGGCCAAATGGGCAAATGAAAGACGGGATGCAGTGTCCCAGGGGTGTAACCAGGGGGGTGTACCAGTGTCAAAACACCCTCCCAAAATTTTCTGAGCAGTGCATTCCCTCCTGCACGTTTTGGTTGAACTTGGAATGCTGCCACGAGGGGGCGCTGCGAGTGCCTTTTGAATTTGAGGCCAAAACATTTTTTCCAAGGCATATTTTTTTATTTGCTATTGTAAAAATCAAGAAACCCTGTACGTTTAATTAATACTAGTTAGGAAATGTTTTGCCCATATAAACATTTCGTTAAACAATTTCTGTAACTTTTGACCAGCCGGCTGAATCAAGGGACAAAAAATTTCCGCAGTTAAGTAGCCCAAGAAACACTGGTGTTTTTAAATGAAACAAATGATGTTTGCACGTGGTCTCTCTCTCTCTCATCATGTTGGCATCGTATGACGTATCATGTTGAGCCAGATTGCCTATTTATTAGAGCTGATTTATACCTCTACGGTTACAACGAATATTGGATCTAGTGAACTAATTAACTCCCCCGATACTACTTTGTTATAACGAGGTTCGACTGTAATAAAGAGAGCCCCGACAAGCAAACTCGACTAGGAAGTTCAAAGGTCACGACCTCCGTGTGATGCTGGATTTATTGTTGAACCCAAGTTTGCTTGTTCCTTCTTGCAGGTCACCGATCGCGCCTTTCTGGATTTGGTTATGGAGCGACCGGAGTTTGTGCGAGATTTGCTTTGCCAGTGGTCCGGAGTCAAGGAAGTGAGCATCCGGTGGCGTAGCTACCGCTCGTCGAAGTACTACTACGTCGTCGTTTCGGCCGTCGGGCGTCCATGGGAGCTGTGCTTTTTTGACAAGCTGGTAGTGGAACCCTGGTTGCAGAACGCCATTGTCAGTCGGAAGCCTGCCTAGTTCGGCGGCGTGCACCGTGACGAGGGCGCGCTTACAGTTGATTGAACAGGGCGTAGTTCGATCGTTAAAATGTTTGATTTTGATAAAATGCGTTCCTGATTCGTTGATGTATGATGACGCTATTAAAGGCTTTTGCTCGGTGAGAATCCGTGGCCTTTTGAGTCGCGTTTTGTTCAAGTTTGTGAACGATGATTTTTCTGATTATGATTTGTGGTGGTATAGTCGTGTAGTGTGGGAAGTAGGAGGTTGCTGTTCAGTTAAGGGTCTTAAAACAACTTCAAGTAAACTTTGTGAAACTTGTCAGTCTTGCTGCTTTTTTCCCCACAAATTTCAAATATGCCATTATTTTTTTCCAGTTGGTCAATTACAGTCAAACCCGGCTATAACGAACCCGGATAGAGCGAATTATGCTATATATCGAACAAAAATAATTCAGTTACGGAAATACATGGGAAACATATTCCTTATAACGAAGTTCACATCCGATATATCGAACTCTGCGCGCCTAGAATGGCCGCCGAAATGCATGGTCTCGGAGCGGCGATTGAGATGTGGATTGGCCGCGACCACGGAGCAAGAGTTGCGACTTAGACATTGTGCCTCGCACGGAGCGACATGACGCCCGAAATTTTCCGTAACTGTTTCCGACGCACGGGACTCACGACGGAACCCGCGCAGTCAGCGAGTCCAGACGAAGACAGCAGCATCGGTGAACTGTGGGAAGAGCTCCCCCACATTCCCGATGATATCGCGAGTGAAAGCCGTCCGACGCTTATAATGAAGCGCTTTCGGCAGTCGATGTGCTCCGCCAATGCTTCTTAGATTTTGGAGGACGCGGACTCAAACTGGTGCAAATAATGTTTCGTGTAGAGTTACGACTATGCTAGTTGTAGCCGCCAAAATGAAAGTGAAAACAAAAATCAGCACGTTTTTCTTTGCAAAGTAGGCAGTTCAGGCGGAAAGTAGCTTTAATACTTGCAATAAATGGATTATTTTGGGTATGGTAACGGCTACTCTACTGTGTTCGTTTTTGCATGCGGGGATGGTGGAGTTGAGGATCGGGAGGGGGGCTCCCGCGGATTGCGAACTTGTAACGATAAGTTCGTTATAGGCGGGTTCGGCTATATTGAACTATTGGATATATCGAACTAATCACGGTGCATATTGCAATTCGCTATAAACGGGTTTGACTGTATTTCCCAAGATAATTAGAGATAATTAGCCATTTTCGGTCGAACAAAAGACAAAACAGTGTTGGTCATAGTGACTGCAATAATTGAAGCAGTTTTTTGATGCATCACTTGGAAGGAATTTTACAGCTCATTAACCTTCACAAAATCCTCCCTGTTTTGTGGTCACAACAGCTGAAGAGACAGCTACAGCCATAGTAGCAGCTACATGAATAGAATACCTGACAGTCGCCACCCTTCAAGGCCGCATATCCTGACACATACCTTTTATATCAAGACTCCGGCTCCCAGGAATTCAGTCTGAACACCTCGACATGTCCTTGGAGGGGAGCGAGGCAGGTCGCGCCACCGCCTGAACGCTCATACCCCTGCATTCCCTGAAGAGGTCATCGATGCAGACTAGGTGCTACTACGGCCCCTTGATTTGAAGCAGTAGGTGCCTGTTGCTACGATAATCGTGGAGGGACGGTGGTTCTAACCTATCCCCCCGTTCCACAGTGACATCCTACACCATTACCGCTGTCTCTCGTACTGTGTTACCCCTCCACACGTCTCGCCAATGAAGAGACCACTTTACACCGCATACAAATACTGGTTCCCCGCGGAACACGCCTCTGCCTCATGTTCCCGACTCACTCAACATGCTCCTACTGCCCCACACCACCCACCTTGTACATCATGGCGTGAGAATGCACAAACGCCTTTTTCTTCCCCTCGAACCCTACCCCCACAATCGAGCTCGGCTCCCATTTAGAGGACCAAAATACTGGTCTCGAACTCAAAACAGCGGCCTGGTCCTAGAGGTAGAGTGAACACTACTAGAGGCACCTGGACTAAGGTACAGGAGAAACAGCTCCTACCAGTACTTCGTTTGTCCAATAAAATTTGTTCCTCCACCCGCTAGTCCCTCTAACAGAAAAATGAAGTCAGCTGCGAGGTACAATTTAGGCAGCCGTCGTGCTAGTAGTTTCACCGCAAGCAGCTGCTGAAGTAGAAAATAACTTTAGAGGGGGGATTCAGCTGCCTGGCTGTTCGCTAGCTGCGCTGCTCTTGCGATATGATTTCAACGCGGAAGCAGGCGAAAGCGGTAAAACATGGAGGAAAGAATACTTTTTTTTTTTCCTCCATGCGGTAAAAGTAGCAAACGCGCGTCATCGAAGTTACCGCCATTCCCATGCTTGACAAGTAGCGACGTAGGATGGGACACAAAAAATACTCGTAACAAGCTGGCCCAACTTTCCAATAGTACAGTACGGCGAGGTTAGAAAATATGAAGGCAACAACATTTTTTTTTCAAGAGATCATACCGAAAGTATATACACCATTTTCCTTGCTAGAGATGGGCGCCGCCATTTGCTTTTTCTGACCAGACGCTAGCGCCGTCTATGAAGCGACCGCCGAAACTTTCGCGCTGGGCTGTTAAGTGCTCCGTTCTTTCCGTGCGTCTGCTCGGTACCCGTGCATTACCAAGTGAACCGTAGTGGTTTGGCGTAGTGCTTGTGTGTGTGTGTTCTGTTTTGTTTTCGTCATATGCGGGCGGATTTTAGGTCCTAATTTGCTGCCAGAGCGGGAATTCCGACCCCGGCTGTTGCGAGCAGAGCAGTAGCAGTGTGGTGGTGGTGCCGGTGGTGCTCCGCAGTTCCGCGATGCAAACGTACCGGTATGGCACCGACTGACATAGAAATCGATATCGGGGAGTAAATACGTGTTCAATGCCACCGTGCTTGTTATGTTGATTGACCGATTAGTCATGTTTACGGAAGCGCGGACGTCGAATGCGGAGCGCGCACAGCTTATGTGGGTCACGGTGATCCGTGCTCGCGATGGACTTTCGACGAGGCGATTGCTACGCTGTTGACATTGCAATGCAATATAATCTTTCTTAACTACACTTATGACGGTTACTGACGAAACGAAATTATACCTGGGCGGAAAAATAACACGACCGCACAACCAGTCAAATTACTATTCGAAGGTTGAGAAAAAGGGTTGACGTTCGGGCGAGTTAATATTGGTTGATCATGATCGTGATCATGATTGACCTAACTCTGCGGAGCGCATGTGGCTTTTCGCTCGGAGCCCACCTTTGTGAAACCGCTGCTTGCACCGCGAATGCTTTACGCGACCAGCAGTAACTGTTTTGTAATTGTAATACTTTAGATTCCGTGGCAACGCAAAAGGATTAGAAGCTTCTCCTTTGACCGCGTTGTGAACAGGTTGAGCTATTTTCCAAATGCAGCGTTCACGCCTATCTCGAGCTGCGTTTCCACATTTGACTGCCTGCTTATCCTGCTATCGACAGGCAGTGTGCGATGGAGAAAGTTATCCTTTCATATCGTTTGGCAGTGTAATGCGTTGGCCTCAAAAAAAAAAAAGTAAACAAAACGCCGTGATTTTAAGGGTTAGATTAGATGAATCTGATGAAAAGGGTATTGTTTAATGCCAATCGGCTGTAATGACCAAACAATATATGATATTTTAAATTGACTACAAGGAACTAGAAGTTATTGTAATGTTGTTTTGTATAGGCGCTCGTGAAATATCCCCACGTGGTCAAAATTAACCCGGAGCCCTCCACTACGGCGCGCCTCATCACCCAGAAGCGTCGGGGCGTTAAACACCATAATGAATCAATTAATCAATCAACCAATCAATCAATGCTGTATGGTAAAGGATAAAGTTGCTTCTAACATTTCAGGGGGTTACGTTCCCTGTCGCAGCTTTGCGTGTGACAAATAGATTTTGCTCCGTCTGCTTGCCATCCAAGTGCACCCAACAAACCCTGGAGTTGGTCGTTGGTACAAAGTCGTTGCGATTTATCAGCGGCATCCACCAATATCTCAACTCGGTGTGTGTTGGGAAGCGATGCAGCAAAAACACGCCGCAACCGCAGTGCATTTTCTCCAGGCAGTGTCGTGCTCGTGCGTGCTGTCAGCGACTGTTTCGCGCTTTCTCTGGTTGTTCAATAACCCACCACCGCGCAGTGCTGACCAAGTGACGTTTGCGCCTTGAACGGCATCGCAGCATTGGCTAAAGCAGTTGAAAGTTCCGCAAAAACTAAGCACGCGGTGCGAAATACCCCCTGTATACGCAGTGGAGCATACCGCGCCGAGCGATGTTAAAGGGGTCCTGAAATGCCTTCCGCCGATGCATGGATGTAGATGTAACCAAATAAAGCAATGTATTAGCAATCTCCTCCTGCAAGAATTTTGTTAAAGCGATGAGTATTAGCTGAGAAATCGTAAATCAAAAACCGCGCATTATCGTCGCGCCGTATTTCCTCCTCCTTTCAACTGTTTCTTCGCTGTTGGCCTCCCCTCCCATGATGCTCCGCTCCTCAGCGGTGACGAACTTCCGCTATTGCGCTCCCACAGACTGCCGTCTGCTACGGGCCAGCTCTTTCGGCTTTTTGCATCTTTGTTGACCCCATGGACACTCCTCTAAAGGCTGGAAAAGTGAACGAAGGACCTGGCCGCATGTGTGCGGCCTGGCCTTGCCCTTTCGCGGTGTACGTAGCTGCCGTTGGTATCGGCGGCGAATTCGCAGCCGCGCGGGGAGAATCGTGCGCTCGTTCCCTTTGGTGCACCGCGCACTGTTTATCCAAAAAGCGCGGTCTCAGATGTGACCCCGCTGGTGCCGGGTGTTATTTTGCGGCGGTTGTAATTCCTACTACCGGCGGCATGTGAAAAAGGACATTTTCAACCGACACACAACCCGTGCACAAAACGAATCGCTTTATCAGCGGCGATGAACGGGAAGGCGCAGAGCAAATTTAACCAACGCCGCACTCGATCAGCGAGAACCCGTGTTCTGACAAGCTGCACCCATGTGTTGCATTCAACACTGACGGGAAAGCGTATGTTTGCACTTGTTTGGATAGTCGTAAAATGTCCAAACACTCCGGCACTCCGATAGCAGATGAGCCGGCGAGACATTTCGGAAAACATTTGACAGATGGCGCCGTATGCATTAGTGTGTCGCTACGCGAAACTGATTAGACGCTCTACCGCTCTACTAAAACTCCCCTCGCGGTGTTTACGCAGCGGGATGCAAAAATTTAGCGTTTAGCGTATGCAAAGGCCACAAACGCTGTACTAAAACTGCTAAAACTCTATTAGCAGCAAAATAGCGTGCGTATGTGAGGCCGCTTGCGTTTACAAAGCTGCACGCCGAGCGCGTACGTTTCAAACCTAGTGACATCGTTTAAATACACTGGCAAGCACAGTGTAACGTAGTCAGATATAAACCGTATGCTCAGGCGATAAGCAAGAGCTTGTTTTATGTGATTGCGCATAAAGGCCCGTTCGCACTTGCGACGAAAGCGAGTGAAAGCGGCAGGAATTCCGTCGCTTTGTCGCGCGACGATCGTTTTTGTCGAATGGTCGGTACAAATTTTCGTCGCGCGACAGAATTTCCGTCGCATTCGCTCGCTTTCGTCGCAAGCGGGAATGGAAAGTTCTGCCGTTGCCGTCTGCGCCGCAGCTCGGAGGTAACCGCGCGATCTGCTCGGGCCGAACGAACGCGCACACTCCCGCACGGCAGCGCCCCAAGCCGCAGCCGGCCGCGTACATCGCTCCCGGCGCCCGCCTGGAGGCCGCCCTCGGCACACTAGCCAGTATATTTCAGGCACTATAATGGAGGACATATTTTTTGCTTCCGATTAACCTAGTTCTTTGCCCGTGCGTTTTTAAATACGTGAAGTGGTTAGCACGTCGTCCTCACGCAGCTCTGTATCGTCGTAGCATCGCTGATTGTCCGAACGAAGCTTGCAGCTAAGCCAATGCAGTGACCGAAGCTGTGTGTGTGTGTGTGCATCGCCCCCTGTGTGTTGTGGACGCGTTCGTTTCGCGATGAAATGCGGCATTGTACTTCTCATGGTCTGGATTATCTTTCTCGAACGACGTACGACTCAACCTCGCATGGGGTATGTGTAGTGTGCCTGGCTAAAAGCATTCTCGCTTGTGCGCCAGAGTTGTGACTTGCTGTTCGTCCACGCAAACCGGGTGTGAGGTGAGTGCCGAATTTACGACGGGCAGGAGGAGGCAACCCATCGTCTGTCAATCGCGGTTCAGACTTGCAACGCATGTTGTGACGTTGCGTTCGTTCGAAACGCATCTCTGGATTGTTTTGAAGTTGAATAAAATGTACGCGTCAAACCCTGGCATTCGGCTCAGGGCGTTCTCTGCGATTGCACCAAATAAGTGTCACGGGGCTTTCTTTATGGTACGTACTCATGTAACATAAAATCCATGTCGTGCTATGGCCGTGTTGCATTCAATACAAACCGTTAAGCGTTTGTTTACACTTGTTTCGTTTGTCGTAAAATGTCCAACACTCCGGCACTCCGCTGGCAGATCAGCGGGCGAGCCGATGCTGAGCAGACGACTCATCTCTTTGCCGGAAGTGCGTGAAAAAGCCGCCCAATAGCAGGATGTCTAGCTCATGACGAACATATGGGAATCGATGATGTAGACATGTGAAGATGGCGGCGTCCAAAAACACGAAGGAAAGGGTGAGAAAAAAGCAACAAACTTTGCAACAAAAGTGTGAGCTTTCCGCTGCGCGTAAAAGAGTAATACTTGGCACAGATGATGTTGACGACCCTATCTAACGATTGCGCTAGTTCATTTAGTGTGCTCAAAATGCCTTTCAGGGCCCCTCCCAGCGCGCACAGGCAACACTGGTCGGCCGCCGAGAGAACTGGTTTGAGAGTATTTTCCTCCTTTCCCGGCTGCTTATGGAAAATGGTGTATAGATCCATTCTCGGTCATTACAAACAGGTAGCCGCAAGCCGGAGCCATAGCATAATCCAAGTGTACGTGCCGTGATCGCGTCGTCGCGTGCTGTCGCGATCTCTGGATCTTGAGTTGCGTGCGTTTTACCGCCCGGGGAAGATTTCTGCATCCCTTTTGCATCATAGGAGAAGAAATGTCTGATTCAGAATCAGAATCACTAGATTCAGATGAGGAGGTAAGACCACCGCTTATGCACGCGCTACGGGTTGGTTGACAACACGTGCGCAACTCCGACTGCACGTAATCGTTTAGCCAGCGCCAAGTGTACTAATTTAAAAATACTTGCTGACGCATTTTTTACCCACACCTACTTGGCGTTATTAAGGAGCGCTTTCACTGACACAAACTTGTCTCCGTTATGACAGCCGTTAGATATGTCCAAGTTTCGTGCCGAGCATTGACTCATTGAGACACGGCGTTGTGGTTACTGAATTCGTTTTTTGATTGCAGCTGCAAGAGAGCTTGGCTAGAGGCGAATTGAAACCTGGCCTCTACGCTATCGCCCCTCATGTCAAGAAAGAGTTCATCAACAACACGGTAATCTGGTAGTTTCTTTGCTTACTTTGGTTGCGAAGTAGTGCACCCGCTCACAGCACGTGCGGCTAAGCTATTTGCATAGTTTGTAAAAAAGCGCTATACAAACGCAGGGCGGGAAAAGTGCCGCTAAAAACTGCCTGCAGGAGAACCCTTGTGCGTAGCAACTGTTTTTCTGCTTCGTTTCAGTGATTCTTTTACTTCGGTCTTAATTATCTGTTACGAAGCACTTGATGTCAAGACCATTAAGTGCTTCGCCAATGCATGAGGCCGATGCCGGCAAAGCGCGACTTTCGGGTGGTGATTGCTTCGGCATTTTTGATAAACTTGAAGCGCACACCTTGGGTTAGAGCGTAGAAGACTGTTTAGACACGGAGAATTGGACGTAAAAATTACTGAGGCAAAAAAACTGCACGTGAAAGCTTGCCAGCGAGATGTTGGGGACACAAGAGACAGCGTGCAGGTTGGCATTATCACGTGATAACATTCGCAAGGTTAGCACCGAATGCGTTGGAGCATACGGGTTGTACGTTTCTTCTTCTAGTATATAGAAACACTTCTGACAATAGTCTAGTGAAAGAGTGTTGGAAACCAAATGTCTGAGAATGAGGTCTCTGCAACCAGCTGATTTGCTAAGATCTCTTTGGTACCTTTGCTCGAATAGCAAGCAGACCACATCGCAGCCAAAACAATGCCCCCACTTCCGCCCATGCATGCATGACCACGTCATAGATGTTTCTGCACGATCATGCTGCACCAGCCCTACCAAGAGAAGCTAATACAAAACATTTTTGCAACTAATTTTTTAAAACGGTATGCTCAAGCAGGCACTGGCTCCTGCCTATCGTCAGATGGAGCAAGCGATCGTGCAGCGGTGTGTTGTTGCGCACGTTATCCCTCGGTTTTCACTTGCCATGCGTAATCTTGAGTAAAATACCAAGACATCGACCTTCAACTACTAACTAGGAGGTGATTGAATTGCAGTTAAACCTGGATGTAACGAGCCTCGATGTGACGAGTTTCTGGATTTAACGAAGTTTTTTAATTCCCCGTTGTCAGCCCCATTGAAACCCACGTGTTTGCGACCTCTATCTAATGAAGGCATCGCGATGGTTCACCTTGATGTAACGAATTCGCCACGCTGATGAGGCATTGTTTTTCACACGATTTCTGAAAAATTGGCCAGGGAAATGAACTAATTTAGCGAACTTCACCCTTCGCGCAAACTACCGTGCGTTTCCAGTAACAGCGGTGTCGATTAGGCCTGCCTGTCGGCGTCTAGTCGCGAGTCTCCACTGCTGTCTGTCGTGTTGGTCCATCAGTGGTGAGTTCTGCTGCCAGGAAACGAAAAGTTTTGTCTTTTTGAGACAAGCTCGCAATTGTAATAGCGTCTCTACGGGCGAGAATGAAGAATGTTGCCGTCATGGTATACAGTGTCTCAGCTGGCACCGTCTCAACAATTTTAAGTGCGGAAAAAAGCACCAAATTCGCGAAAAGGCGCCCTTCCAACATAAGTTTGGGCCTAGAAACGGGTTAAGGCACCAAAAAGTGCCAAAAGGCATAAGTGATACTTAGGTTACGCTTGTGAATACGGGGGTAAGTAAGCGTACTTCTTTGGAGTGCCGTGTAGTGACTAATTTTGTAGGGAAGCAGCTGGCGCAAATCACGCAGTTTTTCAGTGTGAAATAAATCCTTAAAAGTCAGTTCACCATGACTGATGTCTGGCATTTTTGTTTCGTTTCTGCTTCATTTACGCGAGAGCCTTAACTCGAAACCTGGATGTAACGAAAAATTGCGAATTTTTGTCAAATTCATTATATCCAGGTTTAACCGTACCAGCAGACAGCTTTTGGATGCCATGAAAAATTGCAGTTTATCACGGGACTTCCAAAAGCCAATGTGAGATGATTGCCAGGAGAAATTTTTTTGGAAATTCTGCCAGCGGTTGGTAGAATAGACACTTCATAAAAAGGTCACTACAGTAATGGCTGGACGAAATAAAGGAAACTGCATGTGGTTGTTGCTTTCTGCCTGGAAAGAAAGTTTGCTTTGTTGAGAGTATAATTTTTCTTTAATGGCAGCTTAGCCATTAGCAAGGCGCAGATGTGAGGATATGTTGCTGTGTCTTAACTGAAGAACCAGTTCACTCAAGCTCAGTGTTTCGCTGGCATGCTTGTCAGTGCACTTCATAGCTTTGCACTTGTCTTCCGCTGGCAACAAGCAGTGCTGAACTTGTGCTAAAATGCTACAATACAATGCCGGCCTTAGTGCAATTGGTTACCAGTGAAAAAATTATACCCCTGTCACACAGGCACTTTCAATTGTGATTGAGTCAATCTGGATCAAGCTCAATCTGGATCGGGCGCTGCTACATGGCAGTTTCAATCGCGATCGAGCCCGATCCCGCTCGAACTCAATCCTGGTTTCCAAGCGTGATTGGACGAAAGCAGTGATACTCTCCGGTGCCACCGGTGCAACTTCTCGGTCGGGATAGGTGACCGGTAAAAAGCGCAAAGGTTCATGGGTACGTCGTCTGCTCCAGCCACTTCTGGTTCGAAATCTCGGATCTCGCCTGCCCTCTTGCATGCCGGCGGCTTCCAGGCACGTGTGTGCGTGTTGTTTATTTGTCACAGAGTGCTTACCTTTCAGAGAAGCCCCTAGTAACCCCAGAAACCCCATCGTTGTTACACATTGCATGTGCAATGCATGAGCGTTTTTTTTGTTCGGTGGAAACAGATAAACAAGAAGCACGTGCACATGAAAGCCGTCGGCGTACGGGAGGCCAGGAGAGCTCTCGAACCGGAAGTGGCGGAGCTCCGCAGGAGCAGACAATGTACCCATGAGCCTTTGCGCTTTTTAACCAGTCACCAATTGAAACATGCCGTGTAGCAGCGGCGGTGCATCAAGCGCGCTCGAAAATTCAGTCGCGCTTAAATCCGGTTTAAAAGTGCCCGTGTGACGGGGTATAATTATTGGAATTGTCTTTTTGTTATGTCCTTTTTTTTTTTTTTTTCTTGTTTTGAGCTTTGCAGGGAGCAGGAGTAACCTCTAAACCTTGCCTGTCTTGCATTGGTAAATTTGATTTTGAAGCAATTTCAGCGTCGCCTTCTCTTCGAATAGCTGTTATTCTTCATCTGTCCTTGAAGTGAGAAGTCCACAAACCTTGCGTCCAGAAGTGATTGCATCTGCTACAGCTGAATGCAATGCCTGGTGCTAACAATAGAATAGGCATTGTAGCGTAATTGGGATAAGAGGCCACCTTTTGCCATTAGCATAAGGATTGCAAGAAGAGGCAATTTGCTGCAAGTTGGCAAAGAATTTTATTCACCCGAGACTTGAAACTTCAAGTGTTTATCATTGAACACTGATCTTGTGTCTATTAGGGTGCCTGTCACTGTGTTGGCAGGCTGCCATTCCGCACAGGCTGTTTTCAATGTTTTCAACTAGCTTATACGGCTGCAGACAGACACATAGTGGCAGATTCAAAAAACAAAAAATGACTTGGAATACACATAGGGAGTGATAAAAAAGAGGCAGCGCGTGCAGAGCTCTGTTTCCCACATTTTTGTATGCCACTCAATACCCTAAATGTCGGCACAGTAGTGTCAGCAAGTGTTCGAGTTAGTGTTTGTTAATTAAATTGTATCCACTCATCAGTTTAGTATTTGGCTTCTGGAAGGTGGCGGCTTGGTGTGGCTTCACATGGCAGTTAGTGCGATGTTGGAATGGGGTTGTGTACCTTTAGAGGCCATGGCAGCCACCTAGGTTTCAAAAGAAAAAACATCCGTGCATTCGAGATTTTGGCGGCTGTTAAAGATCCTCAAGTGGTCAAAGTTCATCCGTAGCCCTCCACTACGGCGCGCCTCATCGCCTGTGAAGTGTCGGCACATTAAACCCCAGAATCAATAAATCAATCTGTAATGCAACAATCGCTGCGTTTCCTGTTTTAGCTTGTTCTCCCTACATGAGAAGCAGTTTTGTGGCACATCCACTATGCTACACGAGAATTCATGATTGCAGCTTGCCTGGCCAATCCAGAATGCTTTGCTGCAATGACTTAATCATCAGAACGAAACATGTTGCATCTATTTCCTTTTCATACTTGACTGATTGCATCCTAACAGTTTTTTTTTTAAAGTAGAACTCCGTGTCATTTTTATGGCTATATAATGTACAGATAGAACAGAACACCCTGCTCCCTCTTTTTTAGCTATTTTCTCTCCCATTTTTTCTCTTCAGCTTGGTTTTTGCAGCTTATTTCCACCTGTTTGATGACATCGAAGCAGTCGGCGACCGACGGTGTACTGATTGGCTTTGTCCTTGCAGGCAGCTCTCAAGCAGAAGCTTGCCGAGATGGAGCTCGACTTGGATTGGGTCGAGACGCTGACGATGGTCAACGGGCTGGCGCCCCTGACGCCCGAGCTGTCCGAGCAGTTTGGTGACATGCAGCTCAAGAAGAACCGCAAGGGTGCTGTGGTCCTGAGCTCCGACGAGGACCCAGTCCACCAGGACTTCAAGCGTGAAATGGCCTTGTAAGCTTGGCTGTTCTTAGCTCGAGCAGAAACGATAGTTGGGAAAGTTGGTGTGGCGGCATCACAAAAACAATGGAGAACACAAGGGACGAGCAGTAAAAGTAGACTTCGTGGAGGTTCGCATTTCTCGAAGGTTTCCGAACTTCTTTCAGTTTAAATGGAAATTGAACTCGGTTCTTGCAAAGGCAACTTCTGTAATGCTTCTGTAATACGAAAACTTTTGAACTGAACTTTAGTTAAACGAGCTGTGTGAAAATTAGGTTTTAAGCTAAGCTCGATATTTGCTCCTTGTGGCACTGCTGTTTTGCAGGGTATGCAATCTGTCGTACTTCGTAGTTTAGCACTGGCATACTGTTTTTTTTTGGAGTAATCAGGATTAAAAGATAAACTTGTTTTACTTTACGTATCTCGCAGGGATATATTAGTGGTGGACAAAGTGAGCTAGTAAGCTCCACCTCTGTCGAAAGCTTGAGTAAAAACTGTATGAGCAGCTCAATACGCTAAACTTTTTTTTTATTGAATGAGCACCAGTTCGCAACGGTTCACATGCACCGTCACCAACCTTGCAATGTCATGTTTGCTAATGAAGAAAACATTCGACAGTAGGTGTTGGTATGTAATTTGAATTGGCAAGTTTTTTCAATTGGCAAATCCCAACCCTTCCTTTTTTTTTTTTTTTTTTTCCTGGCTAAGAAACACCAGGACAACTGTCCTCACCTTATGTGATCCCATTGTAGTTGTTATTAACAGGGCATTTGCAGGCGTGATGGCTAGGCAGTGAGGAGTGGGGATTCCACTTACTATCGGTAACCTACTCATGGAACAGAAGGAATTGAAGGCAATACAGGGTAGTCCTCAATACAAAAATGGATTGCAAAGGAAGCAACTGGGGTAAGTGAAAGCGGGTATGTGGCAAACATTCCCTGGTTACCACATTTCCGCACCAAAAATGTGGAAATTTCAGTGGCAACGTAGGGGTGCGGACAATACGCAGGGTTTTTCCTTTAGTGCAGCTTCACGGCAGTGTGCATTGTGCTGTGAAGCTAGTATGCAGTTACACTGATTATGCCTTCCATTGCCGTGATTGTGCAAAACATACAAGGACAAGGAAGAAATAACAACTGAATTTTATTAGTGAGTTGGGACTTTCGCCTTGAAGTCAGTGTATTCTGCTTGCTAAATATACACTTTTTCTGCCTACGTAGTATGCGATGGGTAGCTTGAGCAGTAGCTTTGGTGCAGCCTTCCTGTATCAAATGTGCGGGCAATACGCAAGGACTTTTTTTTTTCTTCTGAAAGTGGGGGTGTGGATTATATGCACGGGCAGGTTATATGCGCGAAAATATGGTGCTTCCTCACTTCACGTCCTTTAGACCTACCCTCTTCCATCCGTACCTGAGGCTGCAGACGCCGAATGCTATGAAATAGAAGGGGTAACCACAAGGGTGCGCTGTGGATTTCAGAATCAGCTGAAGTTATTTTTGTGCAAAATTGATCAATTGGTTCTTTTATATTGTTGATCGATTGATATTGTTCATTTGAGTTGCTATTCTGTCATGATTTAGTCAATTTCCCTTTGTGGGTGTTTTTTTTTAAGAGGCCATGTAAACAAAATACAAGTTTGGTTTATTTAAAGAACGCAGTAACCAAAAACATTGATGTCAATCTTAATGTGCTAACAACTAGGCAAGGTATTAAGAAAAACAGATGAGTCAGTAGTCACTCCGCAACCGCTTTTTCTCTGGGTCCTGCCGGAATTCGCTCAGGTGACAGTCGCCGACCAAAGCTGCCGCCAAGAAACATGGCTCTACGATTGCAGTGGTGCCCCTGGTTTTGTTCAATTGTAACACTGAAGTGCTAACCTGCAGTTAACACACTCATAACTATAACTAAATGTTTACTGTTTCCCGATTGCATTGCTGCTGATGTCGTGTAGCACGAAATTTGAAGCTTTTTCAACATTTATTGCCTTTTTCCAGTTAAAAAAAAACCCTTTCGGGGCTGGAATGGAATGGAATGAGCTGCCAAAGGATTGTTCTTTTAAATTAGATACAGGTGTATTTCATCTTCGTGGCCCTATTAAAGGGACCCTGCAGCACTCTTTGAGCAGTGCAAGTAAACCAGCGCGACGTTTAGATTACACTGCCAGGAATACCCGAGCAAAATATTACACGTGCACGTGAAGTGGTGAGCACACAAATCGCTGTGAAAGACTCGGGAAAACCAGCCGCGCTCCCTTCAATTTTCCTCATTATGCACACCTGGCATGGCCTAAACGACGTCACTGAGGCCATGGCTGCCTATTGGCTGTCGCTGGTGAGCTTCACGGCTTACTTCTCGCATTTCCCGTGACGATCCGCCGTTGTCGGCGCGGTGTACCAACCTCTTCTATGCCTGAGCCTGTATGCACAGTTTTGACGTTTCTTTTGTGTTTTGAGTGTGGGTGGAGTTTGAGTGACTTACTTAATACTCCCCTTTCAGCCAGATCACATGACAACAAACGTTTATTGCTTCAAAAACGCCCTACCAGCCTGAGCGCGCGCTTGCGGGCAGGCAGCCATGCCTGCTTTTTTGTGGCACCAAACCGGAAATAGACCCCTCCACGTTTCGGAGAAAAGGGGAAAACTCCCCGACCTGTCATATATCGAAGGCCGCCAGAGAAGGCTCTGCGAGCCGCCCCCCTCTCCTTGAGAAAACGCGCAGCTTTCGTCGCGTTGTCCGCGATCGAGTTGAGAGGGAACGATTATGCGCAATTTTTCATCGCGCGTAGTTTCGGTAATAGTGAACGGATTTTCATAATTCTTGCGGGAGGAGATTGGTGGGACAATAGACTTTACCTTAAAATACATTCCGAGTAGTCCGATGGTAAGTGTTGCAGGGTCCCTTTAACATCGGAGTTCTCAAACATTTAATCACGAATGCAGTGGCACAGCTGGCAAGTATAAACCAGAAAGCTAGCTACCCGCCGCGGTGGCTCAGTGGCTAAGGCGTTCTGTTGCTGAGCACGGGGTCGCGGGTTCGATTCCCGGCCGCGGCGGCCGCTTTTCTGATGGAGGCGAAAAGCAAAAACGCCCGTGTGTACGAGATTTCGGCGCACGATAAAGATCCCCAGGTGGTCAAAATTAATCCGTAGCCCTCCACTACGGCGCGCCTCATCGCCTGCGTTGCGTCGGCGCGTTAAACCCCACAATCAATCAATCAGAAAGCTAGCTGCTTAAAAAAATTACCATCCCCTCCTAATGAAAGTTGAGAGAAGCGCAAAAGCTTTCTAACATCAGAAGTTCGTCGAAACCTAAAGTGCATCCAACCTTTGCTGAAAGTGCATCCAATTGATTGTCAAACCTCCAAAGGCCCAAATCGCAAACGAAGGAACCCATGGGGCAATTTTTCGCACACTAAGTAAACGCATCTACGGACGATCTAACTGTATACTGATGCATGGCTTATGAGATAGAGGTAAACGGTTTTACGCCTTTGTTAAGATCGATGCGTGTATTGTCTTATCTAGCGCTGTCCCTTTTTCGCGATTTTCAAGTGACCGTTTTGACACAATGGGAGAAGCCCGGTTTCACGCACGCGCCGTGTGTCCAGAGATCTGATCAGAGCTTTTCGGTCCACCAACTGGTCTATGCGTTCTTACTAATAATGCTTTCGCTTTAAAAAGCCTGTTTTCCCCCGTATTTTCGCACAGCTACCGGCAGGCGCAGAGTGCCGTGCTGGAGGGCATCCCGCGGCTGCACCAGGCGGGCGTGGTGACCCGGCGGCCGGACGACTACTTTGCCCAGATGGCCAAGTCGGACTCGCACATGACCAAGGTGCGCGAGAAGCTGCTCACCAAGAAGGTGGCGCTCGAGCGCTCCGAGAAGGCCCGCAAGCTGCGCGAGCTCAAGAAGTTCGGCAAGAAGGTGGGTTCCCCTGCCCCTCCCTCGTAGCTCAACTCTTGTCGTTTGAGGCGGCGTGTAAAGGTCGCCCAGTCGCCTTACCAGATTGGAGTCTAGGATGCCTAGGACCATGTTTTGAGTCTTTCCGCCCGAATTTTGACTAGAAAAGTGTAACCGAAATCACCGCTTTTCTCGCACCATCCTCCGTCCCGATTGGCCAATATTGGCAATGACGACATGCCGGCAAGTACTCGGAACTGAATTTCACAGATTGCTGCCACATTCAACCTCTACAGCAAGTCGATATGAACCATGAAACGAGTGAAAGTAAAAATTTTGAAGGCTGAGATACCGTGGCTTCACATGGCAAACCAGCCTGACCTTGTTACGGTGGTTGGTGCAGCTAAGTGGGAACGGCGCATGGTATCTTCTTTTTTGCGGCTGATTACAGATTTTCATGGCGCTGGACTTTCTCTAAACAAGGATTTCTTGAGCTATGTTAGATTTCACCATTCACTTCGGTGTCTTACCTTTATAGTCTTAGAATGCACTTCCGAATCATGTAAAGCCGCTCATTTTCCAGTTAAGTCTCTCCCCAACATGCGTTCTACACTTAATTTTGTTCGTTTAATTCTTTCCCTGCACTCAGAGTGCGGCTAGCTGCCTTTTTTGCTTTTTACTTATCATACATGGATAGTTTCTAGTAAACCAGCCAAAACCACAAGTGCAAAAAGGCAGTAAAATTGCAATAGGAATGATTTTAATCTAAGTATTTATAGTTCACGGAATTTAGTGTACATCACTGAGTTTGGTTGCACAGCACAAGGTTCCGCTCTGTGTCAGCTTCAAGGCATTCTTGGCAATGATTTTTGCAGTGCAAGTGTAACAAAAAGTTGGTACTCTGATGCCTAGTGTGAAATCTTGGTTAACATCTACCTGGGCACTGAAACATGAAGCACACGCAGCTTTTTGTGGCAGGCACACTTTTCAGCCTACTTAAACTAAATGTGCAGGATGCTACGAATAAAAACAAATTTCCAAGATTGTGCCACTATGAAACAGTTACCTCATGGCACACTTTTCTCTGTTTCAGGTCCAAGTGGAGGTGCTGCAACAGCGACAGAAGGAGAAGCGGGAAATGATGGAGAACCTCAAGAAATTCAAAAAGGGTAAGGTTTTTGTTTTCTTGGCAGGCTTTAGAAAAAAAGTGCTGCTTAGACATTCAGAAGGAAAATCTTATATGAAAGCCAGCATGGAGTTAGTGTTGTTGGCATAGGTGCGATATCATGTACTTTGCAAGTAATGGGGGCATTTTTAAAAGTAGTTGGTTCTAAAGCTACTGCAATTTATGGTGACACATTTTAGCAGTGTTCTTGGGTGGAGGTTGGAGTTAAGCTATTTAGTTTTTAATAGTGAACCATTTTGTACCTGAATTCACCTCTATCAGAGTATAAGTTTCTCAAGTACACACCAAAGCTTTCATTGCTTGTACAGCACTCTTTCAATTGTGCAAGTTGAGGTGTTTCAACTGGCCTAGGTGTTCGTTGTAACAAGACGTGTTTTCAGTCGAAGTTTTGCGGAGACTTATTCTTGGCACGCGATTTCAGGCCAGGGATCGCTGGAGTTCCTGGACAACTCGGGAAAGCGGCCAGGGGGCCCCAAGCCAGGTGGCAAAGGTGGGGCTCAACAGCCACGAGGCGGCAAGAATTTGACAAAGTGAGTCAAAGTCAAATCCAAAGCCGAAGTCGTTTGTGTGGATCAAGGATTGGGATGTGGCTGGAAACTTTAGCTCATTGCTTCGCGCCAGCACTCCGGAAAAAAGTGATGTTGAAGATAAATGTGCCACGGATGCGTTGTGGATTGGAAGATGTGGTGGAAAACCCCTCATGGGGGGGAGGAGGCAAAGGGAAAAAAAAACAGCATTGAGGGAATTCTGACAGCCAACTGTTTGTGGGAGAGGGTGCACTGTTAATAAATTCTTTTTTTTTTTTTTTCTTGTCCCTTAGTGTCGGAAATTTCAAGAACCTGTTGTGGGTGTGTTGGTGTAAATCAGTGCATTTTGTAGAGTGGAATGTAAGATTACAGGACGTAGGCATACAGACTCGCTAACTCGCTGCAGTAAAAAAATCACACTCCACCCACACGCACACACATGCAGTAATGCGAAAGGGCACGTGGGAGAATGCGTTACAGCAGCTGTTCAGTGTAGTACTACGGGTTACAGGTCTGATTCTTAGTTTGTTTGGTCGGACACTGACAAAAAAACGGTCAAATGCATTTTGGTTTCGGTTTTAAATGGCAACTCGCAGCATGTACAAAAAACTGAAGCAATGGAAGTGTTTAGGCTTGTTGGTCCATACTTCCTAAAATACAAAAAGCGCTGTGTATGTATAGCCTCCTTCTTTGTGTCCCGTCTAGAGGGCTGTTTTTCTATTTTAGGAAATACAAAAAAACAGTCCTTGTCGAACCGTAGCTCCAATACAACTGTCTTGCGCCTTAAATTCAGTCCGTAATGCTTTTTGTTAGTATTTGTGTATGCTATGCACGTGTTCTCTTTTTGCACAACTTTGTCATTGTGCTAAAAAACGGGTTTAAGGATGCGTGATGCAGGGAGAGGTTTGAAGGCTACAATTTCCAACAGTGGAGTGATCGATAACAAAATTGCTTACATCGTGGTCGGGATGGTAAAATAGGGTGTCTAGCGACCGGGAAAACCGGGAAAAGTCAGGGAATTTCGCGCCACCGGGAAAAGTCAGGAAATTGTCAGGGAATTTTTCAATCAAGTAGTACCAGTCAGGGAAAACCACTTCGGGGCCTGCCCACAGTATCAGAATAGGGGAAACCAGTGTTGGGGGCCCCCAAGAAGTTACCGAGCGCCACACGTTCGCGCGTGATGAAAGCGTGAACCGCATGAAACGTTTTCTGGTTTTTCTGCAAGCAAAAACGCGCCGCGCACGGGGCGCGCTGACGCCGCCGCGAAAACCACCTGCACGGTGCGTGCCGAGTGGCAGGCGCCGGCAACATGGCGGCTGCACCGGCCGTGGAGTAGTGCGGTAGCTCCAACGACCGCTTCTAACGGTTCTATAAAATGCTACTCAAGGCACAGACGCACTTGCTTGTGCAGGAAAGGAGCCACCGCAGGCACGAAATCGTCGACGTGGCCGTGAAAATACCACGCACGAATCGCGTGCAGAAACTCGCCGTGCGGCTCACGCAGCTCGCAGCTGGCTTAGCTTGCTGGTTGCACTTGCGCAGAGGGTCGATGTAGGTGGTGCCCAAACCGCACGCACAACGCGCTTTTTTTTTTTTTTTTTTTCAGCGAATTTTAAAAGTCAGCGCTTTTTTGTAGCTAATCTTGATAGAACTTGTTTCTTATGACACCAGGAGCCAGAATTACCTAATCAAAAAGGAACATGACATGGTTTAGCGGGAACCGCGTGGGGCGTTTTCTGCTCGCGAAAATGCGCCGCGCATGTCACAGACGCTCTGACGCTGCCGCGGAACTGCCTGCACGCTGCGCGCGGTGCTGCCGGCAGCGGAAACATGGCGGCGGCTTCGAACACGAGCTGGTGACGGGAGCTCGAGCGACCGCTTCTAAGCGCTGTCTAAAATGCCACACAAGGCACGCACGAAGTTGCTTGTGAGGTAAAGGAGCCTATAATGTGGGTGAAAACGGTACTATAAAACATCATCTGCGCCGCTAGTGAAAGCGCCCATGCAATACCTGCCGGGGTGGTAAGCCTAAACATATCGAGAGCTTCGAAACTGCCGCCATGAGGCGTGCGGCTCTCCATTGGCGCAAGTCGGCAGGCTCCCGTGACGCGCGTCATTTTCTGAGCGAGGCAGAAGCTGCGCGCGCGCGAATCGTCGACGCGGGCGTCAAAAAATCGCACGCGCAACGCCAACGCGCGCGAATCGCGTGCAAAAAAAAAAAAAAACGCTCCATGCGGTTGACGTTGCATGTCGAGCCAGGACAATAAAAAAAAGCAAAATGTGCTCGCTGAAGCGCACTTGAAGCTTCTATCTGGCAAGATGAAATAAACTCTCTGAAGCCGTAACAGAAGGCAAGCAAACCTCAAACTGAACAAACTGAAGTTAATGTGTTTTGTATATGCTTTTTATATGCTTCACGGACCATTTACACATAATGGCGCCTGTTGTATTGGTCAGGGAATTTCGTTTAAAATGGTCATGGAAAACATGGTAAAGTCAGGGAAATTGAATTAGGCAATTTGCTAGACACCCTGGGTAATTGAACCCGGGGCTTCAGGAATGCGAGGCAAACCCGCACTCCCACGTGACCGCAGATCTAGGTGGATGTAGTGAATGGTTTGTTTGTTGCCATCAGTGTCCGATCCGCACTGACGTTTTCCGCCGGTTGTCTCCTTTCTTTTCACAACAGGTCCCAGCTGAAGCGGCAGTACAAAGACAAGAAGTACGGCTACGGTGGCCAGCGCAAGCGCTCCAAGTTCAACACGGCCAGCAGTTCCGCCGACGTGGGCGGCTTCAGCCGCAAGAAGCACAACACGGCACCGGGAGCCGGCAAGGTGGGTCGCTCTCATTTGGTCCCTTCCTTTTATACATTCCGTGTGAACGTTCCTGAAAGAAAATTCTATCCATAAAATTTTATTCCCTCACTGAAGGCAGACGGAAAAGTTTGGGAAGCTGCATTGAAATAGATGCTGTACGGTGGAATTCATTTGTATTGTACAGTTGAACCTCGTTATAACGAGCACTGATATAGCGGATTATCGGCTATAGCGAACTAAGTAGAAACTTTGGTTGGTCACGCCTTATTTCAATTACATTTAGGGTCATACTCTGAGTCCCTCCTCCACTCCATTTGCTCCCGCCACTCGGCTGAGGGAAGGATTCCGCAATGCTTATGCATGGGGAAATCGATTTCAAGGGCCTCCTCCACTGGAAGCTCAAGTGGTGTAAGGGTTCAGAATACCAGGGTTATTCTTTTATAACAAAACTGAAACCGTGAGATCCGCGTGTGATATCGGATATAATGACGAAATATTTGACCGGGAGTTTGAGAGGCCACTTTAAAAGAAAAAAAAAAACACTGTCCGAAACTGCAGAAGTATAAAAGCCCTTTTGTTCGTGGACACCCTGAGGAAGTTCATCCTGCTCTCAGTGCTGTGAGTACCCACCAGATGAAGATAACCTCCTCCATCAAATAAATAAGGACACAGGCCTGTTTTCTCAAGTGAACTTTGTTCTGTTGTAATTTCACGTACATGTTCCAGTTCATTGAGGTTGAAATGTCACAGGGATAAAAGTAAGGGTTACCTTGTTTATAGTGGATTCGAAGCCTAAAAAATGCATTTTTGTGTCAATTATTTTTGTGCGAGCCAGATTTTCGATTTCTTACAGCCGATTTTTACCTCCACTGTTACAACGAATATCGGATATAACGAACAAATTTGCTGTGCCAATACTACTTCGTTATAACAAGGTTCGACTGTAGTGGATACCGCAAATCGTTGCTTGTGTGTAGAGCTCTGTTCTTTCAGCATTTTTGGCGACATTTGCTGAATGTTTCTCAAAGCTTGCCAGGGTTCGCACAGGTCCTTGAAAACCCTTAAATTAAGAAGTGTCAATTTCAAGGCCTGGAAAGTCCTGGAATTTTTAAATGGTCCTTGAAAACCCTTGATTTTTCTGGAGAGAACCAACGGCCCTGTCTTTTTACAAGAATTTAAAGTTTGTCGTGGATTTTAGGTGTTAACAAACGTAAAGAAACATTGTAACAATCAAGTTTCAGGTTATTGTGTGAAATTACAAGTTCGGTGGATTTTCATTATTACGAAACAACATTGGGAGCAGGCACTTCTGAATCCAATCAATGTCGTAATACAATCCAGTGAAAGCCGGCTTCTGTTCTCTATTTTGCATCTTCCATCTAGTCTGTGGACGCTCGCTCATTGCATGTGTTCTGTGCCTTATATGTTCTACCTGCATTTGCTCTTACGTGTAAATGGTGGACATGTGCTTAGTTCATCCTGCCTTGCAGCAACACTTGCTGATTTAATTTCAGCTGATACTCTTGCTAACAAAGCAGGAGATGCAGGCAACATTAACGAAGTTTTGAAATCAAACAGCCTGAGAAAAACACCAAGAAAAAAAGAAAAACCTCTAAATACCAACCATGAAATAAAAAATAAAGCTGGGGGAGCATTCACAAACCCGTTAGCACCTATCTAAAGGTGCACTAGTGTGCTTAGGTATTGTGCAATAAAAAACTTTGGCATCGTGGTGAAAAAGTTATAAATAATCCCAGATAAAACATTGGATGGGGACCTTGAAAATGCGTTTTCTGGTCCTTGAAAGTCCTTGAAAACCATTGAATTTTTGCTTTTGAAGCCTGTACGAACCCTGCTTGCTTACTTCAAAATATTGGTACTTATTGGAGTTTACTTTCACTAACTTTCCAGTTATTCGAAATTTGGTGATTAATTTTGTTGCACTTGGAGGAACGACGAAACCTATTTTAATGGAGCAATGTACTTGCAATACGATCGCATGTGCTGACTCTGACGATCAGTAAAAAGCATGTCAGATGTAAACAAATCAGGGACAAAAAAGACAACACGCTATATGCTGAATCTGTAAAATTGGGAAAAAGGCGGTTCATATTAGATGTTGGTGCAGTGTGGTCAATAACTGTGTTCATGCGAACTAAATTACCCGAAATTACCTGCCCACAGCAAAAGCTCTGGCCAGAAAAGCCGTACTCCATTTAAACCATTACTGGTCCTAAGCTTCCTGTGTCCTTTAAGGGGGCACATGGGTCTTTGGGACCGAACAAGTTCTCAAAAAAGCTCTTTTAGGTATCAATTTTCTCTTGATTAGCACAGTTTTTCCATAGAAAATTTTGTACTTGGAACAGTACCAGGTACTTATAAAGGCCATAGAGGCCCGATTTCAACGAAAGTATAACAATTTTCCCATAATTTCCCACTTCTTCACCAGGAGGGGTATCGCAGTGATAGGAAATTCTCAAAAGGTACATCCCAGCATGTAGTGTAGCTAGGAATGCCATTTCTTTTGCACTGTGAAGCTGAATGTTTAAACCATCCAATAAGGGAAGCAGATTTTACATTTTGTGTTTCAGTAGTTGTTTAGTTGGCATTAATTTTAATTGGTTAGAAGGTGTACGTCAAGCCTAGAAGTTAGAATTGATGTAAACTTATGTGTATTGCAAAACAAAAAAACTGCTTCCCAAATTTCCTTCTCCACTACTTCTGGTATCTATTCATGCCTTACTGGTAATTTTTTGTTGAATAGTTTTTTCGCTATTGTTCTCAAGAACAATCAATAAATATTTGTAATGAATTTGGAAACTAATTACCTCAGATAAAAACTAATTAGATATTTGAACTCAGCTAAAAAACTCAACGAGCCTGTGAAGTCTCAGCAAAATTGGTTAGAAAGCAAAAAAAACTTTTCTAAAACCAGTGTGCCCCCTTAAACAATACAAAGCAGTAATGATGGGCTATAGTTTTCTGCTCGAGGCAGATTAGTAATTACCATTTGGTGGGACTAGATCATGCCTCCAAAACTAATCACTTTTGGAACGTGGTTTTTTACAGAAGCAGCGCCCTGGGAAGGGGAGGCGACAAAACATGAAAAACAAGCAGCGGAGAAAATAAACAACGCCTATTTGTACATAAGCTGTGGAATAAATGGCACTGAACTCTGTAATAAAACAGAAACAAGTACTCTACATGAAGTGCTTCAAATATTAGTTGCACCACTTTCAATGCGCTCTTGACCAGGGCATTAGAGGTGTGTTTCAGCCTGTAAAAAAGTAAGTCAACTCCACATCATTATAACTGGAATTCGAGTGGCGAGATATGCAGGTAAGTTCCACACAGATAAGTTCCACTGGCACATGGTGAGTTACGTGGCTTGCTTTCGTTTTTTGTTTTTTTTTTTAATCATTACCTGCACTTTCTTCAACTATTTTTTACACCTGTTTAGTGAGCCACAGACATCCAATGACAAGTTAAAACAAAGTTGGTTGCCTAGCCCACAAAATAACCAGTAGTGTGGTATAGTAAATTAAGTTCTCCTACTATTCCATCCCTTTGACTAGCTGGCATGCAACGCATTGGTTTTCCAACACCCATCGTTAACGTGTGAGGCAGAAGTACACGTGCAGAAAAAATTTGAAAATACTTGATGATTGCGTGAATGTGAAAAATCTTGTGACTGAACAAGCCTTTGCGTTTAGCATAAGGAGTGAAGCAGCTATCCACGTAGAAGTGCTAAAAAAAATTAGCCATTCCACAGTGTGAAGGTGGTTGACCAGTGAAGCTGTTAGGCACACGACACGAAGGTGACAGGTTTTTGAACTAAGGTACAAACTCGTATACTGGGAACTAATTATGACGAACGAATGAAACTCTGCATAATAATGGAGTCGTTTTAGCGGCCAATTGTCGTATAACTTTTTTTGGGAAAGTGTTTCAACAAAAACAAGTTATATCGTTTGAAATATTGCATTTGGGGCTAGCACAGAGGTGGACTCGAAAGAAGAAATACACTTGTATAGACTGCGATCTGACCACTGTCTCATCTTAAATGAGTCGACAAGATATGTACAAGATGGGGGTGGTATAAATGCTTTACTTGAGCCAAAACAGATGTTACAGCCGTTCCTCTCTTGCACGAGGCATTTGCGGCCAGTTGTGCCCAGGATATCAGCTCGAGCTAGTCACCCAGGTCGCTGCTAGCCGGCTGGGCCTCCCACTGCTAAGTGCAAGAAAAAATATACCCCTCCCAACAATGCAAAATCCCGACCATCTCGACTAACGTGAAACCTGGGGAGGGGCGAAGCATGCAGTGTATAACTGTATTCGTGGAGCCTTGGCGGTTTTGCCCGCGTAGATGAAACCTTTGAGGGGTAGAGGTGTACAGCTTTTGCTGTAAAAGTCTCTTGAATGAAGTCTGCTCTTCGGCAAGGTTGCTTGCGCACATGAAGTACGGAACCATAGCCGACCTTCGGTTGAAAAGATTTACAGGTGATCCATCTGATGGAGGGTGTGCAGGCTGCACTAGCAGTGCTTTGTGGAGCAGATTTACGTTAAACGGAATTCACTTCACTCTGCGTCCCCCAACCTCCTCCAGCCTTCTCACCTGTGCATTTTTGCCAAGGCTTTGCAACGGGCGCCGCTGCAGATTTTTGTGCAATGACACTACGGCTTGTGGAAGGACATGCTCTTCAGCATCCATCTTGGTATTCATTGTTTGTGACAGCGGCTTTGTGGTTCCTACAGCAACAGGTGGTGAAGTGGCAAGGGAAACGGTGTGACACGGATTAGATTGACAGCTTTTATGTAGGACTCTCTGGTTCCAGCTCCCTCCTAATATTCGCAGAAGCCAAGATACCTTGCTGCATAGGCTTTGGCGTGGTGCTGTATGACTGCTACTAACGTACTGTATCAGGGAGACTTGTCAGAAGTTGCGTTTCAAAACCGCGAACTAGCCACACACTGAGGACTAATTTTTCCCCATTATTTTTCTTTCTTTCCTTTTTTTTTTTTTTGATGGACAGTGCTTTTTTTGAATGAATTTGATAGTGGCGGTAGGTTTTTAAGCCCTCTTGCATGTGAGACAAGGCTTTCAAGAGTGGATGGTTCATTGGTTGCTTTCACTGTCATCTTTCGTACCTTTTTTTTTCATCCTTTTTTTTTTTTTTTTTTGCCGCGCTTTGACTTGACGCCACGCTAGCACCGTCGACACCGCCGCGAAGGAGAAAGCAGAACGACAGAGGAGAGAGAGTGCGTAGAGGGAGAAAGTGATTTCTTTCTCTCTTTCTCTCGGCGCATTCTCTCCACTCTGTCGTTCTGCGCTCTTCTATCGCTCGCTGGGTTGACAGATCTACGCGCTTCTGCCGAGCGACAGGGAAATTTTGCGGACATGTCCCATTTATTGCTAACGCAATAAAACCTTTCTCTCCACTGGCCAGGTGGGATTCCAGCATTGTAGTCTGCTGCACGTCGAAAGCGAAACCGATTGCTAGTTTCAGTTATCCAGTTCATCAAAATGTACGCGAATAATACACTTAGGTTTTTATTTCTTAAATTTGAGCATATTTCTTGATTTTGGTTTAGGTATTTGGCGTTTTTGTTTTGTTAAATTTTGAGCACAGCGCCGTCTGGGTTCCCAACAAAAGCCGGCGGCTCGTCATTTCCGCCGAAACGATGGCGGCGGCCACGCGTGGCGCAAGGATGCCGTGTACTTCGTGCGCGATAGTTCCCTCCGTTATTTTCGCGCTGTTAGTAATTACGGCTCGGTGCCTAGCCGACGATAGTATTAGAATTCCCAGGCCACGCGGAGTCTCACTTGAACGTAAGCTTTTTTTTTTGTTCTTTACACATTGCGGTCTTTTAAAAGTGTCGGCTCCGGCTCTACTTGGTAGGTGTGTGTTGTCCCGACAGTAGCGGTAGAGCAAACCTATGCGAAAGCGTTTTTCGCTTCACTGTTTTTTACAGCTAACTGCTGGATTAGCCTTATGCCGACGGAACAGACGGAAATCTCGCAAAACTGAAAGCCCGTTACCTGCACTCGCCCCCCCCCTTGCATGACGCTTGGAGATAACGTCGCCTTTTCGGTCGTGCCGTCATAAAGGACAGTGCGAAATTCTTTTGTGCCCTGCGTTTTGTGCTTTGCAGATGCGTCGCTTTACGACCGCACGAAGAATTTTACGTGCTTTGACGGCTGGAGCGAAATTGATTTTTCTATGGTGAATGACGACTACTGCGACTGCGAAGATGGCTCGGATGAGCCGGGTGAGTTGTTTCCGTCTCTGCTGCTTGTAACAATGCCGCAGCTTTCTTTTTTTTTTATGCGGAAAAAACAGCAAACCAGCTTCCCCCGCTCTGGTATCTCCCGTAAATGTTGCGCACCACGGCGCACTTTTTTGGGGCCTTTAAATGTGCTTATATCAACTCCGTACTTTTTTTTTTTTTTCGAGAATTGAATTGGATACATTTTTTTCTTCTTGTAAAAGTGTTAGCCTTAGTGTGCACAGCCCCGTTTCACGCAAAACTGTGCGCCGTTTAGCTGTGCCCCGAAATCGCTGCATTTCTGCGTGCGTTTGTCGCACCTTGTTTGGCTACTTCATGGTTGAAATAGTTGCGAAAGCATTGCTCGAGGTGGGCTGTATGCGTTGCAGAAATCGTGCTTCTGTGCTTCTGCTTTCCCTCGCTATGCTGTCATGTTTTGCGCTCATGTCGCGAAATATACGTAATGAAACTGGTTTCCTGGCTTCCGTAGATTTTGCTCAAAATGACTGAATTGTGCTGGGCATCCTTTTCTTACGCACAAAGTGTTACAGAGGGGATTAAAAGAAATGCGAACATCGGAGCGCACAGCCTCCGACGCATGCCGCACAGTCTGGCTGCAAAGTCAGTAAACTGCACGCATGTGCATTTCTTCGAGAGCGTTTGAGAGTGTGGCCTACATTTATGGGAAATGCTTGATCAAGAAGCGGCGCCGGTTGTTTTTTTAGAGGCATATTTTCACGCTGTCTCGCCACTGAGCAGGGTGATCGTTGAAGGGCATCATGCTAGCTGCAATCACCATGCTGTGCGCTTGCCTCCCGAATGTAGTAGATAAGAAGACGCCTCAAAATAAATAACCGGCATCCCTTCTTTATCAAGCATTTCCGCTAACAGTAGGCCACACTCTCAGACGCTATGAAAGAACTACGCATGCGCGCAGTTTACTGACAGCGCAGCCGGACGGTGCGGCATGCGTTGGAGGCTGTATGCTCTGTTGTTCGTATTTCTTTTAATCCCCCCTGTACTCTGTTTTGGTTATTGTGAGACTGCGGGGATGCTTAAAGGGGCGTGAAGGCTATGCAGTGTGGTACACATTAGAAAAAAAAAAAACACTAGCCTTCTCTATTCCAGCGATGTATGCTTTTTTAACCGAAAAAAACGCAAGAAATATCGAAAATCTTTAAAATTTTATGGTATGAGGACAATGCGGGCAGAAGCGGTGCAATAAAGACCAGCACTAAAAACAGTTAGCAGCGTAAACGGAACTGGATGCCGCACAACAATAGCCCGGTCTAGTTGCTTGGCAGTAGCTTTCGACAGCAGTTGCCATTCGCACAAGATTATGCGACTGGAACAGATGAAGCTTCATCTGTTCTCTTTCTGAAGTTTGCGATAAAATTATCATTATCGGGACAAAGCAGTCGTTTGATGTACCAAACTTGCATTTTTTCTTTCTTTTTTTTTTTCTTTAAGTGGTCTTGCACGAAAGAAAATCAAAGTTAGTTTACAAGCACGGTGGTATCCCGATTTGCCCAGGAAAACCTCGTCCTTCGTAATTTGAAGTTGGCGCGCAAGGGCTAACTTTTTAGCGTAGGCACTAACGGTGTTTGTAGCAGGTCTGTCCCAGGCTAAGAATGCAGCAACAACCTAATTAATGTAAACATTGGAAGAATTGTCTTGCATGGCATGAATTTATTAATGAGGCATGGGTCAAAGGGGAGAGCAGCACAAAATAACTTGGAAGTAGAAACAAGTTTTTTTTTTCACGCTGGCCCCCTCCACGTAAGTTCACCAAGTTGCCGCACTGAATGATGCCCTTCTGGTGGTTTTGTTTCATTGCATCACTGTACCCGATATATTCGATGTAGACACGAATAGTTAAATGTGTGATGAAAATTTCATTTTATTTGCGACAAACCCAAAAAGTCTGTAACAAATGAAATGCACGCATGAAAATGATAACCAAAGCACGCATATTTCACAAAGCACACACCCGCTGCTATTCGCAGTGCAGATCAAAAATTCCTAGCTGGTACAAATTTATAGCCGAGGTGTTGCTGAAATTTTTCAGAAATTTTTCTTTGAGTTGTGCTTTGGAAGACACTGCCCTATCTCTTGATACCCTACTTCTAAAAAGTGTCACCTGGCGTGATTTGATGGGATGATAGTTGATTTTTTTTCTCATGTTACAAGTTTCTTGGGTGCTTTCTACTGAAAAATGTTCTGTGGCGGAAATAAAAAATAAGACTTTTGGCTGAAAGAAATGGCTGTTTGATTGCAGGCACCGCAGCATGCAACAATGGGAAATTTCATTGCAACAACTTGGGCCACAAGGGCCTATACCTTCCGTCGTCCAGGGTTAACGATGGCATCTGTGGTAAGTGGCATCATTTTTAATCTTTGATTCTCGTAGCATATTTTATAAAGCTCAGTATTTGTAAGCACCGCTTTGCCTGTGCACCGTTGTAGAGATAACCATGCAACAATACATTGCCAAGGACATGTCTGCTTGAAAGTGTTTAGGTAATACCCTTATCACACGGGCACTTTCAATCGCGATTGAGTCGATCCGGATCGAGCTCAATCCGGATCGGGCCCTGCTACACGGCATTTTCAATCGCGATCGAGCTCGATCCCGCTCGAACTCAATCCTGGTTTTTCAAGCGCGATCGAGGCTTCCGAGCGCGATCGAACGAAAGCGGCGATACTCTCGTCCCCGCTCAGTAATGGCACAGAAGGTGACAACTTCAACTAACGCCCCAAATTGTGTCGAATAACTTGACCCAAATAAGCATGCGGTAACATTTACATAGTTACAAATACCTACGACCACGCGAAGTTACCAGACGCCGGCCGCAAGTACATTGTTAGCGCCATCTGGCGTACACGAGTGCAGCCGGTGGAACTTCTCGATCGCGATTGAAACGTGCCGTGTAGCGGCAGCCGCGCTTGAAAACTTGATCGCGATTTACTTCAATCGTGATTGAAAGTGCCGGTGTGACAGGGGTATAACCCTTAAAACATGCAAGATAGAAGCCACCAGAAACACGTATATAGAGAACTCGGGTTTTTAATGTTGTGCTGCTCGTAGTTTCTTCCTCTGGCTTCCGCTGCAAAAACATGTTTGTGGCCTTCATTCAGTGCTTTTATCAGTATTTTGCTTCCTGGGAGGCAGGCGCATGGGGGGTTTTTGTTCGGCATGAAAAAACCAGAACCGTTAATTGCTCACCAGCACAATGCAAGCAGTGGGCTGAATGTAGCCATCTAAGGGATTCAAATCCTTATCGCTGTTTATGGAGCCCAGCATGACGAACTGCTTTTGCCGCACGCTCAACAACATTCCGTCCAAGTTGTTTTTAACCCCCCTTTATTGCAGATTGCTGCGATGGCAGTGATGAATACTCCACCTCTGCTGACTGTGTCAACAACTGCCTGTAAGTTTACTTCATGTGAAGTGAAATGGCGATTCTGGGAGGTGGGCATGAGGTTGCTCTCCTCGTTACTCCTGATCTACCGTTTTATCAAAGTACAATGTGAAATGTGCAACGCAAGTTATGCACATGCACAAACTGAGCTCATGCCTACTTTTTGGACGCAGCCAAATACCGTATTTTCGCGCCTATAACCCGCCCCTGCATATAATCCACACCCGCCGGAAAAGAAAAAAAAATCCTCTCGTATTGCCCGCACATTTGATGCAGGAAAAGCTGCACCAAAGCTACTGCTCAAGCAACACGTCACATACTATGTAGACAGAAAAAGCGTACATTTAGCAAGTAGAACACACTGACTGCAAGGCAAAAGTCACTATTCACTTAGTGTCACTACTTGCACTAGAACCAGTGCAGTGACACTGCACCAGCAGTGCTAGTGCCCTTGTCCTTGTTTTTTCTTCCTTGTCCTTGTATGTTTTGTGCAATCGCTGCCATGGAAGGCTTAGTCAGTGTTGCTGCGTGGGAGCTTCACAAAACAACATGCATTGCCGTTGAGCTGCACTAAAGGAAAAACCCTGCGTGTTGTCCGTACCCCTACTTTGCCACTGAAATTGCATTTTTGGGGCATGTTATACGCGCGAAAATACGGTATCATAAAAATAAGGGAGAAAAAGGGAAATACAGTGTTAGCACGTTTTTCTGGGTTAGTACACATGCAGTGTGCCACATTGCATTGTTAGCCCATGTAGCTAGTACCGTATTTTTCTATGTATAAGTTGCGGTTTTTTTCTGAAATTTTTGTTGGTGCGTCTTATCCACCAGTGCTACTTATTTATGGAGTAAATCCGGTATGTGGCGGCCGCACGAAGTCTGCTCTCGGTAAGGTGCCTGTGTGCTGCGCGATGTCAGCGCATGTTAGCTCTGTGGTCTAAATGAATGAATTATTCGTTAGCGAGTCAGAGGACGAAGGCTTTGATGGTTTTGCCTAAATGCTGTCTGTAAGTACATGCCATCTGTGTCTATCAATAAACCATTTTTGAGAAGTTGGTTCTGTCTAGACTTTGGACAGTAGGCACATGTGTCTAGCACTGCTTACCGGGGGGATGTGTTCAGAGGCGTTGACTGCCACAACCATGTACTTTTGCTGCACTTCTGACGAACTGATCCTCTATGAGTTTACCTCATTAAGTGCGTTTTGTACAGCTTTGTGTCTTATACACTGGTGCGATTTATATACATTTTTTTTTCCGGGAACACTGTCGTTTTGAGGAGGGTGCGACTTATACAAAAGTGGGACTTTATACCAGAAAATATGGGATAATTCATCTCGTTCTCATGGGAAATGGTTGCTACTACAATATTGTTGAAAATGTGCTGCTCATCATCTCCGTTTTGAAGTCTCCGGGAATTTGTGTTACCTGTTGTGTTATGCCATCGTGTTTTCTGGAAAACCCCCGCCTCTTTCGATACCCCATCGGTTGATTCCTCCCTTCCCCTCTGTGTGCAGGGAGCTTGGGCGGCAGGCACGGGAGGAGGAGGAGAGGCAGCGAGAGCTGCTAGCACGAGGGCTTCAGCTGCAGCAGCAGATGGCCAGCGAGGGCAAGAAGCACCGGCAGGACTGCAAGGTGGGTCTGCCAATCGCCCCCCCCCTCCCTCCCCAATTGGGTGTGCCAATCCCCTGACCAGCATACATGTCAGAGTTGTGAGAACATACTTAGTAGCGCAGAGAAACACACTCAAGGAAGAGGACATGGGACAGCCACTGTCCCATCTCTCCGATCCCCTCTTCCCACCCCTAAGCTGTGGGAGAACCGGGTGACCAGCGGCCATCTGGATGTACAGCAACTCCTCGGCCCGTTTGCCCGTACGCACGAGTTCTCGATTAAGTTCCCGCTTACGAATAAGACGCCAATAAGTTGAAGTCAGCCACGGCAAATAAGTCGGTTGCCAGAAAACCCGACGGAAAGGCTGCCTTAACCGAGCGTTTCTATCAGTTTCGGGCAAACGACGTATTACCTAGACAGCGCTAAAGTCGTAGTTGAGAACTTATTCCCACACTTATCGCGTTCGGGCAAACGGGCCCTGGCATCCAGAGCAAAGGCTCTCTGCTCACCTCATCAGTTCCTGGACTCGGGAACCACTCCCATTTCAGAAAGCTCAAATAAACGTCTCTCTCTCATGTCCTTTTTCTTGTGGGTGTTTCTTTGCGCTACTCAGTATGTTCTCGCACCAAAACCAACACGCCCAGCAACAAGTTCTCCTGATGTCAGTTGGCCCTGGGCTGGACCTCTGGGCTCTTTTTTTGAATGCCTACCGTATTTGCACCATTCCAACGGGCACCTATTTTTATGAGAGTTGGTGGCTGAAAAATGTCTACGCATTGCATTCTCAAAACTCAAAAACCTCAAAACCGAAATGAAGCGGCTCAAGGAACAGTGGCCAGCGACACGTCTCCCACTGTCAAGTGTCCATTGAGTTTTTTGTTCGCCATTTTCCTTTAATTGCTCAGGTTTTGGGCTAGGAAGAAAGCTGCGTAAATTCGGCCAAATGTCGGTAAAGAAATGATAGTATCAATATGGCGCTTTGTTTAAATGCAAAGTAATCATCTTGGTGGAAACAGAACCGAGTTGGGCAGTGTCCCGTGCATTAGGAGTCCCCGAGTCTTGTGTTGACGATTGGCGAAGAAAAAAAGGAAGAGGGGGGGGGGACAGTATTTTTAAGTGCAAAGCTTTACGGAAGGGCTTCAGTTGCCCACAGCAAACGACCGATTTATATGCAGATAAACGTTTAACGTTTTGTGCCAAGTTATTATTGTCGTTTGCAGGTGTTGAATTCAGCTGCGTGTTACAATCAGGGACGTGTTAGAACCGTGCAAATATAGTATCCATTACTGTCTTTTCGTTCAAGGTTTCATTCACTGGGTCGTCTGCAAGGTGGGTCGGCCAATCCTCCCGCCAGCCAGTCGTCTAATACCCCTGTCACATGGCAAATCTAATGTCATTCGAAGTAAATGACATTTGGTTTGACTGTGTGGATCTACCTACACGGCGAAACAAATGTCGTTTGGTAGTGACAGTGGTGACCATTAGGAAGCACGTAAAATTATGGTTCCAGTGTGTCTAGACTGTTTTCATACATGGTAGTATTTTAAAACAAAACAGATAATTCTTTTTCTTTAATTAAAAAGAAGAAAATCACCACTTTAGCTGCTATAAGTATATAGCACACGCCGAGACAAGTCAGCAAAAAATCCGTATCAGGGTAGCGCGCGCATTTGGGACGCGATTTTTTCTTGTAAGTACTTGTTTGTCTTTCTGTATTAAAAAAAACAATACGAAGAGGGAAATATAAGTTTACTGACAGTTTTTAGAAACAATATTCTTTGGTTTATTGGTCGCTGAATGAGCTCCCGAGCCCCAGTTGCTAAATGCCAATCGCCTCAAATGTCATTGGGTATTCTCATGTAGCGCCGAACTGGTGACATTTAGAGCAAATTACATTTTGTTATAAATGTAATTAGATTTGCCTAATCTGATTAACTTTAGATAATTAAATGTAATTAGATTAGGTGTATAAGTCGATCCTCCGACCCACATGCATGCCTATTGTCTGTAGATGGGGTCTCTGGGCTTCTCTCTTTTTTTTTTGAGGGCCTTTTTACTTCTGTTAACAGTCTGGCACTTATATGGTTTTGTTCTAAAGCATGTGTATTAAAGCTCAGCAATGGAGTGGCAAGTGCTTTATAGGGTCACCGCCTGTTGGAGGGGGGCTTTTAGTTAAGCCATTGTTTCCCACACCCGAGAATCTGGTGACTTCTTCCTGGTTTCTTGCTTTTCTGAAGTTGCATAATGAGGTGTGAACCAGGCACTTAGTACAAGGTTACTTTATGCTGCAGTAGACATGGATAAGATGATGATGGTGGATGTGCCCACGGTATTGTCTTGATTTATGAATCTACAGATAGAATACAAGCAGTATTGTTATTTTCAGCTACAATGCTCAACTATAAATGAGTAATGAATAGAGACCATAAAATAATTTTCTACTTTTGGCTGTAGCTTCAGTATGTTTAGTCTCTTTGGTGAGAAATCATTCCTGTGGATTTCGGACTGAATGTCAGACGTGCTTTCCTGTTGTGCGCTCACGTGCAGAGCAAGTTGGAGGAGCTTCGGGGTACCGTTGAAGAGGCACGCAAGTCACGCGACGCCCTCGAAGCAGTCAAGAAGCAGGCCCAGGATGTGGAGAACCAGGCCCTCCAGAAGTACCGCGACATTGAGGCCGGTGAGGGCAAGTGACCTCTTTGTAAGGTCACTCGACCATTGCCAGATTTTCAGTGCAAAGCAGTGTTTTAGGGAGTGTTTCCTTGTTTGTTCCACACCTTGAGTAATGCTGGACTTTTGGGCCTGTTGTTAGTATTGCCCTTCACTCTGTCACCACCACTCCACCTCACTTTCCTTGCCTAATTGTCAAGGAATGCCTCTCGAAATACCATCCCCGCTTTTTTAGTGCCAGCAAGGAGTGGTGGCAGTGTTAGGCCTAACAGCATGCAGCAACAACTGCATGGCAAACGCCATTAGGGTTACAAAAATGTTAACCCTAATGTGCGAGACAGTGTTACCGGCTTGACAGAATTGTCAGTAGTGTCCTTTAAATAGGGCTGTAGTTTTATAACCATGACCACAGGATGCACTGCACAGTTATGCAGAAACGACTGCATTCGTGATCAGACCACTATTAGTTAACTAAAGCATTGTAATGACTTTGCAGGCATTAAAGTTTTTTTTATTTTGATGTTGAACTTTGAATGTTCAGCAAAGCCTCGGTAGTTTTTCTACCATGTGTCTTGCTATTCGCATGTCTTCGGTCATGCCTTCAGTGTAGTGTCTACCACGTTCTCTGCATTGTTACTTATCTGCATTTCAACTAGCTTTGTTTTATGTAGCTTTGTTTTTCCCTTCATGTCAATGCTTGTTTTTATTTTTCTCCCTCTGTTTTGCGGCATTGTTCTGCCACTTTTACACAATGTGGACGGGCGTAACTGTTTACTGATGGCATCCTTGGTGCATGCCTACAAGAAAACTCAAAAGGGCTGCGCTATTGCAGAGCGCAAGAAGGAACAGGAGGAGCTCGAGATGAAGAAGCACGAGGAGGAAGAGCAGGCCCAGGCGGAGAAGGCCTTCAAGAGTCTCGACCTGGACGGCGACGGCACGCTCACGGCCGCCGAGCTGCAGACCAACATCATCTTTGACCAGAACCGCGATGGCACCGTGTCCCTGGAAGAGGCCAAGGTACCACTACTGGCCACTCTGTCCTATCTGGCATTGTCCGGGGCTTATGTTGTAAAATGTGGCTGGCCCGAAGTGAAATTTCCCTGAATGAACAGCGTGGGGCTCAGGGTGCCTCCTTGGGGAACCCCGTGGTGGGTATAGTGTACTACTTTGGACCGCAACGAGTTGTCATTGTCGTGATGGTAAAAAAAAACCTATTGCAATTTCGGGTTGCCTTCGTGAAGCTTGATGGTTGTAATCATCGTCACTGCGGGCTGCTGTCTTGTGGGGAAGCTAGTGGGGTACTATTACGCAATTGTGCAGTGTGAGTTGGGTTAAAGAATGGAAAAGGAGGGTGGGGGTGTCTCGGAAGGATGCTTGCTGTTAGTCTACAAGTGTGAAAGAGGGTCTCAATGGGTTGTATACTGACATGCATATGTATAATGCATGCATGTCTATGTATAAGTGTGCCGATATGCAGAGGAAGGATAAAAAGTGCTGACGATGCCTGATGAGTGCAGGGGATTTCATAGATAGTCGTCCTGATAGCGCAAGTGTGACACTGAGCCAATGCTTGCTTCCTCTTTAGCTTGGGAGAGTAAGGTGCATTCCACCATGATCACTTCTTTGTGAGACTGTATACATATATTGATTGCTGTTTCACTTCGGCCAGCTGGAGCAGCTAGTGGCTTTCTTGTAGAATTCATTCAGTGTTTAGTCTGTTTAACTCTAGCTTATTTCACAAACTTCTCAGGAGGAATTGAAACTTGCTTTTTATGAGCGCATGTATCTGAGTGCACTCAGAGCTGGGAAAGATTTGCACATGGGCAGGTTTGGCGCAAAAAACAGCAGGGTTGTAATCAAACATTGGTCCCTTCATAGCAATCAAGCATTGCTTGCTTGTTCCTACTGTTGGGATTCATTCGTGGCAAACATTGTCATTGTAAACTTGGCACAGAGCAGAAATTGGGGAAAGCTCAATAAAACAGGTAATAAGTAAATAATTTTGTAAATGGTTCAACTACAACCAGTCAACAATTTCCATCACTCCATCAGTTTCACTTGGTAATACCAACTCAAACTTGCTATGGCTTGCAGCCCCATGCATGTTCATCCCTCAAATCTTTATTGATAGTTTATAAGGTTACACGTATGTGTAACGATCATAAACTGAGCTACAATGTCAAGCTTACATGTATTGCACCACTCATTCGGGCAACTTACATTCACCTGAGGCAATGGATAAGCCCTGGTCGCTCATGTTTGGGGATAGCCCGAAATGGCTAACAGGCATGGCTACCCGTGACTACTCGTTAATTCTCGTGCGCAGTTCTTCCTGCACATGGCAGACAGCTTGGACCTTGAGGAGTTCACCACCACGGGTTGGATGATCATGAAGCCTATCTACACCAGCAGCAAGGTGAGTCGGGTCACAAAATAGATTCATCTAAGCAGTCCAAGTGGCGAGTTGGTCTTTTGACATGGTAGGATAAAATGCGAAAAGGATGGGAGGAACAGGTGGTTGTCTGTTCTGTTTATCTCTATGTCCTGTCCTTTTCGTGTATTTTATCCTGCCAACACTAAGTTGACTTCTGGGAGGCATTTGAAATGAGTAAACCATGCAAGCCACTTAATGAGGGGGAGTGACAACTGGTCAACTCGCTTGCAGGCCCCTCCCACTCCAGCACCCGAATCAACGCCCCCTCCTGTGGTGGAGCCTCCAGAACCCACCACCCCAATGCCCCCTGCCAAGGTAATGGAGCATTTTTTTTTTTTTTTGACACAGCATTTTATGTTTGGAGTGTTAAGACCTAATTTACTATAACTGTAGTAGGCAGAATATGAAGTCATTTTGAATAGGTTCTTGTACTCGACGATATTCCATTCCCAGATAGGCTCAGGCACTTCCAGTGTGATGCAGGAGGTTGACTGATCATGTTCATATGCCACACCCTGCCTCTGAATCGCCTAAAAGGTACCAATGTTATTTATGGGGAAAAAAAAATGCACACAATTGAGCTAAGGGAACATTTTACAGTAAAAAAAAAAGAGTAATCACAGGTTCAAAGAAAAAAAAAAGCCCAGGCCATCACCGCTAACGTGAAACCTGAGAAGGGGTGAAGCATGCAGTATATAGGTGTAGTCTTGGCGCCGTGTTATTTTTGCCCACGGAGATGAAACCGTTATGGGGGTAGAGGTATACAGCTTTGTTGTAAAAACCTCGTGTCTTTGAACCACAAAGTGCTCTAGCGCAAGACGTTGGAAAACGATTGTCCTGGTGTTACAGTACCGTGTCTACATGGTGCTATGACAACATGAGACGACAACGACACGGGACTCCGACTGCCCGATCACCTAAGGGGCTTCACCCCTGAAAGTAGCGTTGCCGAGGCGTGAACCCAGGCCGTTCGATCCAAAAGTTGAGGCTCTACCCTCAGGCTATTGAGGCCGAGCGGTGGAGTTCTTTTGGCAGTTGCTCCAAGTGTTCCAAGTGAACCTTTAGGTACTGCTGGGTGCACACAGAAAGTGCCGGTCTTGTACCTAGTATGGAACGGAATGTCATTTCAACTCGTGAGTACTACAGAGCGCCTACTAGCACGGGTGCTCCCTTTAGCACTAAAGGGTGCTAAACTTCAAGTGGGGCACCATATAAACGGGTAAAAAGTTTAAAAAAAAAATGAACTTGATTTTTGTTTGTTTGCTGTCCTTTGTTTTCACAAATTCAAATGTATTTACCGTGCTGTCCCCGCTGCATTAGCGAGGTGTTCTCATCGGGTGTTACATTCTACAGTGACATTCTATTGACGTTATTGCATGATCATGATTAGGTATTAATGAAGTGCAAGACATGAATTTAGTTTCGGTTAATACATTCACGTGCTACATGATTGAGATCTGCGTAGGAAGGATGGAGCGCAGAGGCTTCCCACGACATCGCAGCCTAGCGAGCAACAAGCTGCTCCAAGACCAAAATTTTTTTGTGCATAGATGCTTTCATCAGGGCTTTCATACCGTTTTTTCGGTATGCACATTCCACTTTTCCTAGCACCACTTTCATAGTGCTAAAGGCTGCCAGTCCTCTCAAACGCTCATCCCCTTGTGGACTTTTCTCTTCGCAGGAGGAGGAGGAGGATGGACATGAAGATGACGAGGTACCGGAGGACTCGACCCGCGAGGACATGGAGACGTCCGCAGAGGAAGATGAGGATGAGGACGTCGAGCCTCCCAAGTTCCCACCGAAGGACGAGGATGAGCCCATCGGAGAGCCCCCGGCGCCCAGTGCGGACAGCACCACAGAGTACGATGAGGAGACCAAGGCGCTCATCGAGGGTAAGTGGGGCTTCGCGTGGACTGTCCTCTTCGAATTCACACACCAGCTGTTTCACCTACACTACTTCTGCGTCCCATCCTAGCGCTGTTATCAAAACTTAGTACGATATAGTTAAATCTGGATGTAATGCATACCTGTATTTAATGAAGTTTTTCTATTCCCCATTGCAAGCCCCGTTGAGGCCCACCATGTGTTTACGACCTTTATGTATCAAAGCCATTGGGACGGTTAACTTTGATGTAATGAATTTGCTACGCTGATGAGTCATTGTTTTTTGCTATTTTTACTGAAAAATCTGCTGGAGAAATGCACTAATCTAGCTCATTTCCCCCTCGCCGCAAACTACCGTGTGTTTCCATGTGCGAATGTGGTGCCAGTCAGTTAGTTACTAGGCCTGTCTGTCCGAGTGAAGTTACGTGCGTCCGCTGCTATCTGTGGTGTGGGTTCGTTGGTGATGAGCTCTGCTGCCAGAAAACGAAAAGTTTTGTCTTTTCAAGAGAAGCTCGCAATTTTGAATACCGTCTCTGCCAGCGAGAAAGAAGAACGTCGCCACCCAGTACAGTATCCCAGCTAGCACCCTCTCCCCGATTTTGAATGCAGAAAAGAGGATCAAGTTTATCAAATTTACGAAAAGGCACCCTTTCAGCGTACGTTTGGTCCTTGAAGCACGTTAAGGCACCGAAAAGGGTCAAAAGGCAAAAGTGATACCTAAGTTACGTTTGTGAACATGGGTATAAGTGACTTTGCTTCTTTGAAGTGCCGTGTAGTGACTAAGCTTGTGGGAAAGCAGATAGCGCGAATCACGCAGCTTTCACTGTGAAATATAAATCCTTGAAGGGTGAGTTCACCGTCACTGATGTCTAGCTTGTGGTTCCATTTCTGCTTCATTCACGCTAGCCTTAACTCGAGACCTGCATGTAATGAAAGTTAAGAATTTTTGTCGACTTCGTTATATTCAGGTCTAACTGTACTAACAAGCTTGCATTAACCCTTTTTTTTTTTTTTTTTTTTTTTCACTCCGCGGTAGCACTGCTCTATCGCTCTACTGTTCACATCTCCAGTAGACTGAATAGCTGTGGTTTTTTGTTGTGAAAGAGCAGTGTGCTGTAACTACTGGATGCCCGTATCGGGGCTTGTCGTTTGGAAAACTTCATTTGAGACTTTCTTTTCTTCTTTTTTTCTTTTTAATTTGCGGTTTAGGGGCATGAAATTACTTTTGTCCCTTGAAAGTAAATAGGATGTGCTGGGCTTTCCTTTACAGTGCTGCTGCCTGTACATGAAGCTTGTTGCAAAGCTGAAATTTTGTCACTGTTCGAAATGGCAGAAAGGAGTGGAGTATTCTTAACGCAGGGAAGTGCGAACCATCAATTTTTCTCGAATACAGGGTTACGGAATGTTTCCAAAGGTGCAGTTGTAGGATTGTCGGGGTAAAGTTGAGGGTTGGGGGGGGTATGATGGAACTAAAAGATTGAAAGTCGCAGCACTAAGTCTAGCCGTAGGCATTATTATTGATTCAGATTACCTAGCGTTTGTATAATGCGTTGAGGACGTTTGCAGACGTTGGGAAGCAAATGTTGGGAAGCAATGAGCAATCAAATGCCTTCTTTTTGCCCAACTTTCTTTTAGGTGGTTGCCCAATATTTTTCTGAAGTTATTAGACGATTTTAAATTACCTTCTTGTTCTTTTCAGCTGCGAAGAAGGCTCGAGATGAATTCAACGAAGCAGATACCAAGGTCCGCGACCTCGAATCTGAGATCAGGTGAGCGTAAAACTTGGGCTTGCTTCTAAGTGTCAGGTTTCCCGTTTGTGCCAAAGGCTGCACTTTGCAGCACATTGTAGCATGCCCTGAATGTGCGTGCAATATTCATCTTTTTTTAATACCGCTTAGCTGATCTATGTTGTGTCGAGGCGCTGGATTTAATTTCTGGTGTAGTGACTGGTTTGAGTCGTGTTGTCTTTTTCTTGTTGTTCACAGCTGTTCAGGAGTTGTAATCTTGAATTTACATATTCTGATGCATTCGTGCTCTGCATTTGCACAACCGTCTTTGCACAACCTTGTGCACAACTGTACACAAATTTGCACAAACTAAAGTAATGCCCAATAACCTCGGGAGAGCACAGCGGTTTGAGGTAGGTAGCGAGGCAGTGGAAGTGGTAAGCGAATACATCTACTTATGCCACGTTGGGACCACGGATCCCAACCATGAGGCAGAGATGATTAGAAGGATAAGAAAGGGGTGTAGTGCATTTGGCAGGCATTCTCAGATAATGAATGGCAGCCTACCACTGTCCCTGAAGAAGAATGTGTATGACAGTTGCATCTTACCGGTACTCACTTACAGGGCAGAAACTTGTAAAAGGGTTCAACTAAATCGAGGACTACTCGGCGAGCAATGGAACGGAAGATGATAGGTGTAACATCAAGGGACAAAAAGAGAGCTCAGTGGCTCAGGGAACAAACGCATGTTACGGACATACTAGTAGAAATTAAGAGGAAATGGGCCTGGGCAGGGCATGTAATGCAAAAGCAAGATAACCGTTGGTCATGAAGGGTAACAGAGTGGATCCCTAGAGGAGGCAAGCGTGGCAGGGGGCGGCTGAAAGTTATGTGGGCACATGAGATCAAGAAGTTTGCTGGGATTAATTGGTTGCAATTAGCACAGGACCGGGGTAATTGGAGATCTATGAGAGGCCTTGCCCTGCAGTGGGCGTAGATAGGCTTATGGTGATGATGATGATGGAATTTGCATAGCGGGGTTAATGGGGCAACTTTGAATTCTTTACATTCTTTGAGTCTTATGTTTGTTCATAATCCCTGCTCTGTAACAATGGATGGATTGCGGCAGTGTTTGGCTTCAATTCCTGCATTCTGTGCTTACGAGTGCCTTTGCAAAAATGCACCACGCAGCAAACTGGAGAAATCCCTGGAGACGGACTACGGGCCTGAAGACGCGTACGCCGCCCTGCGCGAGCAGTGCTTCGAGTACACCGACCGGGAATACACCTACAAGCTGTGCATGTTTGACCAGGCTTCGCAGGCACCCAAGGCAGGCGGCTCAGACACCAGCTTGGGGTGAGCATTCCTAAATTACGCCAATTCCGTCTCGCTGCCTTCCTCCCCTGCAAACGGGAATTACTCCGTGGAGGACATGGTATATTTTCTAACGACAAGTTTGAAGGAAGATGGTGACTCTCCTTACCTCGTTTCTTCGTGACTTTGAGCTTGCAGGCCTCTATTTTATAGTTTCCATTGGGAAACAGTTTCCCTAGAACAGCTTCCCTAGAAGTTTTCCTAGAACAGTTTCCCAGAACAGTTTTCCTAGAATAACGAATTACCTGCCTACATCAATAATAAGCATTATTGACACAGAGTTATTTAACAATGTTCAAGTAACGTAACATGAAGTAATATGTAGAACAAGTTGTGTCCTGTCGTTTATTATTACTGTGCTTATATCACTCCTGTTGTTTTCCAATTGCTGCTCCCCCCTGTAATGTATCTTTGCCTTGAAAGTACGGCATGACATAACAGTTGCAAGTGGTCCCTTGCAAGGCCTAGTTTACTGGGCACAACCTTGTAGACCTGAAGCAAATATATGCTAAGTTGTCAAACTGGATGTGACTTCTGAATTAAGCACTGTGACTTCTGTAATGAAAGTGCTGCCTGTTAATTGTCTAGCTTAGGTTCTTATATACCTAGCCGTGCTATGCCTGCAAGCTCCCCTGGCAGCCTTTCGAGGCTCTGCTATCTTATCTTCTCTTCGGCTTTTTTGCGTATTTGTCAAATTGCTCCCAACTTCTGCCTGATAAAGTAAGTAGCACAAACATGTTACTGGCTGCCTGTCTGCTGTGTGCAGGCGTTGGGGAAGCTGGAACGGCCCCGAACAGGACAAGTACAGTCAAATGAAGTACGAAGGCGGAGCGACCTGCTGGAATGGGCCGACCCGCTCCGTTGTGGTGAGTGGGTGCTGTTAGCCCTCCGCTGCTTTCTCTAGAGATGGCAAGGTCTTCTGCCCCTTCATCGAATAATTTCTAAGAGTACAAAAGAATTAGCGGGTTCCGCGAAAAAAGTTTAATGGGGACTTGCAAACCACTATGCCCCCTTCTGCTGGGACGTATGGGTTTGCTTTGCCGACCCACCTGATGGGTGGAGACAGAATGAAGGAAAGGCTTCTTGTAGCACCATTAGATGCAGGTTGACAAATACAAAAATCCCGGGCCATCTCCACTAACGTGAAACCTGGGGAGGGGCGAAGCATTCAGTGTAAAAGTGTATTCTTGACGACTTGGCGTTTTTGCCAACAGAGATGAAACCATTGAGGGGTAGAAGTATACAGCTTCACTGTAGAAGTCTCGTGTCTTTGAAGCACGAAGCTCTCTAGCGCCAGGCGTAAACGAGTGTGCTGCTGTTTTTTTTAGTACACGCAGGGGTGAGACAGCTGCGCATATTGCGCAGTTTTGATACAAATTCGTTTTCCTGCGCCAGGCTGCTCCAAAAGCTTGAAAATTGCAAGCATTGCGCCAAACTGCTCCGAAAGAGTATGAGAGCCAAGGATTTTAACACTCCCGTCAATTTCAGTAGGGGGAAATTGCTTACTGACGGCATAATTTTCCAGCACCCCCAAGGTGATGCTGTTTGTAAAGGTTTAATCGATTGATCTTTCAATAAAAGACCCGCATAAAATTGCCCACGGGATAGTTTTTTCGAAAGCCACAACGTCGGGTTGCACATGTTATATTGTGCGAATTTTTAAAGTTTTCCCATATAAAGTTTTCACAAGCTGCTTGTGCAAGTTGATTTTAACACAGCAATTTTGGGAGCACCGCATCTCCCGAACGACATTACTGGGCGCTGCCATCTTGGTGCGGTGAAGATTGGAAAACATGGCCGCTGGGCGAAGCAGTCGCACGTGGTTCAGGCAGAGTGCTCTTCGCCGATTTCTATCGCGGTTTTGGTTATGGGGGTGGCCGGGTTTACATTTAGTCTTTCGTCCTATTGTGGGAAGTTACGCGACTCGAAAGACGGGGGTTCATCAAAAACAACGGGGTACCCGCAATACCGCCGTGTTTCGGCCTCGAGTGTGAGGCACGGTGCGTGCTTGAAGTGAAATTTGGGACTCATTACGGCGCTATAAAACGCCGAGTTATTGTTGCTATTGACAGTGAGCTTGCGAGCGGCGGGAGTGGGACGATGGACACTGCAGAAGTGGCGGCGCAGGCTGCATCACCTCCAAATGTTCAAGCAGTGTCCGATAGCGGGACGGGCTATTATTGCACGCTAGTGATAATGGTTCATCTATCTGAATTGAAATTTAATGCCAAAACATACCAATACTCTAATTACGATCGTAGTGAACGCCCACCTTGGGTCTTGAAATGGGAGGGCTGGTGGGGTGCGACGACTGTCACCTTGCTTTGCTCAACTTTTGCCGTGGCTCTCAGTTGTGCATAATGCCGAGTCTGGGATTACAAAAATAACAACTTCGGCATTCACGGGATAATAAAAATTCCTTAAAATTAATTGCTTAGTTTTTTAATTTGATATTTTCAACGGAACTCCGCGTTATCTATGCATAGAGCCCAAGAATGTAAAAATGGTTTGAAAAAGGTAGTGTAGTTCGTTCCTTGTGATACTCAGGTAGAAAAAACTTTATTGAAAGGCTGTTTCAGTGTTATGTACATTCAAAACCAATTGAAAAGCGCCCCCCCCACCCCCCCGAGTGTCCAAAAATTTGATTTTTTAGGCTCCTAAGGTGACATAATAAATGTCGTTCTTCTGCTCCAAATCAAGGTTCTTCTGCTCCAAAATAAAAAAAAAAAAGCTGCTCCCAAATATGGTTCAGCTGTCTCACCCCTGGACACGTTACGAAGTGCTTTAGCGCTCGACATAAACAAGTGTCCCAATGTTTTTTTCTTTAGTGCGGGTTACGTTCTAGCGCAAGGTATAAACAAGTTTCCCGGTGTTTTAGTACCGTGACTACATAAGACAGTGATTACGACTATGACAGGAGACGCCAACAGCCCCAGCCCCTGAAAAATTAGTGCAGTTTCCTAGACGTCTCTTCTTTTATTGTTGTTTTGACCCTGCCTGCTTTCAATCTGCTTTCAGGTGGATCTTCACTGCGGCCTGGAAAACCAGCTCACGTCGGCATCGGAGCCAAACCGATGCGAATACCACTTTGATTTCAACACGCCAGCGGCATGTAAACAGGTTTCGGAAGATGCGCCCAAAGACCGTCATGTCCATGAGGAGCTGTAATGAATGTTTCTTGTCAAGGCCTTTCCGCCGGAGCATCCATGCTAGAGCATTCCAGCGGGGCAGAACAATCATTGTCTTACTGGCAGAGGGCACATGCACAACTTGGTGTGTGTGCACACGGGTGTTGCACTGGTGTTACACTGGTGTGCGCACACACTGGTGTAGTGCAGCTAAGGAGGGCAGGAAAGGTAGTAAAGCATCAGTGTGTGCAGTGATACGCACAAGTGTGGCACGTCTTGAAAAAGGTTTTTAAGACCATTCACGGGTGCACTGGAACGCCTTTTACTGGCATATGGTGTCCACCAAGTTTCGTCTATTGCCCCCTCATCACTGTCAGGCCGGTGGAGGTTGTTCTTTTGCTGTTCCAGCGGCTACCTACTCAGCGCTTTCTGGTTCTGCCCCCCTTCGTCTCTCCATCTATCATGAATTTGGAATAAAGCCTGCGTGATTATGCTTTTTTCAGCCAGACTTGCGACTCCGTCTTTGCCACTTTGGTGGCTAAATGGTGTGCTCATAATCTTGAGGTTGCAGATTCAATCCCTGGTGGCCATGTTTGCAATGAAGGGAGAGAACAGACGCACCATCCTCCACCATAGCGCACCTCGTAGCCCAAGTTGGCTACATTCGGCTATAGTTGGCTACATTGGCGTGTATACAATTTTCATCTTCGACTTGCTCTCTGATGGCGGATTTGGTTTTCAGTGCGACCTTGCATTCTTAACCAATGTGCTATGGCGTGAACTCGGTTACCTTGATGCTGTTGCTTCGTTTAAATACTCTCAAATTATGGGACCACAATTGCTGTGCAACTTTTTCTCCTTAAGTAATGTTGTACATGTTCATTTGCAGTGTTGTATCTTTTGTTTGAATGGCTGCATGGCAGCACCCAAAACATTAAAATTAATAAATTTCAATTGAATCAATATATTCATATTAGAATATTAACAATAAAAAATTATGTCTAGTACAAAATTTTGGGGAGGGCGAGACCTTCTGTGGTGCCATGAGGAATAGGACAGCGTTTGAGTCAATGAGCTGGTCCACTTCATGAAAGGGGAAAGCTGTGCTAACAGGTGGTTATGGACACGACATTGTAGAATGTGGGTGTGGGTTTCAAGAACAATATCGCTTGTCAAAAGTTGTCATAAAGTGACAAATATTAGTGTAAAGCTCGTTTACCTCTCCGTTTTGCCATCATTCAGCGAGAAAGTACTGGGGTGACCACCTAACCCTCCAGAAAGCAGCTGGCCAACCATATAGACTGCCACAAAGGCGTCTCGTGTGAAAGGTCGGAGAGGGGCGGTTATATTCGCCCAGGCGTTCACATTAAATGGAAGCACGCATGTTGGCATGCATGGGCTAGTTGTCGTTGCATGATCATGATAGTTCCTTGCGCATCATGACAGATTTGCCTGTCTTTGTATGATCGTGGACATTTTTGTGTGTAGAGTGCTTCCCTTAACTGTCTACGGCCAAAAATATTGCAAGCAGAACCTTTTCAAGCCCTTTCATAGCTCTCTGACGACACGAGCTTATACTAATCTATCCTCTGTGATCACGCAAACAGTTGTCTACGCATGGTGTGTCAAAGTATGGAGAGTAATAGCACATGAAATGTGGTTTCGTGATATGAGCAGCGCAATATTTCGTGAAAGTTTGCTCGTGACTAATGACTGCAAAGGTAGTCACTGCCTCGCAATTTATTTTGAATATGTTATATCCTTCGCTAAAGATCTCGTTTGTTTGGCAACATGTGCTTGAGTAAATGTATTAGCAGGGGTGCCTTAGAAGTTGACGGTGGCTTTTAATATTCGTTTTCTATCGGTTTGTGGAACTAAAACTGCCCCAATAAGTTTATCAGCCACCTCTTAATCTATTGGTTGAATGTGCAGAGAACAGTAGCGTTGCCCAATCATTCAGGAGAACCTTCACAAGCTGCTCACTGTGTAGGGCGTTTTTGTCACAGCCTAAATGCTTGCATCATAAGAGCTCCTCTCTCTGCCATCAGCTACAACACTCGATGGAAATACTCCGTGTAGGAAGCAGTGGTTTCTATGCATGCTAGGATCACGTCAGTTCCAGATGCTCGGTTTATTTACAAAAATAGAACCAATGGCTCAAAAATATCTTAAGTCTTTGCCATGAAAAATGCATTGTTAATAGGCAGAACTATTGCTTCCGCTTTGGTGGGTCGACTCCAAGGTTGGCTGCCACATCATCCTGCAAAAGATAGGGAAGAATCGACAGTGAAATAGTAGTGGATATGTGCAGCTGTAAGGGCTGAAAAAAAAAAAAAAATTATGTAGAGCTATTTTCTTGCGGTTTACATAACATGCATCCCATGGACCAAAGGCAGAGAGCATTTCAATTTTTTTTTGCGTGTAAAAAAGTACATAGCTTTTTTTGGGCAAACTGTTACCAGTTTGATGTGAAGCAGGGAGAGAGTGGGAAGTTTTTTTTGTTATGTAGATTCATATCCACATTTTTTCACTCACCGCAAACTTAATCTGGTTTACGTGGTAACGAATTCCTCCCTCTGCATCGCACTTGGCCATGTGCTGCCTTTCAGGATCGCCCGGAACTTGCACCGGAGCATTCTTTTGGGCCTGGGGACAAAACAGCGGGTTACACTCGCACTACAGTATAGAACTCCATTGTTGCGAGTGACTAAACTGTGAAGTAGCTTTGCACCGGTATGAAATTCTTACGGGAGAGAGAGAGAGAGAGAGATAGAGAGAACACGTCTCAACTTTCTACATGCCTACTTTAACTGCCTCCAAGGGCACTTCTAAGATGAAACATTTTATTATGGAATCTTATGCATGCCTGGATTTAAGCAAAGACATCTAGAGAGACATGCAAGACACCATGAGTGATATGTTCAAAGGCAAATGTGTGTGTGGGTGTGTTGACGGCACAGCCAAATGGGGATCGATGAATCTGGTGTGGGCCTCTTACAGTAGCTATCATCATCACTGGCCAATCCACCCACTTGGGTATGTTGTTAGGCCTGTAATCAACCTTACCCTTAGCAAAATACTGGGCGAGAGCGATTACTTGCTGCACCAATAAGTGTCACACTTACAGGTTCTTGAGATCGTGCCATGTCCATGAGGCCTTGCATTCGGTCTTCGAAGTTAGGCGCAAATGCTTCTGGGTTGATAGCCACGAAGCACTGTCCCTGTAGAAGCAGGAGGCAAAATATTAATGAGCAATTTGGAGCACTTGAAACTGAAAAATCTCGTGCTAAAATCATTTCTTCATTTCCCATCCTTAATTTTTGTCATCTGCCAAAAAGTGCTAATGTGCCCATTTCAGGTGTGAAAAACTGATATCAAAATGAATTGTTGAAAACGCAAATTGGCAGCCTTTTTTTCTGTTAGTGTGGCCCGAGACGAGTACTTAGATGGCATTGCATGCATTGCACCCCTTATTCTATATTATTATTCAGTTTGATTAAAAAAAATTTTATATAGACCGTGCTTCTCTACTTTTGTTTTTCAGCCTGCGCTTAGAAAGGGGGACGCGAACGTCGCAGGAGTTCAGGTATACATCTATTTATACGCTGAGACACAGGATGAAAAAAATATTGGCCTGGCAGATTCAAAGGCCAACCAAGCCAAAACTACCTGGCTGCACCCTCACAGTTGTTAGCCGTGATCCACGGCATTCCCTACCCACCTAGGGAAGTCAGCTCTGGACTGACCGCTCCCTGTTTTACCTTTGTTCTATCTGCCCGCACCTGCATTAAAAACAAAAAAGATATTCTACCACAACGGTCTTTACAAGTAAAAACAATTGGTGAACGTAACCTTATTCTGTAGGTGGCGGAGTACCCAGCGAAACCATTTCGGCTTCACTGGGTTGCACACATTCACGTAACTACACAACTGACTGGGTGGCAGTCCAAAGAAGTGCTCGAAACTGCTGCGACTTGGCAGCCGCGTGATTAGCGACGGGAGCGGCTGTGTCGCGTTTGACCCCCCCCCCCCCCCCCCTCCCTTTCTTGGCGTATCTGCTGCTGCTGCGCCGACGCCGCACTCTCTCCACCCTCTCCCGCACCTTGGCTGCTGCAGCGCCATATATCTCTCTACCCAGCTTTTTGTACACAGACACATTCCTGCCTGCTCGGGTAACCCCCTCTCTCCCCCTAGGAACGCGTGCGAGGGGTGCATACGGGGCGAGAGGTAGATGGCTGTAAAAAATAGCGAGGTCGCTCACCAGGTCGGCCGGATCTGTAACATTGAGCCACGAGCGAATGTTGTTGCCGTAATGAGCGCCGCTTAGTACTCCGCAGAAGAGGTCGACCATCATCGCCAGGCCGTAGCCCTTGTAGCCACCTGAGGTGCAAAGTCGGGGGGGGGGGGGGGGGGGGGGCATATTTAGGCAGAATAATCTTTACAAATGGAATGGATAGGGTGACAACACGAACCATCTTGACAATAAACAAGAAGGGAGAATGTTAACGTGACGAAAAAGCACTTTGTTTTTACACTACGCTCCCGAAAGCATCAAAGTGACACTGCAGTGGATTTGTCCAAGTGTTTATTTGTGGCTACGTTGTGCAGTTCAAACCGATTTAATTCGCTATTTGACTCTGTAGCGGAATCGGCGGCGCGAAGGTACAACGAGCCCCATGAGCGTCATTCGAGGCCACACCAATGACGTTATGCCGCAGCATAATGTGGATGCTGCAGAAGCATCGTGCTAGCTCTGCTTTCCTGCCTTTCCACGTTTTTTGTTTCCGCCCGTTTCAAGGTTAATATTGACTTTTTGGTGGCTCATGCAGCGGCTTTTCTCGTCATGCTAGCATTCCGTTAAATTTCGCCCTGCAGACTAGGCGTCAAAGCTAGCGCCAGCAAGTCGGCGGGAAGGACGGTGCGAAGGAAACGGCACTTTTGAACGTGCTTGCGGGAGTCGACTGCACATGCGCGAGGAGTTTCCGCGAACGGTAACTTATTGGCACTGGCAGCACTGGCTTTACCGTCGTCTGCGAGCTTCCTGAGGAGACGAAGTGTACCCTTGCGCATTGAAGGCAGCAAATGCAGTACGCACGGCGCTTGATGCTTGGTACAGTGATAAAAGGTAATCTTAGTTGATGTTGTGTATTACGTTTTTCTTGTTAAATGATGAGGAGCACTCCAAACGATAATTTTTCTCAGACGGGCGAGCAAAACGGCCGGGGCGGCCATTTTACCAGTGCTAAGCGTCGCCCGCCGCGAATAGTTCAGATAAGTTAGGGAGCTGGAAAAGCGCGTTTACGCCTCCAGAATTATGCTGGGCAAGGCAGTGCAAGTTATTGAGTAAATACTAAGACATATTTTACTCATTTCTTTCTGGGCTCTCGCTCCATTTCTCTATTCGATCCAAATTGGATTCATGGCGGTGCCAGTAGTTTATTTTATTTGTTCGCGGGAGTTTTACGTGTACGCCGACGGTCGCGACAGAACCCTCGGCTGGTAGAGGTAGAAAGCTTCGCTTTAAACGAAAATTCCCGCTATTTAAGCACGTGCAACAAGGCCTGGAGGCAGCATTATATAGCGGGATCAGAAAGTATACCATCCGCTTAAGGACGTTAGTTGCTCATCAAAGTTATCCTACGTGCACGGAGCAACGCATCAGGATAACCGCGACACGGCTTGGCAGGTGGACCCATTCGTTCCGCGAACGGAACGGACAGTATCGGCCTAACGCCCACACCTGGCAGCGATGCCCTCGCGACAATTCAACGACTGACTTCACGGTCATTTTAACCGTTTTAACTCTCGGGCTGAGTTGATAAACGGCATACGGAATCTGCACATGCAAGCCGACGCGAGGCAAGGGAAGAGAGGCAGGAGGTGACGAAGCAAGCTGTAGGGAACCGCCGTTGCCAGCCAAGCAGATCCCCTTCCGGAAGATAACGAGCCCCGTCTGCGGCGGACGCGCGAATCGAGACACCCTAGTGCGCTGGAAATGTGTTGCTGTGTTCGCCGGCTGTTAAATTGGATTTAATTACGTCGTCCTATCATGGCCACAGCGTTTCAAATGTTATGTGTCGCAGTGTGTTTACAGTTGTGGACAGTCATATGTGAAGTGTGTGTGCAGTAGCAGTAGCCCCCAAGTTTATATCGCAGAAACCAGAAACATTGTGGAAGGAGGTGTGCAAGGCTGCTCACTGGTCTCAATCGTTCCTCCGAGCGGGAGCAAGGCGCCGCCGCTCAGGACTTCGTCTGGCTTGGTGGTCACCTGCGAAGAGGGAAGCCACGGTGAGCTGTTGAGTGCAGAGCACTCCTTGTCGTCGTAGCTCGCTCGCTGGATCCAAGTAGAGCCCCACGGCGTACCGTCGTACTGGCGTCCCACAGAGGCTTCGAAAACCAAGCGGTTTATGTAGTCATAACCGTTCGAAACTCGTAAACCGGTGGCGCTTGTCATACATCTCCCCGTTATTTAGCGCAAAGAAAACTGCAGGTGAGTACATTTGAGGCACGTAACGTACCGATTACATCTGATACTCTGCCACTCTCATTACTACTTGAGTCCGTCGCATCGCTCGAGCCACCGCTTAGTATCCCACAGCAGGTCGTCTTCTACTATGTCGAAGCGATTTGTAATGAAACGCTTGCTAAATGACTTGCAAGGCCACAACGTCAACTTGGAGCCGCCTCCAACCTGCACGCGAGATTGCGTCATTCCAACAGCTCCGGCTCAACAACAGATCGAGCAAGCCCACTTGACTGCCTGAGCAACGCGCGCTTCCTCAAAGAAAAGCGGGTGCTTAGATTCGCATGCATACCTTTTTCCACTTTTCTGAAATAATAGAAGGGTGCTTAGAATAAGGGGGTGCTTAGAAATACGGTAGAGGTGCACTTCTGCTTAGTCATTCCAGTGTCTGTTTTATTTATAACTCGCTCTGCAAGGAGAAGATGAAGATCGTCACACAAAACGAAGACGAATAGCATTTCCCTCCGCCATTTCCTTTTTACGCACTGTGTGACCGGCGTAACGCTCGAGAGCGATAAAGTAAGGTTGCCGCACGTGCCATGGCATCTGGGTGAAAAGCACACTTGCGCTTCCATCCATCTCCCGCGCTATCTCTCTGTGTCGAATGTATTGCGCCAGCATGCGATTAAGCCGCGGTAATAACTCAGCATTAGAGGTCGTAGCAAAGCGATTATGTAACATTTATTAAGCAAATCTGTGGGCAAGTTGGTGCATTGTGATTGAAAAATTAGAGCGCGACTTAGACAACGATAAAGAAGGACGACGGGACAAGCGCTTGTCCCGTCGTCCTTCTTTAGTGTCGTTGTCCAAGTCGCGCTCTATTTTCAATCGTAACATTTATTCCTTATCTTTTTATAACTGCCCAGGCTTT